>NC_041381.1:372256368-372259355 GCF_002162155.2 Triticum dicoccoides | reverse complement strand
TTTCCAGAAGATGCTAGTCTTCGATAGGACTAGGCCTTCTCTCTATTCTGGCATTTCTGCAGTCCAGTCCACATATACAGCCTTCCTTTGATAATGTTGCATCTGTAGTGTAGATCCTTGCTTGCGAGTACTTTGGATGAGTACTCACGGTTGCTTTGCTCCCTCTTTTTCCCCTTTTCCATTCTTCTCGGATGACGCAACCAGATGATGGAGTCCAGGAGCCAGATGACACCTTTGACGACTGCTACTACCCCGAGGGTGCCTACTACCACGTGACGGAGACTGCGGATGACCAGGAGTAGTTAGGAGGCTCCCAGGCAGGAGGCCTTGCCTTTTCGATCGTAGATGCTTTTGTGCTAGCCTTCTTAAGGCACTTGTCTAACTCATGTGTGTACTCAGATATTGCTGCTTCCGCTGACTCTTGTGTTTTCGAGCTTATGTATTCGAGCCCTCGAGGCCCCTAGCTTGTAATATAAAGCTTGTATTATTTTAATTTGTGTCTAGAGTTGTGTTGAGATATCTTCCCGTGAGTCCTTGATCTTGATCGTACACATTTGCGTGTATGATTAGTGTACGATTGAATCGAGGGCGTTACAGTAGACAACACCTTGAACTTGTTGAAAACCTTTTGCAACAATTTTAGCTTTGTAGATAGTAACACTATCAGCGTCCGTCTTCCTCTTGAAGATCCATTTAATCTCAATGTCTCGCCGATCATTGGGCAAGTTAATGAAAGTCCATACTTTGTTTTCATACATGGATCTTATCTCAGATCTCATGGCCTCAAGCCATTTTGCAGAATCTGGGCTCACCATCGCTCCTTCATAGTTCGTAGGTTCGTCATGGTCTAGTAACATAACTTCCAGAACAGGATTACCGTACCACTCTGGTGCGGATCTTACTCTGGAAGACCTACGAGGTTCTGTAGTAACTTAATCTGAAGTTTCATGATCATCATCATTAACTTCCTCACTAATCGGTGTAGTAGTCACTGGAACAGATTTCTGTGATGAACTACTTTCAAATAAGGGAGCAGGTACAGTTACCTCATCAAGTTCTACTTTCCTCCCACTCACTTCTTTCGAGAGAAACTCCTTCTCTAGAAAGGATCCATTCCTAGCAACGAATGTTTTGACTTTGGATTTGTGATAGAAGGAGTACCCAACAGTTTCCTTTGGGTATTCTATGAAGACGCACTTCTCCGATTTGGGTTCGAGCTTATCAGGTTGAAAACCTTTTTCATATAAGCATCACAACTCCAAACTTCAAGAAACGACAGCTTAGGTTTACTGCTAAACCATAGTTCATACGGTGTCGTCTCAATGGATTTAGATGGTGCCCTTTTAACGTGAATGCAGCTGTCTCTAATGCACAACCCCAAAATGATAATGGTAAATCAGTAAGAGACATCATAGATCGCACCATATCTAGTAAAGTACGATTACGACGTTCGGACATACCATTACATTGTGGTGTTCCAGGTGGCGTGAGTTTGTATAACTATTCCACATTGTTTTAATTGAAGACCAAACTCGTAACTCAAATATTTTTCTCCGCGATCAAATCACAGAAACTTTATTTTCTTGTTACGATGATTCTCCACTTCACTCTGAAATTCTTTGAACTTTTCAAATGTTTCAGACTTGTGCTTCATTAAGTAGATATACCCATATCTGCTCAAATCATCTGTGAAGGTCAGAAAATAACGATACCCGCCACGAGCATTAACACTCATTGGACCGCATACATCGGTATGTATTATTTCCAATAAGTCACTAGCTCATCCATTGTTCCTAAGAACGGAGTTTTAGTCATCTTGCCCAAAAAGCATGGTTCGCAAGCATCAAATGATTCATAACCAAGAGATTCCAAAAATCCATCTTTATGGAGTTTCTTCATGCGCTTTACACCGATATGACCCAAATGGCAGTGCCACAAATAAGTTGCACTATCATTATTAACTTTGCATCTTTTGGCATCAATATTATGAATATGTGTATCACTACGATCGAGATCCAACAAACTATTTTCATTGGGTGTATAACCATCAAAGGTCTTATTCATGTAAACAGAATAACAATTATTCTCCAACTTTAAATGAATAACCGTATCGCAATAAACACGATCAAATCATGTTCATGCTCAACGCAAATGCCAAATAACATTTATTTAGGTTTAACACTAATCCCGAAAGTATAGGGAGTGTGCGATGATGATCATATCAATCTTGGAACTACTTCCAACACTCATCGTCACTTCCCCTTCAACTAGTCTCTGTTTATTCTGTAACTCCTGTTTCGAGTTACTAATCTTAGTAACCGAACAAGTATCAAATACTCAGGGGCTACTATAAACACTAGTAAGACACACATCAATAACCTGTATATCAAATATACCCTTGTTCACTTTGCCATCCTTCTTATCCACCAAATATTTGGAGTAGTTCCACTTCCAGTGACCATTTCCTTTGCAGTAGAAGCACTC
The DNA here is from genome assembly GCF_002162155.2 of Triticum dicoccoides. Lineage (NCBI taxonomy): Eukaryota > Viridiplantae > Streptophyta > Magnoliopsida > Poales > Poaceae > Triticum > Triticum dicoccoides. The sequence continues at coordinate 372,256,871 of NC_041381.1, read as the reverse complement.
AGTTTCAGGCTTAGGTCCAGCTTTGGGCTTCTTCACGGGAGTGACAACTTGTTTGCCATTCTACTTGAAGTTTCCCTTTCTTTCCCTTTGCACTTTTCTTGAAACTAGTGGTCTTTCAATCATCAACACTTGATGCTCTTTCTTGATTTCTACCTTCGTCGATTTCAACATCACGAAGAGCTCGGGAATTGTTTTCATCATCCCTTGCATACTATAGTTCATCACGAAGTTCTAGTAACTTTGTGATAGTGACTAGAGAATTCTGTCAATCACTATCTTATCTGGAAGATTAACTCCCACTTGATTCAAGTGATTGAAGTACCCAGACAATCTGAGCACATGCTTACTAGTTGAGCGATTCTCCTCCATCTTTTAGCTATAGAACTTGTTGGAGACTTCATATCTCTCAACTCGGGTATTTGCTTGAAATATTAACTTCAATTCCTGGAACATCTCATATGGTCCATGACGTTCAAAACGTCTTTGAAGTCCCGATTCTAAGC
>NC_041381.1:372254583-372256358 GCF_002162155.2 Triticum dicoccoides | reverse complement strand
GTTAAGCATGGTGCACTAAACTATCAAGTAGTCATCATATTGAGCTAGCCAAACGTTCATAACGTCTGCATCTGCTCCTGCAATAGGTCTGTCACCTAGCGGTGCATTAAGGACATAATTCTTCTGTGCAGCAATGAGGATAAACCTCAGATCACGGATCCAATCCACATCATTGCTACTAACATCTTTCAACAGAGTTTTCTCTAGGAACATATCAAAATAAACATATGAAAGCAACAACGCGAGCTATTGATCTATAACATAATTTGCAAAATACTACCAGGACTAAGTTCATGATAAATTTAAGTTCAATTAATAATATTACTTAAGAACTCCCACTTAGATAGACATCTCTCTAGTCATCTAAGTGATTACGTGATCCAAATCAACTAAACCATGTCCAATCATCACGTGAGATGGAGTAGTTTTCAATGGTGAACATCACTATGTTGATCATATCTACTATATGATTCACGTTCGACCTTTCGGTCTCCATGTTCCGACCTTTAGGTTGGTTAGTGATCCATCAGTGACCCCCACATTTTCCTTGTTGCCCCTGCTTCATCATCGAATACCAGATCAACGGGATCGAAGACCAGGCCCTGCCACCGCACATCACTCTCCCCTTAGTTGCTCGACACTGCTGGGTTACTATCGAGTGCCGAGGGTGAGACCTCTACAACACTTCTGATGTTAACCCTATAGTGTAGCTATTTGGTCGTGGTCATCGAGGGTGATTCCGCCTTAACCACTTCCGATACGACTCTGTCGTGCAACCCCTCAAGTGTGAACCTCGGGGGTGATTCCTCTTACGTTCACCTTGATGATTACATCGAGTGAAATTCACCGGGGGTGATTCCTCGGGTTTTCCCCTTGATGTTTGGACACACGGTTACTATGGTTACTATGTTACACTGAACCATGTTACTAAAGACGGGTTGACCCTGAGGGGTACCCGCGCGAGCATAATTGCGAGTGATGTGGAGTCGGGTTGACCTGGAAGGTGCCCGAGAGATAATTACGAGGCGTGGCCGGGCATTCTTAGCCCTTGCCGCAAGTCCTCGAGACGGGGCAACGGGGTCACATCTTTCGTGAGTCTCTGCTTGTTACCGCGCGTTCCTAATCCACTACGATTTGGATATTTGATCCGAGGGGCCTCTGGCCTGATAGCACTAACCATCACGTGGGCATAGTATGGGCGTTCTGCGTCGTATGCATCAGCCGAAGCTTAATAGACGTTAGCGACTGAGCGGCGCACGCCGGGTTGGACTGGTAAGCACCTACCTTTATAAGGAGGTAGCTAGGTCTGCTCACCGGCCGCGTTCGCAACGTGCAGGAGTTCCCGGGGAGATGGCCCATGACCCCTGGGGGCATAGGTTTAGTCCGGCGTGCTGGCCTCTCTATTAAGCCTAGGTCGGGTTGTGGCGTATTGTTTGGCCGAGGCCGGGCATGACCCAGGAAAGTGTCTCCGGCCGGAGTTAATCAAGCGTGATGGGTAAGTTGGTGCACCCCTGCAGGGAAGAAAACATCTATCGATAGCCTGTCCTACGGTAACGGACACTTGGAGTTGTATCCCGATCGATACAACTAGAACTGGATACATGTGATGAGAATTGGATGATGATGAGAATTGGATTGTGATGATAATTGGATAGTACGGCTCTGGGATTTCTTTCTCGCAGGGAGTCGAGAAAGGATCTCTGGCCGAGGTTGATAACACTACTACTACTTTACTTTATGCTACTCTACTCCCTCCTGTTTGCTACAAGATGGTG
>NC_041381.1:372251220-372254207 GCF_002162155.2 Triticum dicoccoides | reverse complement strand
TTTCCAGAAGATGCTAGTCTTCGATAGGACTAGGCCTTCTCTCTATTCTGGCATTTCTGCAGTCCAGTCCACATATACAGCCTTCCTTTGATAATGTTGCATCTGTAGTGTAGATCCTTGCTTGCGAGTACTTTGGATGAGTACTCACGGTTGCTTTGCTCCCTCTTTTTCCCCTTTTCCATTCTTCTCGGATGACGCAACCAGATGATGGAGTCCAGGAGCCAGATGACACCTTTGACGACTGCTACTACCCCGAGGGTGCCTACTACCACGTGACGGAGACTGCGGATGACCAGGAGTAGTTAGGAGGCTCCCAGGCAGGAGGCCTTGCCTTTTCGATCGTAGATGCTTTTGTGCTAGCCTTCTTAAGGCACTTGTCTAACTCATGTGTGTACTCAGATATTGCTGCTTCCGCTGACTCTTGTGTTTTCGAGCTTATGTATTCGAGCCCTCGAGGCCCCTAGCTTGTAATATAAAGCTTGTATTATTTTAATTTGTGTCTAGAGTTGTGTTGAGATATCTTCCCGTGAGTCCTTGATCTTGATCGTACACATTTGCGTGTATGATTAGTGTACGATTGAATCGAGGGCGTTACAGTAGACAACACCTTGAACTTGTTGAAAACCTTTTGCAACAATTTTAGCTTTGTAGATAGTAACACTATCAGCGTCCGTCTTCCTCTTGAAGATCCATTTAATCTCAATGTCTCGCCGATCATTGGGCAAGTTAATGAAAGTCCATACTTTGTTTTCATACATGGATCTTATCTCAGATCTCATGGCCTCAAGCCATTTTGCAGAATCTGGGCTCACCATCGCTCCTTCATAGTTCGTAGGTTCGTCATGGTCTAGTAACATAACTTCCAGAACAGGATTACCGTACCACTCTGGTGCGGATCTTACTCTGGAAGACCTACGAGGTTCTGTAGTAACTTAATCTGAAGTTTCATGATCATCATCATTAACTTCCTCACTAATCGGTGTAGTAGTCACTGGAACAGATTTCTGTGATGAACTACTTTCAAATAAGGGAGCAGGTACAGTTACCTCATCAAGTTCTACTTTCCTCCCACTCACTTCTTTCGAGAGAAACTCCTTCTCTAGAAAGGATCCATTCCTAGCAACGAATGTTTTGACTTTGGATTTGTGATAGAAGGAGTACCCAACAGTTTCCTTTGGGTATTCTATGAAGACGCACTTCTCCGATTTGGGTTCGAGCTTATCAGGTTGAAAACCTTTTTCATATAAGCATCACAACTCCAAACTTCAAGAAACGACAGCTTAGGTTTACTGCTAAACCATAGTTCATACGGTGTCGTCTCAATGGATTTAGATGGTGCCCTTTTAACGTGAATGCAGCTGTCTCTAATGCACAACCCCAAAATGATAATGGTAAATCAGTAAGAGACATCATAGATCGCACCATATCTAGTAAAGTACGATTACGACGTTCGGACATACCATTACATTGTGGTGTTCCAGGTGGCGTGAGTTTGTATAACTATTCCACATTGTTTTAATTGAAGACCAAACTCGTAACTCAAATATTTTTCTCCGCGATCAAATCACAGAAACTTTATTTTCTTGTTACGATGATTCTCCACTTCACTCTGAAATTCTTTGAACTTTTCAAATGTTTCAGACTTGTGCTTCATTAAGTAGATATACCCATATCTGCTCAAATCATCTGTGAAGGTCAGAAAATAACGATACCCGCCACGAGCATTAACACTCATTGGACCGCATACATCGGTATGTATTATTTCCAATAAGTCACTAGCTCATCCATTGTTCCTAAGAACGGAGTTTTAGTCATCTTGCCCAAAAAGCATGGTTCGCAAGCATCAAATGATTCATAACCAAGAGATTCCAAAAATCCATCTTTATGGAGTTTCTTCATGCGCTTTACACCGATATGACCCAAATGGCAGTGCCACAAATAAGTTGCACTATCATTATTAACTTTGCATCTTTTGGCATCAATATTATGAATATGTGTATCACTACGATCGAGATCCAACAAACTATTTTCATTGGGTGTATAACCATCAAAGGTCTTATTCATGTAAACAGAATAACAATTATTCTCCAACTTTAAATGAATAACCGTATCGCAATAAACACGATCAAATCATGTTCATGCTCAACGCAAATGCCAAATAACATTTATTTAGGTTTAACACTAATCCCGAAAGTATAGGGAGTGTGCGATGATGATCATATCAATCTTGGAACTACTTCCAACACTCATCGTCACTTCCCCTTCAACTAGTCTCTGTTTATTCTGTAACTCCTGTTTCGAGTTACTAATCTTAGTAACCGAACAAGTATCAAATACTCAGGGGCTACTATAAACACTAGTAAGACACACATCAATAACCTGTATATCAAATATACCCTTGTTCACTTTGCCATCCTTCTTATCCACCAAATATTTGGAGTAGTTCCACTTCCAGTGACCATTTCCTTTGCAGTAGAAGCACTCAGTTTCAGGCTTAGGTCCAGCTTTGGGCTTCTTCACGGGAGTGACAACTTGTTTGCCATTCTACTTGAAGTTTCCCTTTCTTTCCCTTTGCACTTTTCTTGAAACTAGTGGTCTTTCAATCATCAACACTTGATGCTCTTTCTTGATTTCTACCTTCGTCGATTTCAACATCACGAAGAGCTCGGGAATTGTTTTCATCATCCCTTGCATACTATAGTTCATCACGAAGTTCTAGTAACTTTGTGATAGTGACTAGAGAATTCTGTCAATCACTATCTTATCTGGAAGATTAACTCCCACTTGATTCAAGTGATTGAAGTACCCAGACAATCTGAGCACATGCTTACTAGTTGAGCGATTCTCCTCCATCTTTTAGCTATAGAACTTGTTGGAGACTTCATATCTCTCAACTCGGGTATTTGCTTGAAATATTAACTTCAATTCCTGGAACATCTCATATGGTCCATGACGTTCAAAACGTCTTTGAAGTCCCGATTCTAAGC
>NC_041381.1:372250196-372251210 GCF_002162155.2 Triticum dicoccoides | reverse complement strand
GACTCTGTCGTGCAACCCCTCAAGTGTGAACCTCGGGGGTGATTCCTCTTACGTTCACCTTGATGATTACATCGAGTGAAATTCACCGGGGGTGATTCCTCGGGTTTTCCCCTTGATGTTTGGACACACGGTTACTATGGTTACTATGTTACACTGAACCATGTTACTAAAGACGGGTTGACCCTGAGGGGTACCCGCGCGAGCATAATTGCGAGTGATGTGGAGTCGGGTTGACCTGGAAGGTGCCCGAGAGATAATTACGAGGCGTGGCCGGGCATTCTTAGCCCTTGCCGCAAGTCCTCGAGACGGGGCAACGGGGTCACATCTTTCGTGAGTCTCTGCTTGTTACCGCGCGTTCCTAATCCACTACGATTTGGATATTTGATCCGAGGGGCCTCTGGCCTGATAGCACTAACCATCACGTGGGCATAGTATGGGCGTTCTGCGTCGTATGCATCAGCCGAAGCTTAATAGACGTTAGCGACTGAGCGGCGCACGCCGGGTTGGACTGGTAAGCACCTACCTTTATAAGGAGGTAGCTAGGTCTGCTCACCGGCCGCGTTCGCAACGTGCAGGAGTTCCCGGGGAGATGGCCCATGACCCCTGGGGGCATAGGTTTAGTCCGGCGTGCTGGCCTCTCTATTAAGCCTAGGTCGGGTTGTGGCGTATTGTTTGGCCGAGGCCGGGCATGACCCAGGAAAGTGTCTCCGGCCGGAGTTAATCAAGCGTGATGGGTAAGTTGGTGCACCCCTGCAGGGAAGAAAACATCTATCGATAGCCTGTCCTACGGTAACGGACACTTGGAGTTGTATCCCGATCGATACAACTAGAACTGGATACATGTGATGAGAATTGGATGATGATGAGAATTGGATTGTGATGATAATTGGATAGTACGGCTCTGGGATTTCTTTCTCGCAGGGAGTCGAGAAAGGATCTCTGGCCGAGGTTGATAACACTACTACTACTTTACTTTATGCTACTCTACTCCCTCCTGTTTGCTACAAGATGGTG
>NC_041381.1:372230533-372249721 GCF_002162155.2 Triticum dicoccoides | reverse complement strand
GTTAAGCATGGTGCACTAAACTATCAAGTAGTCATCATATTGAGCTAGCCAAACGTTCATAACGTCTGCATCTGCTCCTGCAATAGGTCTGTCACCTAGCGGTGCATTAAGGACATAATTCTTCTGTGCAGCAATGAGGATAAACCTCAGATCACGGATCCAATCCACATCATTGCTACTAACATCTTTCAACAGAGTTTTCTCTAGGAACATATCAAAATAAACATATGAAAGCAACAACGCGAGCTATTGATCTATAACATAATTTGCAAAATACTACCAGGACTAAGTTCATGATAAATTTAAGTTCAATTAATAATATTACTTAAGAACTCCCACTTAGATAGACATCTCTCTAGTCATCTAAGTGATTACGTGATCCAAATCAACTAAACCATGTCCAATCATCACGTGAGATGGAGTAGTTTTCAATGGTGAACATCACTATGTTGATCATATCTACTATATGATTCACGTTCGACCTTTCGGTCTCCATGTTCCGAGGCCATATCTGTATATGCTAGGCTCGTCAAGTTTAACCTGAGTATTCCGCGTGTGCAACTGTTTTGCACCCGTTGTATTTGAACGTAGAGCCTATCACACCCGATCATCACGTGGTGTCTCAGCATGAAGAACTTTCGCAATGGTGCATACTCAGGGAGAACACTTCTTGATAATTAGTGAGAGATCATCTTAAAATGCTACCATCAATCAAAGTAAGATAAGATGCATAAAGGATAAACATCACATGCAATTAATATAAGTGATATGATATGGCCATCATCATCTTGTGCTTGTGATCTCCATCTTCGGAGCACCGTCGTGATCACCATCATCACCGGCGCGACACCTTGATCTCCATGGTAGCATCGTTGTTGTTACGCCATCTATTGCTTCTACGACTATCGCTACCGCTTAGTGATAAAGTAAAGCAATTACAGGGCGTTTGCATTTCATACAATAAAGTGACAACCATATGGCTCCTGCTAGTTGCCGATAACTTCGGTTACAAAACATGATCATCTCATACAATAAAATATAGCATCATGTCTTGACCATATCACATCACAACATGCCCTGCAAAAACAAGTTAGACGTCCTCTACTTTGTTGTTGAAAATTTTACGTGGCTGCTACAGGCTTAGCAAGAACCGTTCTTACTTACGCATCAAAACCACAACGATAGTTCGTCAAGTTAGTGTTGTTTTAACTTTCGCAAGGACCGGGCGTAGCCACACTCGGTTCAACTAAAGTTGGAGAAACTGACACCCGCGAGTCACCTGTGTGCAAAGCACGGCGGTAAAACCAGTCTCGCGTAAGCGTACGCGTAATGTCGGTCCGGGCCGCTTCATCCAACAATACCGCTGAACCAAAGTATGACATGCTGGTAAGCAGTATGACTTGTATCGCCCACAACTCACTTGTGTTCTACTTGTGCATATAACATCAACGCATAAAACCTAGGCTCGGATGCCACTGTTGGGGAACGTAGTAATTTCAAAAAAATTCCTACGTACACGCAAGATCATGGTGATGGCATAGCAACAAGAGGGGAGAGTGTTGTCCACGTACCCTCGTAGACCATAAGCGGAAGCGTTATGACAACGCGGTTGATGTAGTCGTACGTCTTCACGATCCGACCGATCCAAGTACCGAACGTACGGCACCTCCGAGTTCAGCACACATTCAGCTCGATGACGATCCCCGGGCTCCGATCCAGCAAAGCTTCGGGGATGAGTTCCGTTAGCACGACGGCGTGGTGACGATGATGATGCTCTACCGGCGCAGGGCTTCGCCTAAACTCCGTGACGATATGATCGAGGTGGAATATGGTGGAGGGGGGCACGGCACACGGCTAAGGAACGATCCGTAGATCAACTTGTGTGTCATGGGGTGCCCCCTGCCCCCGTATATAAAGGAGCAAGGGAGGAGGAGGCCGGCCCTAGGAGGAGGGCGCGCCAAGGGGAGTCCTACTCCCACCGGGACTATGACTCCTTCTTTCCTAGTCCAACTAGGAGAAGGGGGGAAAGGAGGGAAGTGGAGAAGGAAGGGAGAGGGGGGCCGCACCCCAAACCCTTTGTCCAATTCGGACTGGGCTTGGCAGGGGCGCGCGCCACCTCCTGGCTCCTTCCCACTAAGGCCCATTAAGGCCCAATACTCTTCCCCATATTCCCGTAACTCCCCGGTACTCCGAAAAATACCCGAATCACTCGGAACCTTTCCGAACTCCGAATATAGTTGTCCAATATATTGATCTTTACGTCTCGACCATTTCGAGACTCCTCGTCATGTCCCCGATCTCATCCGGGACTCCGAACTCGTTCGGTACATCAAAACTCATAAACTCATAATAAAACTGTCATCGAAACCTTAAGCGTGCGGACCCTACGGGTTTGAGAACTATGTAGACATGACCTAGAACTATTCTTGGTCAAGAACCAATAGCAGAACCTGGATGCTCATATTGGCTCCTACATATTCTACGAAGATCTTTATCGGTCAAACCGCATAACAACATACGTTGTTCCCTTTGTCATCGGTATGTTACTTGCCCGAGATTCGATCGTCGGTATCCAATACCTAGTTCAATCTCGTTACCGGCAAGTCTCTTTACTCGTTACGTAATGCATCATTCCGTAACTAACTCATTAGCTACATTGCTTGCAAGGCTTATAGTGATGTGCATTACCGAGAGGGCCCAGAGATACCTCTCCGACAACCGGAGTGACAAAACCTAATCTCGAAATACGCCAACCCAACATGTACCTTTGGAGACACCTGTAGTACTCCTTTATAATCACCCAGTTACGTTGTGACGTTTGGTAGTACCCAAAGTGTTCCTCCGGTAAACGGGAGTTGCATAATCTCATAGTTACAGGAACATGTATAAGTCATGAAGAAAGCAATAGCAATATACTAAATGATGAAGTGCTAGGCTAACGGAATGGGTCATGTCAATCACATCATTCTCCTAATGATGTGATCCCATTAATCAAATGACAACACATGTCTATGGTTAGGAAACATAACCATCTTTGATTAATGAGCTAGTCAAGTAGAGGCATACTAGTGACTATATGTTTGTCTATGTATTCACACATGTATCATGTTTCCGGTTAATACAATTCTAGCATGAATAATAAACATTTATCATGAAATAAGGAAATAAATAATAACTTTATTATTGCCTCTAGGGCATATTTCCTTCAATGAGGCACGAGGAATCTTGTAATAACAAGAGCAACAAGAATATGATGTAAGAACGATAGGTGTACGTAGTTATTCATAGGGATTGACGGTGGAAGGGAATTGCAAAAGGCGATAAGCAATTGCTCTCGGGAGAACATCGGAGAGTATCTTCAAAGTCTTCTGGTGAAGCAGACGATCATCTGGAATGAAGGGGCTCTCCAGGAGGATGTGGTTACGAGATCCTAGAGTCAGAGTTAGCAAAATCATTTAACCCAAAAAGAGGAGAGATCAAAGTCCTAGAGTACAGACGAGGAGTAAAAGATTCTAATACCACCCAATGGCGACGTGGGCCCGTAAGACACACAACCATGTTAGTAAAAGTTTTGTAGTGACTAGACTTGACTTCGGCCAAGGAGTTAGAAAGGGGGCTACCTACAGGCAGTCGGCTCTGTTACCAACTTGTGAAGCCCTCGATTCAATCATACACTATTCATAGACGCAAATGTGTACGATCAAGATCAAGGACTCACGGGAAGATATCACAACACAACTCTAAACACAAATTAAAAAAATACAATCTTTATATTATAAGCCAGGGGCCTCGAGGGCTTGAATACATAAGCTCAAATACAAACGAGTCAGCGGAAGCAACAATATCTGAATACAAACATAAGTTAAATAATTATGCCTGAAGAAGGCTAGCATAAAAGCAACAATGATCGAAAAGGCAAGGCCTCCTGCCTGGGAGCCTCCTAACTACTCCTGGTCGTCGGCGTCCATCACGTAGTAGTAGGCACCCTCGGGGTAGTAGTTGTCATCGGCGTGGCGTCTGGATCCTGGGCTCCACCATCTGGTTGCAGCATCCGAGAAGAATGGAAAGAGGTGGAAAAAGGGGAGCAAAGCAACCGTGAGTACTCATCCAAAGTACCCGCAAGCTAGGATCTACACTACATATGCATCGGTATCAATGAAATGGGTAGTATATGTGGATTGAACTGCAGAATGCTAGAAGAGAAGGGGAAAGCCTAGCCTATCGAAGACTAGCATCTTCAAGCAACTCAAGCATCTTGCAGCAATCAGAAGAGTATAGAATAGCAGTTTATATTTAACAAACATGTTATAGAAATAACGCCCATAGATCCTTCCCCGACTCCCTGCAGGAAAGCAAGCTCGGAGTGGCATATCTATTACATGTCTCTGCATTCAGTATCCAGTTCTAGTTGTATCGATTGGGATATAACTCCGAGTGTTCGTTACCGTGGACCCGTCTATTCAAATAGATCAATCTTCCCTGCAGGGGTGCACCAACCTACTCAACACGCTCGATCAACTCCGGCCGGACACACCATCAGGTCATAACTACCCTCAGCCGATTAACACACCGTGGTCCTACCTAGGCTCATTAGAGAGGCCAGCACGTCGGTCTACATCCTAAGCACGCAGGGACCTTGGGCCCATCGCCCTTTGCACTCCTGCTCGTTGCGTAAGCGGACGATGAGCAGACCTAGGCCCCCTTATACAAGGCGAGGCGTTCCAATCCAACCCGGCGCACGCCGCTCAGTCGCTGACGTCCGTTAAGCTTTCGGTTGATACATACGATGAAGAGTGCCCATACTTATTCCAGCGTGGTGGTCAGTGCGAAAAAGGCCAGCGGCCTACTCGGATCAAATATCCAAACCGTTAGTGAATTAGGAGCACACAGTAACGAGCAGAGACTCACGATCGATGTGACCCTATCGCCTCGTCTCATGGACTTGCGGCAAGGGCTAAGAATTCCTGGCTACGCCACATAGATATCTCGCGGTCACCTTCTAGGTCAACCCAACTCCACATCACTCACAAATATGTCCGCGCGGGTACCCCTTAGGACCGAACCAGCTTCAGTATCATGGTTATGTGGTAAAGCCATAGTAACCGTGTGTCCAAAACACCAAGGGGGAACCCTGAGGGATCACCCTCGATGGAATTCCACCTGATGTAATAGTCAAGGTGAACTTAGGAGGAATTTGTAACGCCTCGAGCCCGGCGCCCCAGAAGACTTCCAGATATTCCGAGCTCTGTCGTGTGTTTTATTTGCTTGTTGCATTGCATCATGTCATCATGCCATCATCTCATTTAATTTTTGCAACTCATCTAAATAAATTGTATGGATCCTCGGTCCATTTAAATCGAGGGATATTCACAATGGTGATTTCTCTTTATAACATATCCTCCTAATATTTATGGAGCTATTTTAAATATTTCATTAATTTGGAATTCACCATAACACACTTGCAAAATATCCCAATGCCTTTGTTATCTTAATTCTTGGTCTCCAACCTTGTTCTTCGTTTTCCCTCTTGCCTAAACCGGAGCCTCTCTGCACAACCATAGACCCCCTCGCGAGTTTGTCCAAACCTACCCGAATCCGAACCGGGCTTTCATTACCGATGGGTTCAGATTATCCCCAAACATCCGTAAAATATCTTCGTTTTATTTATCAGACTCCCTAGCCTATTTTTCCCGACCGTCCAATTTCGATCGGAGGGACGAAATAGCCCCTAACCAAAATCCAGTGCTATATATATAGACCAATCCCCTAGGCAGCAACCCTAAAATCTAGCCCCTTGTCCCATCACGCCGCCGCCAGTCATCCGACTCCCTTCTCTCTCGGGATCCTCCCAAATCCGACCCAGCCAACCTGCTACCTCCGACCATCTTCGTGATTTCCGCCGCCACCCAACCAGTGTATCCCTTCGGGTCCATCCTTCCCGCGCTCCCCTCTCGATCCAGGAGCCCGAGCTCCCCTGCCTGAGGTCGCCGTCTTCGACCGGCCTCACCAGAGACCAGCGCCCCGCTTCTTTCTCCCCCCTGTTCGATCCAGAGGAGAGGAGCTCCTCCATGCCCCACCTCGCGCTGATGGTTGCCGGCCACTCAAGCAGCTGCAGGTCGTCGCCCCAGTCGTCCTCGACCGCGTGCCTCCCCGAGCGGAGAGGCTCATCCCCGAGCTCGACCGAGCCCCTCGCCCGCGAGCGTCTGCCTCGTCCCCAAACCCCAGCGTCGTGCCCTCTCCTCCCGCGCAGGAGCCCGCACCCGCCTCCGTTCGCCTCTGGCAGCCGCATCGGCGAGTGCCACCGACAGAGCTGCTTCGTCTGCCGCCGAACCTGCCAAGACCCTGCCGCCGGCGTCCAAGACCAGCTCCCAGGACGAGCCCTTGCTTCCTTATCCTTCCCTACTCTCTCTTTCTCTCTGAATGAGCTCCCTCCCTGTCTTTCTTCCACAGGGAACCGATGCCGCCCCTGAGCTCTGCCCACGCCGTCGTTGCCCAGATCCGGCGCCGGCCAGCCGGATCCGCCCCGTCCCCACCTCCGGCGCCCCAAGTCCCGCGCCAAGTTGATGTCCCCTTCCTCGCCTGAAGCCGCCATTGCCGGCCTCTGCTTCCTCTGCAATGAACAGGAGCACGCTCGTCAGGCGCTCGCCTCCTCTATTCCTGCTCCTGTGGGCTATGAGCCTCTCCAAGGCCCAGCGGGCTCTGCCTGCCAGCATCATCTCCATCGACTGGGCTTGGCCCATGGTGAGCACCCCAGCGCCCAACAGTTTTGGCCCGTGTCTTGTTTTTTTTCAGATCTGCGTTTTAGTATTATCCAGAAAACTGTAGTTTTTCAGAAAACCCCTCATGTTCATGCATGTAATAATTAATTAACCGTGCATCGGATTAAAATGATTTAAACATGTAAAATGCTTAGAATTTTGTGTAGATTAATAATATGCCACTTTCATCCATGTTTAAAATGTTTAAATTTCTGTTTGATTAAATTTGATCAAATGCCATGCTAAAATGGTTTATTTCATAACTAAATAACCGTAGCTCCATTTTAAATAAACTTTATATGTAAATGGGGTGGAAAATGCCTAGTTTAACATGGTGCACTTTATTTTCCTGTTTAATAACAATAAAATAAGTTTTAGGGTAGAACAGTACCAAACTCAAATTATGCACATGGGGATTTTCCAAAATTGTTGTTTGTTGTTTCCGGCCTCATTTAAACTTGCCTAGCGAGGTAGTTTTATTATGCTTACCCCTTGCCATGTTTAATAACATTTAATATTGTTGGGTACATAAACGGGAGCTAACTAAATAGTTGAATGTGGTGTTTCGTTAATATGCAACGAGTTGCATATTGAGCTCCACTTAACTTGTAGTATTGTTTGTTGCACTTTGCCATGCCATGCCTCATTAAACTGGACATGCATCATACTTGTTTGTGCATCATGCCATGATTATGCTTATGTGTTTACCATGTTGTTTGTTTCTTTTCGGTGTTGCTTCTTAGTTCCGGTAATGTTGCGATTGTGAGGATTCGTTCGACTACTCCCGTTCGTCTTCTTCATGGACTCGTTCTTCTTCCTTGCAGGATCTCAGGCAAGATGACTGCTACCCTGGATCTCACTACTATCATTGCTATGCTAGTTGCTTCGTTCTATCGCTTTGCTGCGCTTCCTATCATTTGCTCTTCAAGCCTCCCAAATTGCCATGTCAGCCTCTAACCTTTTCACCCTTCCTAGCAAACCGTTGCTTGGCTATGTTACCGCTTTTGCTCAGCCCCTCTTATAGCGTTGTTAGTTGCAGGTGAAGTTGAAGATTCCTCCATGGTGGACAGGATTATGTTGGGATATCACAATATCTCTTATTTAATTAATGCATCTATATACTTGGTAAAGGGTGGAAGACTCGGCCTTATGTCTGGTGTTTTGTTCCACTCTTGCCGCCCTAGTTTCCGTCATACCGGTGTTATGTTCCCGGATTTTGCATTCCTTACGCGGTTAGGTGATTTATGGGACCCCCTTGACAGTTCGCTTTGAATAAAACTCCTCCAGCAAGGCCCAACCTTGGTTTTACCATTTGCCTCACCTAGCCCTTTTTCCCTCGGGTTTTTGGAGCCAGAGGGTCATCTTTATTTTAGCCCCCTCCCCGGGCCAGTGCTTCTCTAAGTGTTGGTCCGAACCAAGCAGCCTGCGGGGCCCCCTCGGGGAAACTCGAGGTCTAGTTTTACTCGTAGCTTGACTTATCCGGTGTTGCCCTGAGAACGAGATATGTGCAGCTCCTATCGGGATTGTCGGCGCATCGGGCGGCTTTGCTGGTTTTGTTTTACCATTGTTGAAATGTCTTGTAAACCCGGATTCCGAGACTGATCGGGTCTTCCTGGGAGAAGGAGTATCCTTCGTTGATCGCGAGAGCTTATCATGGGCTAAGTTGGGACACCCCTGCAGGGTATAAATTTTCGAAAGCCGTGCCCGCGGTTATGTGGCAGATGGGAATTTGTTAATGTCCGGTTGTAGATAACTTGACACCAGATCCGAATTAAAACGCATCAACCGCGTGTGTAGCCGTGATGGTCTCTTCTCGGCGGAGTCCGGGAAGTGAACACGGTTTCTGTGTTATGATTGACGTAAGTAGGTGTTTAGGATCACCTCTTGATCATTGCTAGCCTCACGACCATTCCATTGTTTCTCTTCTCGCTCTCATTTGCGTATGTTAGCCACCATATATGCTTAGTCGCTGCTGCAACCTCACCACTTTACCCCTTCCTTTCCCATTAAGATTTGCTAGTCCTGATACCCATGGTAATGGGATTGCTGAGTCCTCGTGGCTCACAGATTACTACAACAATAGTTGCAGGTACAGGTTATGCGATGATCATGACGCAAGAGCGATGTTTGCTTGTTTTGGAGTTCTTCTTCTGCTTCTTCTTCGATCAGGGGATAGGTTCCAGGTCGAACAGCCTGGGCTAGCAGGGTGGATGTCGTTTGAGTTTCTATTTGTGTTTCATCCGTAGTCAGATGGTGATCTTATGTAAGATGATGTTGTATTCGTGTGGCATTGTATGCCTTATGTATGTATCCCTACCTATTATGTAATGTTGATGTAATGATATCCACCTTGCAAAAGCGTTTCAATATGCGGGTCTATCCTTGGTGGGACCTTCGAGTTCCTTTTGGATAGGGTCGCATATTGGACGTGACAAGTTGGTATCAGAGCCTCGACCGACCATAGGAGCCCCCTTGATTGTTGGCCGTTGTTGAGTCTAGAAGAAAACTATTTTGAGTCTTAGGATTATATATATATATCAGAGAGTAGGATTCTTTTTACTCCTCAGCCCCCTTCGTCGCTCTGGTGAGGACTCCTGACGTAGATGTTTTGTCTTTCCTCTCCTCAAATTTCACTAATTTTTTTTTAGGATCACGCGGGTATCTTGGAATCGTTTCGATAGTCTTGTGACGAGAACATTGTTCTTGGTGCCTCCTGACATTTAGGGGTTGTGGCAGTGTCCCGGGGAGTTGAGCTCCGAGGTGTTGTTGTCACAATTTTATCGTTGCAGTTCTGGAATACCTGAGTTTTGCCGACATCGAAAATCTCTTCTATGCAGTTGTTGGTGAGATAACCTCGATGCCACCCAGTACTGGGGAGTTCGGGAGTATTGCCATAACTCGTATAACAGATGCTTTTCGAAGGTTGAGGTACACGATTACCGGAGTTTTCTTGGTTATGTGTTGACGGATGGATACAGCTGGATGTAGGGATTGTTAGTTTGGGTGAGATATATTGCTTCCCCTGTATCCCCAACACCAGATTGCATAACCAGAAAGTTTCGGGAGTTTATAGGTGGGAATTCAAGTAGCTCCTAGAATATCTTTCCGACAGATGCATGATATGGGATTGGGTAAATCTCTATCATATGTTTGTTCCGGCTTATTCTGCAAGCCAAATCCTTTGGTTTGTTTTATTTGTGGTATTCAAGTTGCTTCGAAGTCAAGTGTTGATTCCATACCTTCCCTAAACGGTGTTCTCATATTGCTATGTGAATACTAATCCTTCTTGATCATCAAGGTCGTCATGTTAATTATTTTCCCAACCGGCGTGCTTCTCTTCAAGTGGATCCTATCATTTCAACATTTGTGAGATCAATTCTAAGATTTTCTCAACGGTGTTTGTTTCAACCGTCCCAAGTTGCCTTTGTTTTCCCGCCCTCCCACCCTTTTTCTTCAAGGACTCAGATTTCTTAATCATGTATCCTTTTATTTGTGGGAAGTCTCTTCATTCTTTTCAATCAATGTTCTTATCCGGTGATTTCCCATGAAGATGCTCAACAGTTTCAAGTTCATCATTCTTCATTCTCGTATTCTTCTCTGGTGGATTAATTTCAAATTTTCAGTGTTGATCATATTCCTTTCCTCGTGTCAAATGCTTTCTCATGCCGGTGCACCTCTTAGTCACTCACCTCTTGCTATTCATTTGTTCCGGAGTGTTGAAGATATCTCAGAAGATTTGTGTTACCATTCTTAATCCGTTCAAGCTATTTGGAGATTGTTATCTCATTCAAGCCATTTAATTCAACAAGTGCAATCTCTCTTTTAAATCATTTCAACAATGTTTCTTTCGAGTGGGCCCTAACCCACAGGTCTTTTCCCAGGATCTTACCTGACTCTTCTAATTATCAGGAGCCATTCCCAAATTCTTTTCCAAGTTTGATGTAAGAATGAATTTTCATCAGTCACATGCCTTCTCCAAGATCGCTTTCAAATTCTTTTCAGCTTTGGCTCAACCTTTTCCTCTTTTAACCCTTCCGGAGTTTCTCAACAATTTGGTGGTGTTTCTCGTTGTCATTCTCGAATTTTGAAGACCGAAGAAGAGTTCCTCTTAAATCCTTACCCGTTCTTCCAGAGATTCATGGTTCTAGCTTCATGCCATCCTCATAGTTGTTTTTGATTGTGACAATTATTTTCTTACCATCCGGAGCATTTCATGAGTTGTTTCCATTTCTTTCCTCCGAAGGCCATCATGTCAAAATTCTTCATTCTCAGCGTGTAGCTATCATTCTCCAAATCTTACCGGTGAATTGTTCTAATATCCTCTAATCAGTTCATGATCTCTTCGTTCTCAGGTAGCTAAATCCCCTCAAGTATCTTCATTTGTTTTCCAATTCTTATCCGGTGAATCATGCCTTTACTACTTTCATTTTCTATTCTTACGGTGGTTCGTTCAAGATTTCACTTCCTTTTTTGTCATATCAATTTATTCGTTGTTTCCAAATCCCACCGTTGGTTCCATCAATACCTTCTCAAGTTTGCGCTATATCTCTCTTAATCCTTTCTACGAGAATAAGTAGTATGCCAAATCCGTTGCTTGTCATCAATTTAAATTGGTGAAGGATATGCAGAACATAATTCTTATTATTATTTCATCCAAGTAATCTAGTTTCTTCTTTCCAGAGTTGTTCATCATGTCATTTTTCTCGGTTCGAGATGCTTCATCTTTTCTTTTTCGGAGTTCCAAGTTTTTTCGCATTATCATCGCGAAGCTCCATCTAAATCATTGCAAGGCTTCACCTTGTGTTTTCAACTTCTCTTTCTTTTTATCATCCTTTATTACCGGAGTTCTTCATTGAGGCTCTACATGGTGGTTCATCAAGGATTCTCTTCATTCTTCAATTGTTCTTCAAGATTTCTCTCGAAGTTATGACCCGCCAAGCTATACTCTAAAATAAACATGGTGCCCAATACATGTTTTGTTTTGGGGAGTTCAAGTATTCTTCTTCTTGCATTTCGAAGTGCAATCTTTCTACCTTAGCTTTTGAGGTGGTGTTATATCATTCGTGGCAATTTCCTTCATGTTTCATGATTCATATGTTGTCAAGAATGAGGTATTTTAAATCCATCAATCTCTTCGTTGGAGTTATCTTGTGTCATTTTTCACCTAAAGCCTTCCCTAAGGAATGTTGCTATTATGGTGCTTATCAATGATCCAAGTTTTCTCCTATCCTCTTGGTGAAAGAAGTTTTTCATCGCCTTGGTGCTCTCACTCAAATCAATGGTTTCCATTATTGGCCAGTTGCCACCTCATCATTTTGAGATGTTTGCCATAAGCCCACAACAAGCTTGTGCTTCACGTTGTTGATTTTCCAACAACTCCGTTTGATTCTTCTTTGCAAGGATGCTTTCCAAGTTCACTTGTGGCAAAATTTGTCATTTTCTTCTCCGTCCCTTTATCCCAACGATCTAACTTTTATTCTTTCGTTACAGAGGCATTGTGATGTTGCTCTCTTCACCCATCACCATGTTTTGTTAAGATCATGTTCTTTTCCTTACTTATCCGTTTAACCAGAGTGTTGTGTTCTCATTCAACTCCTTTCATGTTATCAAGTTTTGCCACTCTTTTCAACCTGAGTGCTGTCTGAAATCCTTCTTACCCATTGTGCCATTCTTTCAATAGTTCTGGAGGCAGTGTGTTGTTGATTTCATCAAGTATCTTCCAATCTTCTCAAGTTCATGTTCTATTCCTTCCATGTTCAACCAAAGTGCTGCCCGAGTTTTTCCTCTCTCATCTTGTTTTAACCGGAGTGGTTTCAATATCTATCTTATCACTAAACCTCTTGGTTCTCGTCGTATCCCTTGTTCCTCTTTTCTAACGGAGTATTTTCAACTTTGTTCATCTTCGTTGTTTTCTTTCTTTCATTCTGCTCACCTCTCAAGGTTCATGGTTTCACTCATTTGTCGAAGAAGCAACTTAGTTTACCTCTTATCTTCCTCTTCCTTTTCCCTCCGGTGCCATCCTAGATCTCGGGACGAGGTCCTCTTGTAGTGGTGGAGTGTTGTAACGCCCCGAGCCTGGCGCCCCAGAAGACTTCCAGCTATTCCGAGCTTTGTCGTGTGTTTTATTTGCTTGTTGCATTGCATCATGTCATCATGCCATCATCTCATTTAATTTTTGCAACTCATCTAAATAAATTGTATGGATCCTCGGTCCATTTAAATCGAGGGATATTCACAATGGTGATTTCTCTTTATAACATATCCTCCTAATATTTATGGAGCTATTTTAAATATTTCATTAATTTGGAATTCACCATAACACACTTGCAAAATATCCCAATGCCTTTGTTATCTTAATTCTTGGTCTCCAACCTTGTTCTTCGTTTTCCCTCTTGCCTAAACCGGAGCCTCTCTGCACAACCATAGACCCCCTCGCGAGTTTGTCCAAACCTACTCGAATCCGAACCGGGCTTTCATTACCGATGGGTTCAGATTATCCCCAAACATCCGTAAAATATCTTCGTTTTATTTATCACACTCCCTAGCCTATTTTTCCCGACCGTCCGATTTCAATCGGAGGGACGAAATAGCCCCTAACCAAAATCCAGTGCTATATATATAGACCAATCCCCTAGGCAGCAACCCTAAAATCTAGCCCCTTTTCCCATCACGCCGCCGCCAGTCATCCAACTCCCTTCTCTCTCGGGATCCTCCCAGATCCGATCCAGCCAACCTGCTGCCTCCGACCATCTCCGTGATTTCCGCCGCCACCCAACCAGTGTATCCCTTCGGGTCCATCCTTCCCGCGCTCCCCTCTCGATCCAGGAGCCCGAGCTCCCCTGCCTGAGGTTTCCGTCTTCAACCGGCCTCTCCAGAGACCAGCGCCCCGCTGCTTTCTACTCCCTGTTTGACCCGAAGGAGAGGAGCTCCTCCATGCCCCACCTCGCGCTGATGGTCGCCGGCCACTCAAGCAGCTGCAGGTCGTCGCCCCAGTCGTCCTCGACCGCGTGCCTCCCCGAGCGGAGAGGCTCATCCACGAGCTCGACCGAGCCCCTCGCCCGCGAGCGTCTTCCTCGTCCCCAAACCCCAGCGTCGTGCCCTCTCCTCCCACGCAGGAGCCCGCACCCGCCTCCGTTCGCCTCCGGCAGCCGCATCGGCGAGCACCACCGATAGAGCTGCTTCGTCTGCCGCCGAACGTGCCAAGACCCCGCCGCCGGCGTCCAAGACCAGCTCCCAGACCGAGCCCTTGCTTCCTTCTCCTTCCCTGCTCTCTCTTTCTCTCTGAATGTGCTCCCTCCCTGTCTTTCTTCCACAGGGAACCGACGCCGCCCCTGAGCTCTGCCCACGCCGTCGTTGCCCAGATCCGGCGCCAGCCACCCGGATCAGCCCCGTCCCCACCTCCGGCGCCCCAAGTCCCGCGCCAAGTTGCCGTCCCCTTCCTCGCCTGAAGCCGCCATCGCCGGCCTCTGCTTCTTCTGCAACGAACAGGAGCACGCTCGTCAGGCGCCCGCCTCCTCTATTCCTGCTCGTGTGGGCTATGAGCCTCTCCAAGGCCCAGCGCGCTCTGCCTGCCAGCATCATCTCCACCGACTGGGCTTGGCCCATGGTGAGTGCCCCAGCGCCCAGCAGTTTTGGCCCGTGTCTTGTTTTTTTCAGATCTGCGTTTTAGTATTATCCAGAAAACTGCAGTTTTTCAGAAAACCCCTCATGTTCATGCATGTAATAATTAATTAACCGTGCATCGGATTAAAATGATTTAAACATGTAAAATGCTTAGAATTTTGTGTAGATTAATAATATGCCACTTTCATCCATGTTTAAAATGTTTAAATTGCTGTTTGATTAAATTTGATCAAATGCCATGCTAAAATGGTTTATTTCATAACTAAATAACCGTAGCTCCATTTTAAATAAACTTTATATGTAAATGGGGTGGAAAAATGCCTAGTTTAACATGGTGCACTTTATTTTCCTGTTTATTAACAATAAAATAAGTTTTAGGGCAGAACAGTACCAAACTCAAATTATGCACACGGGGATTTTCCGAAATTGTTGTTTGTTGTTTCTGGCCTCATTTAAACTTGCCTAGCGAGGTAGTTTTATTATGCTTACCCCTTGCCATGTTTAATAACATTTAATATTGTTGGGTACATAAACGGGAGCTAACTAAATAGTTGAATGTGGTGTTTCATTAATATGCAACGAGTTGCATATTGAGCTCCACTTAACTTGTAGTATTGTTTGTTGCACTTTGCCATGCCATGCCTCATTAAACTGGACATGCATCATACTTGTTTGTGCATCATGCCATGATTATGCTTGTGTGTTTACCATGTTTTTTGTTTCTTTCCGGTGTTGCTTCTTAGTTCCGGTAATGTTGCGATTGTGAGGATTCGTTTGACTACTCCCGTTCGTCTTCTTCATGGACTCGTTCTTCTTCCTTGCGGGATCTCAGGCAAGATGACCGCTACCCTGGATCTCACTACTATCATTGCTATGCTAGTTGCTTCGTTCTATCGCTTTGCTGTGCTTCCTATCATTTTCTCTTCAAGCCTCTCAAATTGCCATGTCAGCCTCTAAACTTTTCACCCTTCCTAGCAAACCGTTGCTTGGCTATGTTACCGCTTTTGTTCAGCCCCTCTTATAGCGTTGTTAGTTGCAGGTGAAGTTGAAGATTGCTCCATGGTGGACAGGATTATGTTGGGACATCACAACATCTCTTATTTAATTAATGCATCTATATACTTGGTAAAGGGTGGAAGACTCGGCCTTATGCCTGGTGTTCTGTTCCACTCTTGCCGCCCTAGTTTCCGTCATACCGGTGTTATGTTCCCAGATTTTGCGTTCCTTACGCGGTTGGGTGATTTATGGGACCCCCTTGACAGTTCACTTTGAATAAAACTCCTCTAGCAAGGCCCAACCTTGGTTTTACCATTTGCCTCACCTAGCCCTTTTTCCCTCAGGTTTCTGAAGCCCGAGGGTCATCTTTATTTTAGTCCCCCCCCCACGGCCAGTGCTTCTCTAAGTGTTGGTCCGAACCGAGCAGCCTGCGGGGCCCCCTCGGGGAAACTCGAGGTCTGGTTTTACTCGTAGCTTGACTTATCCGGTGTTGCCCTGAGAACGAGATATGTGCAGCTCCTATCGGGATTGTCGGCGCATCGGGCGGCTTTGCTGGTTTTGTTTTACCATTGTCGAAATGTCTTGTAAACCGGGATTCCGAGACTGATCGGGTCTTCCTGGGAGAAGGAATATCCTTCGTTGATCGCGAGAGCTTATCATGGGCTAACTTGGGACACCCCTGCAGGGTATAAACTTTTGAAAGTCGTGCCCGCGGTTATGTGGCAGATGGGAATTTGTTAATGTCCGGTTGTAGATAACTTGACACCAGATCCGAATTAAAACGCATCAACCGCGTGTGTAGCCGTGATGGTCTCTTCTCGGCGGAGTCCGGGAAGTGAACACGGTTTCTGTGTTATGATTGACGTAAGTAGGTGTTTAGGATCACCTCTTGATCATTGCTAGCCTCACGACCGTTCCATTGTGTGACGCCCCCGATTCAATCGTACACTAATCATGCACGCAAATGTGTACGATCAAGATCAGGGACTCACGGGAAGATATCACAACACAACTCTACGAATAAAAATAAGTCATACAAGCATCATAATACAAGCCAGGGGCCTCGAGGGCTCGAATACAAGTGCTCGATCATAGACGAGTCAGCGGAAGCAACAATATCTGAGTACAGACCTAAGTTAAACAAGTTTGCCTTAAGAAGGCTAGCACAAACTGGGATACAGATCGAAAGAGGCGCAGGCCTCCTGCCTGGGATCCTCCTAACTACTCCTGGACGTCGTCAGCGGGCTGCACGTAGTAGTAGGCACCTCCGGTGTAGTAGGGGTCATCGTCGACGGTGGCGTCTGGCTCCTGGACTCCAGCATCTGGTTGCGACAACCAGAAGAAAGGAAAGGGGGAAAAAGGGGGGATAAAGCAACCGTGAGTACTCATCCAAAGTACTCGCAAGCAAGGAACTAAACTACATATGCATGGGTATATGTGTAAGGAGGCCATATCAGTGGACTGAACTGCAGAATGCCAGAATAAGAGGGGGATAACTAGTCCTATCGAAGACTACGCTTCTGGTAGCCTCCGTCTTGCAGCATGTAGAAGAGAGTAGACTGAAGTCCTCCAAGTAGCATCTCCAAGTAGCATCGCATAGCATAATCCTACCCGGCGATCCCCTCCTCATATCCCTGAGGTAGAGCGACCACCGGTTGTATCTGGCACTTGGAAGGGTGTGTTTTATTAAGTATCCGATTCTAGTTGTCATAAGGTCAAGGTACAACTCCAAGTCGTCCTGTTACCGAAGATCACGGCTATTCGAATAGATTAACTTCCCTGCAGGGGTGCACCACATAACCCAACACGCTCGATCCCATTTGGCCGGACACACTTTCCTGGGTCATGCCCGGCCTCGGAAGATCAACATGTCGCAGCCCCACCTAGGCAAAACAGAGAGGCCAGCACGCCGGTCTAAACCTAAGCGCACAGGGGTCTGGGCCCATCGCCCATAGCACACCTGCACGTTGCGTACGCGGCCGAAAGCGGAACTAGCCCCCTTAATACAAGAGCAGGCTTACGTTCCAATCCGGCGCGCGCCGCTCCGTCGCTGACGTCTGAAGTGCTTCGGCTGATACCACGACGTCGGGATACCCATAACTACTCCCACGTAGATGGTTAGTGCGTATAGGCTCGTAGCCGACTCAGATCAAATACCAAGATCTCGTTAAGTGTGTTAAGTATCCGCGAACGCCGAACAGGGCCAGGCCCACCTGTCTCCTAGGTGGTCTCAACCTGCCCTGCCGCTCCGCCACAAAGTAACAGTCGGGGGCCGTCGGGAACCCAGGCCCACCTCTACCGGGATGGAGCCACCTGTCCTTTCAGCCCCCTCGTCAGAATCACTTGCGGGTTCTCAATGAGCTGACCCGACTTTAGTCACCATCTGTATAGTATGTATGTATGTATGTATAGTATATACCCGTGATCACCTCCCAAGTGATCACGGCCCGATAGTATAGCAAGGCAGACTGACAAGAATGTAGGGCCAATGATGATAAACTAGCACCCTATACTAAGCATTTAGGATTGCAGGTAAGGTATCAACAGATGTAGCGACAATGTCAGGCTATGCATCAGAATAGGATTACCGAAAGCAGTAACATGCTACAGTACTCTAATGCAAGCAGTATAGAGGAGAATAGGCGATATCTGGTGATCAAGGGGGGGCTTGCCTGGTTGCTCTGGCAAGAGAGAGGGGTCGTCAACTCCGTAGTCGAACTGGTCAGCAGCAGTGTCGGTCTCGTAGTCTACCGGAGAGAAGAGGGGGAAGAAATAATGAATACAGAGCTACAAAGCACCACAAAATATATCAAGGCAATACGCGGTGTTCGGTGTGCCCTAACGCGGTAGTAGGTGATACCGGTGAAGGGGGGAAAACCCCCGGGAAAGTATTCCCGGTGTTTCGTGTTTTCGGGCAGAGGAGCCGAAGGGGGAAAGTTGCGGGCTCGATAGGTTAGGGGTGTGTGGCGGACGAACGGACCGCGTATCCGGATTCGTCTCGTCGTTCTGAGCAACTTTCATGTTGAAATTATTTTCATCTGAGCTACGGTTTATTTTTTATTAATTTTAAAATATTTAAATCATTTTCAAGATTTATTTAATTATTTTAATGCAACATTATCCAAAATAGTGCACGCTGACGTCATCATGACGTCAGCATGACGTCAGCAGTCAACAGGGAGTTGACTGGGTCAATCTGACGTGTGGGTCCCGCATGTCATTGACTGATTAGTCTAATTAGGGTTTAATAAAACTAACTACTTAATTAGATTAATTAAACATGATTAATTAACTTAATTAATCCATTAATTATTTTAATCATTAATTAATTAATTATTAATTAATTTCTTATTTATATATTTATTTTTATTTCGTTTTTTTTTGTTTCCTCAGGGGCGTGGTCCCTGTTTGTCATTGGCCCAGAGGCCAAACAGGGCGCGGGCGACGGGTTACGGGGGTGCCCCATTCGGGTGCACGCGCAGGGGCACGCGGGCGTGTACACGGGCGGCCACGGCAGGGCACGTCGCCGGCCAGGGATGGGCGCAGGGGCGCATCCCGCCCAGTGTGGGGCGAGGTTGCCGGCGGCCACCGCACAAGCGGCAGCAGGGCGGCGGTGCCGGCGTGGGGCGAGGGGAGCAGGGGGGCGGCCCTAGCGACCGAGCGGGCGCGGCCCCAGCGGTGGACGCGCGTGGGAGACGGGCTCCTGGGGGAGCGCTCGCCCACAGGGTGTGCGGCTGAACCGAGCCAGTGGCCAAGGCGGCCGTGGTGGCCGGCCGACGTGGGGGGAGACGGAGTGCGGTCCGGCGAAGAG
>NC_041381.1:372222846-372229659 GCF_002162155.2 Triticum dicoccoides | reverse complement strand
GGGAGGGATCTAATTACGAAATGCTAACGGATCTTCTCAGTCTTGGTTGCTCTTCTCGAAGAGGTCGACCCATTATATTGATGTCTTCCTTTCTCTGCTTCAGGCCATCATGATGAAGTCATCATCCTTTCTTCGGAAATTTCATCGTACTAACGAAAGATTAAGGGGGTATACTGAAGAATGGATCTCTGCAGGGTAGATTATCTGGTAGACAACAACGAGGAAGGTGGCGGAAAGTAACTCTCGAGTTGAAATTTAAGACAATATCGAGAGCATAGCAAGAAGGTGCAAAATAGAAGTTTCAAGCGCATAGGTAATCGTTCGTTGCCTGAAGCGAAGTGTGAAAGGGGTTCAGAGCAATGGGAATAAGTATTGCGTCTGATACCAAATTGATGATCTCATCAGAAGGTGGCTCGTGAATTACACACGAGGCCACGCGTGAGGAATAACTTTGGGAACAGGGGGTGTACAGGAGAGTCAGGTTTCGATCCTGTGGAACTGTGGGTTATGGGCCCACCATGTGGGTTAAAAATAGGAGCGGTGACATCTCGCACGGTCACAATAGCAAGGCATGTCAGAGGGTAGCCTATCAGTTATGTCGGCACAATGTCGGTACCAGGGGCGAGGGACGAAGAGAACCATTTTCCTGCTCGTTGAACGAGGCGGACCAATAGGCAGAGTTCTCGTCCATCGGTGGTGACCGGAATGCTATCGACAATTTCAACAGGGCCTTACTGACAGAGTTGTACACCGAGGTGTTTACATAAGCAGGAGAATAATACTGCTTAGATTATATAGACCTCAAGAAAGGTTAAACCAACCAATGGAAAGGAAAATAAGATTATCAGATTAAACAGAACAATGAAAAGGAAAATGTGTTTAAACACATATATCAGGGGGTATATCCTTCCCAAGGGCAAGCAACGCATGATATTCATGACGGGATATAGCGTAGAAAACCCTTTTAGGAAAGGGAAGAGAAATTTTCATGACATTACCCATTCAACGGTGTTTGGATAATTGGGCAGGAAACATTTAACATTGGGTTTCAAATGTTCTTGTTGAAAATTGGAGTACCATAGGCATGCTTCGAGATAGCATTGACATGGTCTTCATGTGAAGATCAGACTCTGGAAACACGAAGGATCCATCAGGAACAACTTGTACAATAAGTCTTACAATTTCCTCATGGGTGAATGGATAACCTTGCTGAAAAGGAATCTATAATGATAGGTCCTCCAGCCGGGGGGGGGGGTGCTAGGCATGACATCATGTTACTGGGTCATCAAAGGATCAATATCATAACTCTTGGAAAGTTGTCCTAACCATCATATCTGACGGAGATTCAGGTATGACTGGTGTCAGGATACCTCAGGCTCAGGATGTCTGAGAAGAAAGGTGCAACACCAATTGACGGGATGACACTGAAAGATTCTCGGGAAATGAACTATGAAGTGACTTCCGTTAACAAGAGTTCATCATTAACCCAAGGAGAAGACAAGGAGGTGTCTGGTGAACTCAACGGCAATTCACCGAGATTCCCAAAAGATGGATTTCCACCATTAAGTGAACAAGGAGATAACATTTGTCAGATCAAATGATATAGGGAAGTATGCTCGAGGAAAACATACACAATTAAACATTGGTTGAAAGGTGCGCCCGAAATATGGGTTGGGTTGCACGACCAATGTCAGAATGGTGATGCAATAATCAATAGCCTAAGAATGAACTTTCGATCATTAACTTCAAAGAGATAGGGTTGCTAGAAGGAAAGAATCCAAACAACACCGTTCACTTGTTGGAATTAACACAGGGACCAAGAAAGAATGGTGATGGTGAGAAGTATTTCTATGTCAAGAATTCTCAAGAGGTGGAACAAATCTCAGAACATTCTTGACATAAAGGATGGTAATACTCCAAGGTAAAGAAGAACAATTGCTGGATAGCAAGGAACTCAAGGTATAACACCAAACATGAACAAGCTTGTGTTGGTGGGAAGGCAATAAAGTGGTCGATGATAATACAATTCATCGAGGGCCAGGATGGTATTTCTCATCATGAATTCAATTGATATCCTGGATGAGCTCAGAATGTTGATGATCATGGCACCTTTGTCGCGAGAGTTCATGAAGATGTAATCGATCGGTAACGACATCAAGTCAAGTAATGATGAAGTGAAAGGTTATTGGAACCAAGGGTACGACACAAACTCGAAACCAAGCTTGTTGTTCAATGCGAAATGATATGACGATGAGGATCGACGTAAGGTTAGTTCATCGTCGAAAATTGGTGCTCCGAGAATAAGGACCAGGTAGCACAGTTAGAATCGTCACGACAATGATATAGCCAAACAGGCTAGGAATGGCGTGATCGGGTACAAACTCGTACTTATAGAAGCTTACTGAAGAGTTGTTGAACCGAAGAGCGGACTCGGTTCAGTTACCGGTGTCTTGGAGTGTTCAATAACTCAGAGCCCGCGAAAAATTGGAATAAGTGGGAAGGTAGCACTTGATGAAGAACTCATAAAAAGTTATGCAGTTCCATGATAATCTCGAGATACCAGGGGGGTAATACTCGACGACATATCAAAGTAGAGGTTGTACCGGGGTATTGATCCACAGAAGACAAGTGCTTACACTTGCATCGAAAATGGTATTTACAGGAGAACATGGTCGAAACCACGATTGTAAAAGGCCATACCCCAGATATAAGATGAACATTTTATCAAGGGAATAATTAATTTTAAAAGAAGCTTCGATGAGAAGATGTACATCGGGTCCATGGGCATGAACACAAAGTTCAAGGTCGACTCTCACTTCTCCAATGCACCACCTTTCATTCACTTCTCGCGTTCAATGAAGTCGTAGTGTTGAAATTTTATCTGGCAAAATACCAGAAGAGTATGACTCGTGAAAACTTTCGAGTTCACACACATTTAAGGAAGGCATAGGTTCAACCTATAGGGGCTTCTTAGAAACATATACCACAAGTTTCAAGAGTAAATATCACAAGCTCGAAAGTAGAGCAAGGTTGAGAAAGTAGATGATACAATTACCAAGGGCATTATGTATCCAAGGGAAGGCTCACACGGTTATTGAATATGAAGGATGCTGACGGATAAAATCCAACAATGGGCCTGATGGTCCACAAGGGATCTGACGTGAGCATCGGTACTCAACTAGAGGAAGAAGAGTGCAAGGAGATCAAATTATAGAAACAACTAACTAACTCAATTGTGAAATGCAAAGGAATTATGATTTCCAAATCAAGGGATCAGAAGCAATGCTCTGATTAGGGATGGATAAGTTGAATAGCCTTAGGGTACAATCAACGACAATTGGATTGGTCGAGAACCAATTCCAGTTAAAAGAATGGCAGCTCAGCCGGAAAGGTAATTTATAAGGATCAATGATGTTTGCGGGTATTCGCAAACATATTGAGTCAACAGACTCAAAATGATAATGACAAGGAATGTCAATAAGATTTCTATACTTATGGGATTAATCATAATGAAAGCAAACAAGAAATTCCAGAGCAATAGGTTGATGAGGATTTTCGGAATATCGGGTGGTATTTCGAAGACTTTTGTGAAACTCATGAACAACTGGGGATGAGCGGATACTTGACAAGTGCAAGAATTTATTTGAAGGGGTATTCATGTGGCAAAGAACTGCTAGGCAGTAGGCACAAAGTATTCTCGGAACAATAGAGAAAACTTCGGGGTATCTTGTAATAACAAGATCAATGGGGGATGATCGTATGAATGGCAAGTGTAAGTAGTTATCCATATGGATTTATCGGTGGTCAGGAATAGCCAAAGTGATGGGCACAAGTCTCCAGAGAACATCAGAGAGTATCTTCGGAATCTTCTGATGTAGCAGGCGATCCTCTACAATAAGGGGCTCTTCGGGTGGATGCGATCACGAGATCCTAATCTTAGAGTTAGCAAATTCATTTAACCCGAATAGAAGAGAGATCAGAGTCCCAGAGTATAGGTCGAGGAGTAAAAGATCCTACTACCTACCGATGGCGACGTGGGCCCATGGGCCACACAGCCATGTTAGTAAAAGTTTTTCAACGACTAGACTCGACTTCGGCCAAGGAGTGTGGAAGGGGGATTCCTACAGGCAGTCGGCTCTGATACCAACTTGTGACGCCCCCGATTCAATCGTACACTAATCATGCACGCAAATGTGTACGATCAAGATCAGGGACTCACGGGAAGATATCACAACACAACTCTACGAATAAAAATAAGTCATACAAGCATCATAATACAAGCCAGGGGTCTCGAGGGCTCGAATACAAGTGCTCGATCATAGACGAGTCAGCGGAAGCAACAATATCTGAGTACAGACCTAAGTTAAACAAGTTTGCCTTAAGAAGGCTAGCACAAACTGGGATACAGATCGAAAGAGGCGCAGGCCTCCTGCCTGGGATCCTCCTAACTACTCCTGGACGTCGTCAGCGGGCTGCACGTAGTAGTAGGCACCTCCGGTGTAGTAGGGGTCATCGTCGACGGTGGCGTCTGGCTCCTGGACTCCAGCATCTGGTTGCGACAACCAGAAGAAAGGAAAGGGGGAAAAAGAGGGGAGAAAGCAACCGTGAGTACTCATCCAAAGTACTCGCAAGCAAGGAACTAAACTACATATGCATGGGTATATGTGTAAGGAGGCCATATCAGTGGACTGAACTGCAGAATGCCAGAATAAGAGGGGGATAACTAGTCCTATCGAAGACTACGCTTCTGGCAGCCTCCGTCTTGCAGCATGTAGAAGAGAGTAGACTGAAGTCCTCCAAGTAGCATCTCCAAGTAGCATCGCATAGCATAATCCTACCCGGCGATCCCCTCCTCATATCCCTGAGGTAGAGCGACCACCGGTTGTATCTGGCACTTGGAAGGGTGTGTTTTATTAAGTATCCGATTCTAGTTGTCATAAGGTCAAGGTACAACTCCAAGTCGTCCTGTTACCGAAGATCACGGCTATTCGAATAGATTAACTTCCCTGCAGGGGTGCACCACATAACCCAACACGCTCGATCCCATTTGGCCGGACACACTTTCCTGGGTCATGCCCGGCCTCGGAAGATCAACACGTCGCAGCCCCACCTAGGCAAAACAGAGAGGCCAGCACGCCGGTCTAAACCTAAGCGCACAGGGGTCTGGGCCCATCGCCCATAGCACACCTGCACGTTGCGTACGCGGCCGAAAGCGGAACTAGCCCCCTTAATACAAGAGCAGGCTTACGTTCCAATCCGGTGCGCGCCGCTCCGTCGCTGACGTCTGAAGTGCTTCGGCTGATACCACGACGTCGGGATACCCATAACTACTCCCACGTAGATGGTTAGTGCGTATAGGCTCGTAGCCGACTCAGATCAAATACCAAGATCTCGTTAAGTGTGTTAAGTATCCGCGAACGCCGAACAGGGCCAGGCCCACCTGTCTCCTAGGTGGTCTCAACCTGCCCTGCCGCTCCGCCACAAAGTAACAGTCGGGGGCCGTCGGGAACCCAGGCCCACCTCTACCGGGATGGAGCCACCTGTCCTTTCAGCCCCCTCGTCAGAATCACTTGCGGGTTCTCAATGAGCTAACCCGACTTTAGTCACCATCTGTATAGTATGTATGTATGTATAGTATATACCCGTGATCACCTCCCAAGTGATCACGGCCCGATAGTATAGCAAGGCAGACTGACAAGAATGTAGGGCCAATGATGATAAACTAGCACCCTATACTAAGCATTTAGGATTGCAGGTAAGGTATCAACAGATGTAGCGACAATGTCAGGCTATGCATCAGAATAGGATTACCGAAAGCAGTAACATGCTACAGTACTCTAATGCAAGCAGTATAGAGGAGAATAGGCGATATCTGGTGATCAAGGGGGGGGCTTGCCTGGTTGCTCTGGCAAGAGAGAGGGGTCGTCAACTCCGTAGTCGAACTGGTCAGCAGCAGCGTCGGTCTCGTAGTCTACCGGAGAGAAGAGGGGGAAGAAATAATGAATACAGAGCAACAAAGCACCACAAAATATATCAAGGCAATACGCGGTGTTCGGTGTGCCCTAACGCGGTAGTAGGTGATACCGGTGAAGGGGGGAAAACCCCCGGGAAAGTATTCCCGGTGTTTCGTGTTTTCGGGCAGAGGAGCCGAAGGGGGAAAGTTGCGGGTTCGATAGGTTAGGGGTGTGTGGCGGACGAACGGACCGCGTATCCGGATTCGTCTCGTCGTTCTGAGCAACTTTCATGTTGAAATTATTTTCATCTGAGCTACGGTTTATTTTCTATTAATTTTAAAAGATTTAAATCATTTTCAAGATTTATTTAATTATTTTAATGCAACATTATCCAAAATAGTGCACGCTGACGTCATCATGACGTCAGCATGACGTCAGCAGTCAACAGGGAGTTGACTGGGTCAATCTGACGTGTGGGTCCCGCATGTCATTGACTGATTAGTCTAATTAGGGTTTAATAAAACTAACTACTTAATTAGATTAATTAAACATGATTAATTAACTTAATTAATCCATTAATTATTTTAATCATTAATTAATTAATTATTAATTAATTTCTTATTCATATATTTATTTTTATTTCGTTTTTTTTTGTTTCCTCAGGGGCGTGGTCCCTGTTTGTCATTGGCCCAGAGGCCAAACAGGGCGCGGGCGACGGGTTACGGGGGTGCCCCGTTCGGGTGCACGCGCATGGGCACGCGGGCGTGTACACGGGCGGCCACGGCGGGGCACGTCGCCGGCCAGGGATGGGCGCAGGGGCGCATCCCGCCCAGTGTGGGGCGAGGTTGCCGGCGGCCAC
>NC_041381.1:372210658-372221662 GCF_002162155.2 Triticum dicoccoides | reverse complement strand
TTTTTTTTCTTTTATGTATTTTATTTCTTTTCTGTTTTATTTTGTTCCTGATTGTATTTTAGTTTTGTGAAGTACAAAAATGATCCCTAAATTGGTAATAGGAATTATACCACTGTCACAATTAACTTGGCACCTAAATATATTAGTTTGTAATTGTTTATCATTTTAAAGCATTTAAATAATTGTTTTTGCTATTGTTTTAGTTTATTTAGTGCATTTAAGTATTTTATTAAGAGATGATTTCTTCACCAGCATTTATTATGGATTATTAGACACATTAGGAACAATTTAGTTTTGACTTTTGAAAACTTTAATTGTTTTGACTTTAATTCAAATTTGAATTTGGTTCGGTTCCGAGCTAACACGAGATTATCAACAATAATCGAGGTGACGTGGCATCATTACCAGAGGGTTACTGTAGCTTGATTATCCGGGCGTCACACATTGTTTCTCTTCTCGCTCTCATTTGCGTATGTTAGCCACCATATATGCTTAGTCGCTACTGCAACCTCACCACTTTACCCCTTCCTTTCCCATTAAGCTTTGCTAGTCTTGATACCCATGGTAATGGGATTGCTGAGTCCTCGTGGCTCACAGATTACTACAACAACAGTTGCAGGTACAGGTTATGCGATGATCATGATGCAAGAGCGATGTTTGCTTGTTTTGGAGTTCTTCTTCTGCTTCTTCTTTGATCAGGGGATAGGTTCCAGGTCGGCAGCCTGGGCTAGCAGGGTGGATGTCGTTTGAGTTTCTGTTTGTGTTTCATCCGTAGTCGGATGGTGATCTTATGTAAGATGATGTTGTATTCGTGTGGCATTGTATGCCTTATGTATGTATCCCTACCTATTATGTAATGTTGATGTAATGATATCCACCTTGCAAAAGCGTTTCAATATGCGGGTCTATCCTTGGTGGGACCTTCGAGTTCCTTTTGGATAGGGTCGCATATTGGGCGTGACAGAATCACCCTCGAGGTCCACTCTTGAAGAGTTGCACGACATCGTCGCTATCGGGAGTGGTGAAGGATGAATCACCCTCGATGACCACAGCCGATGAACTAACCTACAAGGTTAACATTAGAAGTGCTCACGAGATATCACCCTCGGTACTCGATAGTATCCCGGTAATGTCGTACAACAAAGGGGGGGTGATGTGCGGTGTCAGGGCCTGGTTGTCCATCTCGTTGTCCGAGTCTTCTGAAGATCCAGTGGGGCAATAGGGATAAGGTGGGGTCTCTGATGGGTCTCTAACCAGCCTATACTAAGCAGCTTAGAATAAGCAGGTAAGGTATAAAAGCAGGTAACAAAAACAGGCTATGCATCAGAATAGGATCATACAATAGCGGTAGCAGTTCTAACGCAAGCAAGAGAGCGAAAGAAATGGGCGATATCTGAATGAACAAGGGGGGTTTGCTTGCTTAGAAGCTCTGCGGCAAGGGTCTGGTCGTCAACTCTGTAGTCGTACTCCAGAGTTGCCTCAGCCTCGGGGACTACGTCGGTGTCGGGGTCTAACGAGAGAGAAGAGGGGGAGGAAACATATACATACGCAACAAATATATGCAACACAAAGCATGATATGCTACGACACAGTGCAGGTTTGCCTAAAGATATGTCTAAGTCATTTTAGTTATTCTAGGATTAAAGTTGGATTTATTAACTGGTATATATGCACTATTCATCTACCGAAAACAGGCTAAAAAGTTGCATGTTCACCTCCGTAGAGGATCCCGACATGGAAACAGATGGCGCGGACAGCTTCGTCTCGTCGATCTGATCAACTTTCATGTATAAAGTTTTTCGATCTGAGCTACGATTTTATTTCTATGATTTTTCAAAGTTTTAAACATATTCTAAAATTCATGGAATTAATTTAAATTCAGAAATTAAACAATAATTACTATTTACACCCACTGTGACTAGCCACATTGGATGACAAACGGGGCCTAGGGGGTCCAGTTGACCCAGTCAACATTCCAGTCAATAGTCAACTGTTTGACTGTTGACTGGTCAAAACTGTAGATGGGGCCCAGGTGTCATTCACACATATCCAACATTTCTTCTTTAGTGGGTAATTAGAGAGGGGGGGTTAGAGTTAAGGGGGAATTAGTGGGGGGATTAGCCCCTAATTAGAACAGGGGGCACTAGGCACTGGTCGAGCCAGCCACGGCTGGGCTTCCCCTGGCCGGCATGCATGCGGGCGTTGGAACCCAGCCTGGCTGGCGGCGAGAAGAGGCAGGGGCGCCGATAGGGCTGCAAACGAGTCGAGTTCGAGCGAGTTGGAGTTGGCCCAGCTCAATTCATATTAAAATTTGAGCGAGCTCAAACTGGGTGAAGCTCAAGATCGAACTCTAGAACATGACTCGTGCTCAGCTTGTAACAATCTCGAGTCAATCTCAAGCTAGCTTTGGGCTAAATGAGACGGTAAAAATTATAAATCTATGGTGATTATTCCAACTAAATAAGGACACAGCACGACACAACTTTGTAGGGCAAGAGCTCATCTTGGTCTCTTGGGCGAACTAGCAATAGATGGTGGTCTTCTTGGACCAAAAAAGGAAAACAAAGGTGCATATGCTGGGAAATTTGTTTCCAAAACAACAGGAAATTTAAGACATAGTCGACCGCGTACCATAATTAAACCTAAATCTTCTCCACACTTAATTAAGCTTCCATATTTGTTGGTAAATAAAATGGAGAAAAATCACGCACATCATGTATGGCAGTAACAAATTATCTTATTTCCATTTAATATATGGCATGATCATTTAACGTAATGGTATTATGTCAAGCTATCGAGCTAAAATCGAGCGAGCCAATATTGGCTCAAGATCGGCATATTTCTCGGTCGAGCTACATAAAGTGTTCAAACTCAGCTAATTTTTTTTCGAGTCGATCTCAAGTCAAGCCAAAAAACGAGTCGATCTCGAGCAGCTCACGAGCCTCGAGCTTTTCTTGCAGGCCTAGGTGTCGGCGGGTGGATGCAGGCACGGGAAGCGGCCGCCGGTGCGGCCGGGCGAGTGACACAGGCAGGGCCGCTGGAGACGGGCTCGGCGGTGCGTAGATCCGAGGCCACAGCAGGGCGGCGGGCGGCTGCAGCCATAGCACGAAGCAACGGGAGGCGACGGTGGTGGCGAGCGGGGACGAGGCCCAGGCGCGGCGCGAGCGGCGGCTATTGGCGAGCAGACAAGGCACACACAAGCAGGGCACAGAAGATAGCAGGGAGGGACGTGACCAGGAGTGGTAGGGCGTGAATGGGGCGGCCGGGGCCACGGGTAGGGGAACCCAAGACGCGCAGGGACGAGGCAGGGGCACGGTGAGCACGAGGGGCAGAGGGAAGTGTGGCAGCGGGGCTGCGGCGAGCGGCGGGTGCAGGAGGCGGCAGCGGCGATGGGGCAGGGGCGCCTAGCAGCGCGGGTGCGCGGGTTGTTTAAGGCGCGGCCAAACAGGGGCAGCGCGAGGACGGGAGCGCGAGCCGGGTGCAGCGAGCGTGGGGCTCCGGCCACGACCACGGCAAAAATCAGCCATGGCGGCCACATGACATCGCATACAAGCGCCTACGGGGACTAAACGAGGGAAGGGGAAGAGGGGGATCACGGTGGAGCTCACAACGAATCTGCATGGGAGGGCAGCGGGCTCGGGGTGGGTCGACAGCGCCGAAAATGATGGCGCACGGCGTCGGGTCTAGAGGTTGAGGATAACCTCGAACGGGACGTTACGGCGGCGTTGAGCTCGAACGGGGCGAGGTAGTCGACATAGGCGAGGAAGAGAGAGCTGCTGGACGCTCTGGTGCGGCGTGGGGTGGCGCCGGAGCATGCTGACGATGATGGCGCGATGAGCTCTCAGGTGTGGCAAATCTGGAGGGGAGAGGAGCGAGAGGAAGGGGGTTCTGGGTGTGCTAGGGTTTGGGGGGCGTGGGGATGCCTTTAAGGCGTCGGGGAGGCCGGTGATGGCGCCACGCACGGCCTGGCGCGGTCATGGCCGGCGGATGGCTGCCACGCCCTCCCTTGTCCTCTGTAGCGTGAGGAGGGGATGGGGCAGGTGGCTAGGCTGGCCTGTTTGCTAGACTGGCCATAGTGCCCAGTAGAATAGGCCTTTTACCCTTTTTTATTTTTGCTTTATTTATTTCTCTACTACCTTGCATTTTACTTGAGCTACTAAAAGAGTTTTGTTTAATACAAAACTTAGGCACAAAAATACAAGGCAATAACCTGGGTTGGTACAAAAAGTTTCAAAGCATTCGGGAGTGTCCAACTATTTTTAGAAATTGAAAAGCTCAAATAATTGGCTGATGGTCCACTGAATAAAATTTCCAGGGGCACCGTGGGAATCCAAAATAGGTTGGTTCCAACATGAAAATTACTCAGTGATTATTTGCAACATTATGAACATTTTAGTTTTGACATTTGAAAACTTTTACAGTTTGACTTAATTTTAAATTAGAATTTGAACAAGGTTTGAATCAACACGAGTTTATCAATAGTAACAGTGATGACGTGGCCTCATTAGTAGAGGGTTACTGTAGCTTAATTATCTGGGTGTCACAGTAAAGCTCCCCCTAGATGTGATATCCCCTTTTAGAGGGATGAACTGACCTTGGGTTTTGTCGATGATGACTTCATGTAGATGTTGAAGATGTGGATGCTCAGTGTTGATGTAGATCATTTGGCGGAATCCATTGGAGTGAGTTGCACTTTCAATACCTACATGGGTTAGTCCCACAAGGAACAAACAAGGATATCCATAGACATAGAGTGAAGTACACATAGGATGATGTCCATGAAAGCATTTGGTTACCTTGTCCCTTGACTTACTAACAAGAGGGTTTGTGACTCCTTGAACTAGTGCAAGATGTGGAAGTTGATTGCACATGTCCTTGCCAATATGAATATGAGTGAAGTATGTTGGCGGAGTAACCCTCAAGAACTCTCTAGCTTTTCTTTGGGATCCATATCAACTTGATGGGAATCCTTGGAGTTGTAGTAATATTTGCGAAGTAGAACTTGATGTAGTCTTGGGAACCCACTTGACCAAGGCCTTTGAAGCTTCTTCAAATGCATAAATCTCCTCTTGAAGCTTGTCCTTGCCTTTTAGCTTGTGGTCTTGTGGTGGAAGATCATCTTGAGCTTGTATTCCCTTAAAGGAAGTATGGTCATACTTCTCTTGTTGAGGAACAAACTTCGTCTTGGGGCATTGATCTTCTTCCCACTCAACTCCATTGGCATTGAACTTTCGTTCAAAACCAACACCTTGATTCTTCCGGTGCCTTCCTTGCTATCATACAATTTCCTCAAATTGCTTACTTCCAGCAAGGCTCTTGTAAACACCTTTCTCTATAATTCCCTTCAATAAGCTATTTTCTTGCTCAAGTGTAATTTGGATAAGAGAATCATTAGTGGAATCAAGAGAACTACTAGAAGCAACAATATTAGATTTAGCATGATTATTGTTACTACTAGAAGAAGAATCTTTCTTACTCTTGTTGCTAGATTTTAATTATGGCATGTAAGTAGACAAGAGTAAACGCTTGGCAATGTAAGAAGAACTTTTCTTCCAAAGATCATCATTGATTGCTTTTAAGAACCCACGCTCTTGCTCTAAATTGAGCTTTTCAAAGCGTAGCTTCTCATGAGTTTTTAAAAGTTCTCGATGATCCTCCAAAGTAGTTTCTTGAGCTAACTTA
Organism: Triticum dicoccoides; assembly: GCF_002162155.2. Taxonomy (NCBI): domain Eukaryota; kingdom Viridiplantae; phylum Streptophyta; class Magnoliopsida; order Poales; family Poaceae; genus Triticum; species Triticum dicoccoides. The sequence goes on along the minus strand of NC_041381.1, from coordinate 372,215,980 downwards.
AGAGTGTTTAGTTCTTTAGTTAGACGCTCAATCTTCTTCTTATCATTATCATTTGTCTCATCTTGATTAGCATGATTAATAGCAATTTCACATAGTTTATATCACTATCATTGTCAACAAGCAAATCATCATCACCTAGCAAATCATCTTCATCACTATTGAAATCAATATACTCGGGGTGTGATACCTTAGGGCCTTTAGCCATGAAGCATATTCCAATTCCTTTATTTGGTGAGTTAAATATGTCATAGGAGTTGGTTGACACAAGTGCAAGACCAGCAACACCTTCATCTTGAGTATATTCCGAGTCGGAGTGATAACTTCTCCCAGAGTGATTTTTGGAGTTGGAACTGGATACCCATTCACCAACATGAGCTTGATGTCTTTGTCTTGTGTAGCTCCTTGATGACTTGTCCTTCCTTTCTGAATCCTTGCTTCTGCGAGAGGGTCTTCGTTCATAATGATCATCTCTACTCCTTCTCTCTTTTGGAGGTGATTCATCTCTTCTACTTCTCCTTTTAGGTGAGTCTTCTTTTATTTTGTAGGGAGCCATACACTCATTGGAGTAGTGTCCGAGTCTTCCATAATTGTAGCAATTGCGATCATGACTAGAAGATCTTTTGTCATGGTAGGACCTTGACTTGGAGCTTCTCTCTTTGCTTCACTCTTGCAGAATTTGTTGAAGTTCTTCACCATTAAGTTCAATCCTTCATTAAAGACTTGTTTTTCACTTGATGTGGCAGGAGCATCACATGAAGCTTTATAAGCACCACTAGACTTGTTATGAAGCTCTTCTTTATCCTTGAGTGACATCTCATGAGCAACAATTCTTCCAATGACTTCTGTTGGCTTGAGATCTTTGTAATGGGGCGTTATTTGGATCAAGGTGCACACGGTATCATATTTTCCATCCAAGGTTCTTAGGATCTTCTTGATGATGAATATGTTGGTCATCTCTTCGCTTCCTAAGCCAACAATCTCATTTGTGATGAGAGCAAGCCTAGAATACATTTCAGGGACTCCTTCACCATCCTTCATTTTGAACTTGTCAAGTTGACTTTGAAGCGCATCCAATTTGGATTCCTTGACGGACTCGGTACCTTCATGCATATCAACCAAAGTATCCCAAATTTCCTTTGCATTCTCAAGATGGCTGATTTTGTTGAATTCTTCGGGGCACAATCCATTGAAGAGGATATCGCAAGCTTGTGCATTATATTGCTACATCTTCAATTCTTCCGCAGTTGCTTCACGATTTGGTTCTCTTCCATCGAAGAATTCACCTTGCAAACCAATACACACAATAGCCTAAACGGCGGGGTTATCTCTAAGAATATGCATTTTCATCTTATGCTTCCAACTAGCAAAATTAGTACCATCAAAGTAAGGACCTCTATGGTGGTAATTTCCCTCGCTAGATGCCATATTCTCCCAGGTTGTGAAACCAAGGATATGATCACCAAAGGCTATGGAAATCAAGGCAAATGGAGACCAAGGCTCTGATACCACTTGTAGGATCGAAAGTAGGTCTAGAGGGGGGTGATTAGACTACTTCACCAAATAAAAACCTAGCCTTTTCCCAATTTTAAGTCTTGGCAGATTTTAGCAACTTAGCACAAGTCAAGAAATCAACCTACACATGCAATTCTAAGAGTGTAGCAGCGGAAAGTAAAACATTGCATATGGAGGTAAAGGGAAGGGTTTGGAGAAGGCAAACACAATGTAGACATGGAGATTTTTGGCGTGGTTCCAATAGGTGGTGCTATCGTACATCCACGTTGATGGAGACTTCAACCCACAAAGGGCAACGGTTGCGCGAGTCCATGGAGGGTTCTACCCACGAAGGATCCATGAAGAAGCAACCTTGTCTATCCCACCATGGCCATCGCCCACGAAGGATCTGCCTCACTTGGGGGAGATCTTCATGAAGTAGGCGATCTCCTTGCCCTTACAAACTCCTTGGTTCAACTCCACAATCTTGACGGAGGCTCCCAAGTGACACCTAACCAATCTAGAAGACACCACTCTCCAAAAGGAAATAGATGGTGTGTTGATGATGAACTCCTTGCTCTTGTGCTTCAAATGATAGTCTCCCCAACACTCAACTCTCCCTCATAGATTTAGCCATGGTGGAAAGAAGACTTGAGTGGAAAGCAACTTGGGGAAGGCTAGAGATCAAGATTCTTGTGGTTGGATTGGAATGTCTTGGTCTCAACACATGAGTAGGTGGTTCTATCTCAGAAAATGAGTAGTGGAATTGTAGGCATGTTCTGATGGCTCTCTCACAAATGGAGAAGGGGTTGGAGGGGTATATATAGCCTCCACACAAAGTCTAACCGTTACACACATTTGACCCAACTTGGTCAGACCGAATAGAGAAACTCAGTGAGACCGATTTAGTTCAAAATGTGAACGTTGGGAATCTCGGTGGGACCGATGTGCTAGGGCTATGGTAAAACCTCATCTCGGTGAGACCGATTTCAGCAATAAGCAAACAGAGACTTGGTCAAGCAAACTCGGTGGGACCGATCGCTCATTTTGGTGAGACCGAAATGTTACGAAGAGGAAACAAAGAGTTTGCAATGCGAATTCGATGGGACCGATCGCTCATTTGGTGAGACCGAAATGTTACAAAGGGAAACAAAGAGTTTGAAAAGCCATCTCGGTGAGACCGAGAGCCATATCGGTGTGATCGAATTGATTAGGGTTTCTGGCTATGGATATGTCAAGTGAACTCGATGGCGCCGGATAGATCAAACCGATGGGGCCGAGTTTGACTTTAGGTTTTGGTCAAATGTGGAAATTAGAAAGTGGTTCAGGGTTTTGGAGCAATATCACTAAGCATTTTGAGCAAGTGGATCATTAAGCAACACCTTATACCCTTTTAATAGTATTGGCTTTTCTATGGACTCAATGTGATCTTGGTTCACTAAAATGAAAATGAAAAGTCTTGAGCCTTTGACAATCTTTGTCCTTAGCATTTTGAGGGGTCCACATCTCTAGTCCATGCCATGCCAATCATTGAACTTTCTGAAACATTTAACTTGAAAGGCTATTAGTTCAATGAGCTATATGTTGTTATGAATTACCAAAACCACCCGGGGATTAGTTGCACTTTCAATTATCCATCATTGGTCCATTGCCTACGATCTCGTTTCATATTGATCTTTGCTAAGTTACTTTTCCGTTGCCACTGCTACGATTTCTACAAAACTGTTGCTGTTACTTTTGTCACTGTTACAGTTACTTCCACACTACTTTGCTACTAAATACTTTGCTGTAGATATTAAGTCTTTCAGGTGTGGTTGAATTGACAACTCAGCTGCTAATACTTGAGAATATTCTTTGGCTCCCCTTGTGTCGAATCAATAAACTTGGGTTGAATACTCTACCCTCGAAAACTGTTGCGATCCCCTATACTTGTTGGTTATCAATATCCACCGTCGAAAATCATGGGTAGACGAGCCCTCCAAACCCTTACCCAACGGGCTGGATATCGATGGGCACCTAGATCCGTGGATGATATTGCCATCCCTGGATGTCTTGAAATTTGTGAGAAATGGAGAAATCAATAGTTAAGGGTTACTGTTTACAAAGGCCGCCCCCACCTTTTTAGGTGCTGGCAAGTGGCACACTGGATATGCGTCACTTGTCGCAATACGAGAGTTTTTCTTTTTTTTTTATAGATTTTATCTGTTCAAAACGTTATATCTCTTGAACCATACGCCCAAATATAGAACTGTTTCCATTGCTAGATTTCTCGCGTCAAAACCTACGAAACTAGACCCTATATTAATTGGCTTTGATGATTTTTTTAAGGAAAATAAAAAACAGAAATTAGGAAAAAATCAGGAATTAAAAAAATAAAAAAACTTAAAAAAACTAAAAAAATCCAGCATAAGAAAAAAAATACCCCAAAAACCTAAAGCCCAGTAGTCTGGTTGCAATTTTACTTTTGTTTTGGAAGGAATGTGGGAAAGACATTTCTTGTAGAGTTCAAGGTTGTGCTTCTCGTGAAATCAACCGAAGCACATGTTATGCTTCTCCCGAAAGCATATTTTTTTCTTGTGGAAGCACATCCATGCTTCTCGTGCAAGCACATATATGCTTCTCGTGGATTCACAATCTATGTTTTCATGGAAGCAAATCTATACTTCACCAGAAATATATATGTGCTCTCGTGAAAGCACATATTTTTTTCTTCTAAAGAGGGCTATGGTTCACAAAAATGACAATTTTAAACTATTTTTTTCTCGAAACCCTAGGAAAACCAGGCAAAAAAATCAAAAATAAAAAAAACATGAAAACCCCATCATCTAAACCCCAAAACACGTAGAGAAAAATAAAATCAAAATCAAAATTCAAAGGAAGCGTCCAACATGCGACATGTGATGGCGGTTGGACACATCATTTGATGCACTCTAAGACTAAATAAGTGACCCTTTGCGGAAGCCCCTAGTAGGTAACTGTTGATTAGAGCATCTTCAGCCACGTACCTCTAATTTAAACCCTCAAATGCTCGCGGACGCGCCCGGTCAGTGATCGGACGTATCCGCTTTGAGCCCCTAGTTGTCCATATGCGGAGCCACAATCCTCATTTTCTTTCTCATATGCCCGGTCACTTGCACGTGATTGATCGGATAAAGAGAGAGAAAGAAAAGAACGAATAAAGAAAGAGAAAAGCTGGTATGGAATGGGGCCGCATCCTATGTGGCAGATTGACCGGACGCGCCCTCATATCCTCTCATAGATATGAGGGTTCACGGACAGCCCGGACATATAGGAAAGATATGAGGGGTCTGGTTGGGTCAAAATTTTGCTACGTTTTACTTCTCTCTCCTGTTCGGTTGGGTCAAAATTTTGCTACTTTTTACTTCTCTCTTCTGTCCGGTTAGTGGTTCCGCGCTCGCCCGGTCAATCTGAGAAGTCCTGCTGTGTAGATGCTCTTAGTTGGGTTAACCCAGCGCCCAAATCGCAGGCCTCGTGGCATTGTGGGGCTTCGGCCCTTTGGACTTGTTGTACCTGTAGGCCACAATTTGCGACATTCGGAGCCTGTAACTTGAGGGTGCGCAGAGCCCAGGACTTGCATAGCGCAGCTGCTGCGACCTGCCACCACCCATCCGCCATGGCTCTACTCGTCCGTGCACCACCGCTTCTCCACCTACAGCCTCCCCCCACCACCGCGCAAGCTTTCTTCGTCCGGCAACTCGCACCCACACCCCGCCGCCGTCCCCTCTCCGCCCGCGTCCGCGTGCGCGCCTCCAACTCCGACCCTCCGCAGCAGGTCAACCTCTCCGTCCTGCGCTTCACCCTCGGTACCCT
>NC_041381.1:372084657-372210249 GCF_002162155.2 Triticum dicoccoides | reverse complement strand
CGCCGAGCTGGTCGCTCTGAACCACTCTAATGGCGCGTTTTCCGTTATCTCACACGCGGCGTGGCACCATCGCAGGGATCCCCGGGCTGGACGAGTCGTACCTCCCGCGGTGGATAGGCCTCGGCTTCGGCGCCCTCGTCCTCCTCAACCACCTCCTCTCGCCGTCCCCAACCCCCGCGCAGCTCGTCTGTTACCTCTGCACCTTCACCCTGATAATGCCCAGCCATAACTCACATGCCTGATTAACCGGTTACGCGAAATCGCAGAGGTCGGAGGCTCTGGGGCTGTGCCTGGCCGCGTTCTCAGCGGCGCTGCCGTACCTCGGGCGTTTCCTAGAGGTGGGATGCTTCAATGAGTCGTCCTGAATGGTACATTGGGATCGCACGGTGAATGCTGGGAAATGAGCATGACTTGGGAATTTTGATTGTTGTAGGGTGCTGGTGCTTCCAGCCGTGTGCCGCTGCCAGAAGGGAGCAGGCAGGTGTTTGTGATTCCTGATGATCTCTCGACGTCGCAGAAAGAGGATATGGCCTGGGCCACATATGTTCTGCTGCAGAACACGAACACCACATCAGTGGTATGTTCTTTTAGGTGTTTCTCAGCCATATAGACTTAACCAGTATTGAATTCTCGGTGGGAGCTGACCGAAATGTCATGTCTTAAGCTGTTCATTTTTTTTCCGGGTACTTATGCTTCAGATTCAAGCTGTTGTAGTATTTGATAAACTTAAATATTTGGAATTGTTATCTTTGTGGCTTTGATAGTCTAGTGCCTTATGTTTTTGTCAACCTTAAGCCATGTTATCCTAGCTTGCCGCAAATAGTAACTGCAGAGGAAAAAAAATCAAGTTACTGTAGACATCACTAGGACTGTTGCAGTGTAGTGTTTGGTTGAGTTTGCTTCTTTCTGGTGTATATTTACTTATTTAGTACCCCCTCTGTTCGGAAATAGATGATGTCTTAGACACTGGCATGGTATCCAACATGTATCTTTTGACTGTTTCCCTTTGTATGCATAATATGTTAATGGAGTTTTATACTATGAAATTGATCTCAACGAGAAATCTATTGGCATTATGTTCACATTACCAATCTAAATGTTTTTTTATTTACTACTCCCTCCGTTCCTTAATGTAAGTCTTTTTAGAGATTCCACTACAAACTACATACATATTTTAGAGTGTAGATTCACTCATTTTGCTCCGTATGTAGTCCATAGTGGATTCTCTAAAAAGACTTATATTTAGGAATGGAGGGAGTAGAAATTAAATCCAGACAGGATCAATTGCACGCACTCTAAGAAGTCATGTACTTTTTTGTTAAGGTTGCTTCTTTTGTTGGTGTATTTTTTATCGCTTATTTTATTTGTGTATGAATAGTGGATAATTTAAGGTACTGTCTAGCAGTTAAATACATGGATTGTGGAGTAATTCCATCATTTGCATGAGTAGCAATGTTTGGTTGTTATGAAATTGTCTATTGTGTGATAATGTCTAGCATGATTTGCTCCTGGTTAGATGCCTCACCTTGGTTTTTTGCTTTGTGCCAGCTCATAGCAATTGGCAATGTGTTGTGCATACGAGGATACTGGGATCCTCCTGCAGATATCTCTAAATATGCAATGATTGATTGGTTCAAGAGTCAGATGGAACAAGCTGGACTCGACAATCTGAGCAGTGCTTTGTACTTTCCTAATTTTTCTGGTAAGTGTATCGTTCTCTCCTGCCTACGAGAGCATATTTCTGCTAAGTTTGTGCAAAGGGTTTTGGTCCAGCTACCCAATCGATATTATTTTTCTTGCCCTTATTGATTGCAGAAGTCAATCTAGGTGACATTTTGCTTGTAACAAGCATCAACATGTGTATTTTTAGAGTTATTATAGTTCATATTAAGCACCGTGCCTTCTTGCCATCAATCAGTAATTGTAGTGAAATTCTTGGCAGCTCTATAACGATTGGTTTGAATGCTTTTGTATATGTGAGGTTATTTGTATTATGGCATCTTAGGAATACGACTACCGGATGTCTAGTTGACCAGTAAAATTGTGTTTTTGTTTTCCTTTGTGATTTTAGATGCTTATAAAATATCTGTCTTGCTGTTTTTCTCCTTATTTCATATTTTTCGATTGTATGTGTCTTATATAGACCAACCGTGCTGGTTTCATCAGACACACAGCTTGGGAATATTCTACCACAAGGAATTCTTTCTGTGTTGGCACAACCAATTGTGAGCAACCCTGATCCAGCTAACGGTGAATCAAAAGCTGAAGGTGTCGTCCTGTTGGCCTCCAATGCAAATTATGCATACAGTGAGAAAGATATGGTTTGGATAAGAACAGTTGCAAATAAATTTCGACTTGTGTAAATCATCAACACCCAAGGTATTCCAGTTTATCTTTTTGAGATATATAAACGTCTAGTTTCTCGTAGGAAGCTAATGGTTTTGTACAAGCCAGTGAGTAAACTTTCCAGTACCGGACATTTGCCCAATGCTATTGCTGAAATATTTATTTAAGAGCTTGTATAGGCTAATGTGCAATTAGTGAACTACCCTCAAAGTTTGACAGAAATGCTGTGGTCTGGGCGGCAGCATAGAACTACTAAATTGGATTCGTAATGCCGGGGTGTGAACAATAGAATGATGCATGCAAACTGCTTTTGTAGCAACTCATTGCGAACTCAGACAAGGACACAAGGTAGGTGCGATCTAAGAGGATTATGACTTATTGGGAGATCAGTAGGCAGAAATGATTTTCATTGTGAGCAGCACTGTTTGGAAACCAAATTGTCCTACAAAAATAGTTCAATGGGCAAGCTAAATGTTTAACTATAGTATGTCCTGGTATCTGTACTTTGATATGTTTATTTGATTTGCCTTAAACCAGAAAATACTGTTCCGGGATTTCTATCTTGGCTGCATGTTTTTCCCCACGTAAATAATCTGCTGGGTTTCACTATTATATTGATAACGGAACCGTAGTTCATGTATGTTGATGGCAGGCCAACATCAACATTTAAAGTAAAAAGCCCCAACTGACCAAATAACCTGGCTGCAGTGCACTATGTGCCTTGTCAAGTTTCCTCTGAGGGATAACAGAGTTTAACAGAACACATACAACCTGTAGTGACAAATGTGTGTTGTTACAACCAAAAACGGCCATATGATCCAGTAGAATCGTTCAGCCTCTTCAGAATAATCTCCGCTTCCATTGCCACCAGTAACCATTATTACCTTGCACAGCAGTAGGGCTTGAAAAAAATGATTGTGACAGTCTTGGGTTGTAAAATCAGCAAAATATTTTCATTTCCTTCTTGTAAACCTGCACAATATTTTGAAAAAAACATGCATGGCGGATGATTGAGAGATCTGATGAACTTGTTAGCAAAGCAGGCCCTGGCTCTTAACCAGATAGCCAAGCACATAGTAGCTAGACCCTCAATTTGAATGTCATATCCCACATGTGAGTAGCCTTTACTGCAATCTAATAGTGATATAAGAATTTCTTTACTGCAATCTAATAGTGATATAAGAATTTGAATGGCAGCCACTTAGCCGTATATCTTCCAAGAGCTTTTCACTTCAGTCCAAAATGTAGTCACATGAGAGGATGACAGATATTGCAGTAAAATACAATCTTGTATGTACCAAGAACTTTTGAGGGCGGTTGAGTAATTTGATGGATACCTAGGTATCAATTTAAGTAAGAAAAATTGGCATCCAGATTCAACCTGAAGAGGACTGAACCTGGGTGTTGGGGTATTAATTCTCACACCTCACACCGATAGAGCTAGGCTCAGTCCTTCAGCTAGTGAGTAAATGCCATTTCCATATTGAATTTGCTATCTCAAGCTAGTATCCTTTTTTTCTTTTGCACACACAGTTAACACTAAAAGGGGTTTATTTGTCACTTGTTTGGAGCCATACATGTAGGTCGTAAGTCACTGCATCTTGTTGGTAGGTAACAGGTATATTTCACTTTCATAGCTTGTTAGCTGGCACAACTCATCCAACACTTGATTTTTGTACCGTTTCATTGATAACCACAACAACTGTCTTCTCTTGCTTTTTGATGTGGTGAGTGCACAAGAATCTCCTGGATTTAACTCGCATTATTGGAAAAAGACGTAGATGCAGTATCCCCTCACTAGAGAGCTATATCTTGTCTGTACTGCTGGTAGATGTGTGTATCAGTCCTTGAAGTGATCCACTGAACAATAAAAATTAATGCTAGCATCGTGTTTCATGTAACAGAACATACATATATTTTCAGCCTGCTAAACCCACAACTCGTCTGAGAACCAATACATGCACAATGAACCCATATGCTCAAGTATCTGCTGTCTTGGCATTTTCAGACATCAAGTGAGTAGTTTTGGGCTTTGGGAAACATATTTCATTAATATATATTTTTATACATATTGCTAGCTCTTAGAGTCATTTGCTATACATTGGATTTTCTATTTCTGACTCCTGTGCCAGGTTTCCAGTCTCCAGGCCAACAATGTAGTCTGTACCTTTATGTTCTTAGCATTTCCAAATATATTTTTAGCAAGCATGCCCTTTGTTCAGTTAGCTGGAACTTGAATTAGCAGTGCATCAGGAGTCATGCCAGACTCTCAGTGAAGAGAATCATGTTGGTGCAAAGAAAATTACCGCAACACTGGGTTGATTACTCATTTATATTTTCATAAAACGTAGCAGGATCCAAATAGGGAGGGGCTCGTATGTTAGTATGAACTGTTAAGATAGAACCCCAACGAAACAAAATATTTCTGTATTGTATTACTCCATGGTGGACCTTGGAGAAACACAAAGTCCTAACAAAGTACATTATCCTCATCAAGGACATACGATAATGTTGTGACAAGTGTTTGAACAAGTGGTGATGACAGTGGTGATTTTCCAATTAAAATAGGACTGCACCAAGGGTCAGCTTTGAGCCCGTATCTTTCTGATTTGTTGATGGATGAAGTCACAATGTATATACAGGGAGATATCCCATGGTGTATGCTCTTTGCAGATAATGTGGTGCTAGTCAACGATAGTCTGACGGGGGTTAATAGAAAGTTAGAGCCGTGGTTGCGGACTTTAGAATTGAAAGATTTTAGGCTTAGTAGAACTAAAACTGAGTACATGAGGTGCGGTTTTAGTACCACTAGGCACGAGGAGCAATAGGTTAGCCTTGATGGGTAGGTGGTACCTCAGAAGGACACCTTATGATATTTGGGGTTGAAGCTGCAGAAGGTTAGTGATCGATGAAGATGTGAGCCATCGAACCAAAGCCGGATGGATGAAGTGGTGCCAAACTTCTGGCGTCCTCTATGACAAGAGAGTGCCACAAAAGCTAAAATGTAGGTTCTATAGGACGGAGATTCAACTTCCGATGTTGTATGGCGGAGATTGTTGGCCAACTAAAAGGCGACATTTCCAACGGTTAGGTGTAGCAGAGATGCACATGCTGTGATGGTTTGGGCATATACAACGCAGGCCTTCAGAAGTGCTGGTGTCTAGCGGAAGATTAAAGCGTGTCAAGAGAGGTATGGGTAGACCAAACTTGACATGGGAGGAATCCGTGTAAAGAGAGACCTGAAGGACTGGAATATCACCAAAAGAATTAGCCATGGACAGGGATTATCCACGTGCCAAAACCGTGACTAGGTTTCGAGATCTTATGGGTTCCAACTCTAGCCTATCCCAAACTTGTTTGGGACTGAAAGGCTTTGTTGTTGTTGTTGTGACAAATCTCATATCTTGTTTGCCCTGGATGGCATGTGATGAGATGTCCAGTCTATGCAAAGTATGTAGTCCGTGTCTCTTAGTAGTGCTTGATTGGGTACACGTGATATGTCTTGACGGGTGCTGCTGATGTCTTCTCTTAATTGTTTGGCTGCCTCAAGGGGATAAATCATAGAACTATTAACTACAGCTGCATCTTACTGCTGAAGTAGAGGTTTGTGTAGAAATATTATGACGGTTACCAACATATTATTCCTAGTCGATAGTGTTGGCATGTGCAACTGCTGAGTAGGAAATCTTCAATTCTTAACCATTAAGAAAAGTGATCATGCTCCCAACTTCTTAAATGTTATGCGTAATAAATCAACCCCGTAATGCAAAAGTAAGGGTGAAAAGGAGAATGCAATGATGATAAGATTACCATGTTTGCCTTTTTTATCAACAATCCTGATATGCTGTCATACTTTGGTGGTGCAAACCAATCTACTTAAATGTTATGATGCATCTTCTGTAAATACTACTCCCTCCGTCCCATAATATAAGAACGTTTTTGACACTAGTATAGTGTTAAAAACGTTCTTATATTTTGGGACAGAGGGAGTATTTTTTTATTGTGGTATGATATAGTCTGGTTATTGTGCATTCTTACTGACATTTTACTTTTAAGGTTGATAATTGTGGATTCTTACATGGTCATGCTCGAGTTTCTTTTATTTTTGCAGTTGGACAAGAACGGATGTTACGATTCGCTTAGTGGATGGGATGTCTCAAGTGTGTGGTAACCAACAGCCATATGAAGTCTCTGCTTGGAATGTGTACTTTGCAACAGCTGGAGGCAGAGGCGGAACACGCAAGCGGCGCCATGGAGCGACGAACTATTAGTTGATGGACCTCTGCAATGCCATTACATGTTTAACTAGCCCACCAACCACCCCCATCTTTTCCAGCTGAAGCTGTGGTCTGAGCTAGAGCGTTGGGTGGTTCCTATCAGCCGTCCTCAACGCCTCATCATCATCCTGTGATCTTGATCTGCCTTGGCTTCTTGTGGTTTGAAATCACTTGGCCTGGAACATTATCAGTTGGGCATCCTTCCAAAGCCTTCTCCCAGGAGCCCTCTGCTGGGCTCTCTCACAAGCTTGAGTGTGCACCTACTACCTACGCCGTCTCATGCGGTGTTGTTTAATGCATGCCGTCTGATATGGTTGAAGCATCAAGCTGTATTCTGTACTGTATGGTACCATGTTCGCCGTGTGGCTACTGTCACGCTGGAGATCGATCGGTTAAATGGTCCACTCGTCTTTTGTGTGAACTGGCAGCAAAGGGGCAGTGGTGGTTCTGGGGAGGATATGCATTGCTTCGTTGCTGGGAAATTTCTGGTCGAATGGGTGTACAAATTTTCAACGATTCTAAAACAGTGTACCGCGGCCAAGGGTAGTACGAACTTAAGAGTCGTAAAAGGGAACATTTGAACAGGATTTGCACGGTTCGGTGCGTTCTCATCGGGTATTTACTCTTTCCCTAGTTTGATTCTGCAAAAGGAGAAGGAGGCGAGCTGAAAATGCTCATGTGACTAGGGAACGGTGATTGGTAAGCTCACCACAAGTCATAAATACAGGCTTGCAACGCCAGCCGATGGGCACGCACCACAAATAAATGGTGGCGCACGGCAACCGGACACGGATAGGTAGATGGACGGGCGGATCCCTCCAAACAAGACAGTGACATAGCATGGCGTTCGTATGCAAAGTACTCTATTCCCAACCCGTGAAGTACCTGTACGTGTACGTGGTATACTGGATGAGACACTGACACCTAATCCTGCCTTGTGTTGTGCGATTGGAAAATTCTGTTGGTTAAAATTAGCTTTGCGATGAGCTGAAAGCCACTTTTATCTGAAAGGAGGCGCGCACATGTAACGCGACGGGTTCTGTTCCAAACAGCGACGCAAGATGAAACCATCACATACACTGATCGTACAATTAAAAGGTGATTTAGAACTTAATCGCTTAGTTTTACTGATAAAGGGTGATCTTACCATGTGTTTATGTTGAATCCAAAAATACCCTCAACCACAAGATGTCAAGCTTATTCAAACGGCATCGTCAGATCGTGTAAGACTAGATCGCCAAGCACTCGTGGGTAGAACAGTCGAAACGGCAGCGACCTCCATTCAATTCAAAAACCCTCCCACTCCCTCCAGCTGCAGCGGATGTCAGCCAAAAGCCGTAAAAGGACGACGAGCGAGTGGCAGCAGCAGCCACTCACCGATTCAAAACCAGCAGCGCTCAAACGGTCGGATCCCCGCGGCTGCAGGTCCCCGACCCCCACCATCCATCCCACTCCCACGTGCCCCCCTCCTCTCCCCGATCCGACGGCCCGCCTCGCCCCAATTCAAAACACCTCCTCGTCCTCCACTCCCCACACACACCACTGCTAGCAGCCAAGCAGAGCAGCGCCCGCCCGGAGAGAAATAAATTCGGAAGGCCGTCTCCCCAACGACTCGCTCGAAACTGCGCGGCGCGACGCCAGAGGGACCTGTCGGACGCGGCTCGCTCGCTACAAGCCTACAAGGCCAGCGCGGATGCTGGCGATCATTCCCCAATCCTCTCTGGTTGCTCCTGCCCTGCTCTTCTCACCTCTCACTCCCACGCGCGCACTCCTACTCACTGAGGAATTGGATGCTGGCGATCCATTGACCCTTATGATGGGCAACTGATTGATTGATGATTGGCATATCCATCGTAGCAGCAGCGGCGGCGGCGGTACTAGCTCTCGTGGGTTTCTTCGCGCTGGCGGTCGGCGTCGGGAGGAGGGACGGAGCAGCGGCGAGCGGGGGCGCGTCCAGCGGAAGCGAGTGGACCGGAGGGCGAGGTAACTAGCTCGCTTGCTTGCTTCATCTCGCCTTGATTTTTTTTCTGCACGTGGTCTCTGGGCTGGATACGCGTCCCGTTGCCTTTCGCCTTTGCTTCCTCGCGGCCGACTTTTCCCGTGCTCCCTTGGCAGGCTTGGAAGCCAAGCTAAGCATCACCGGGGCTTTTCTCCCTGTGTCCGTCCACCTTGTAGATTTCAGAAGCTTCCTCCAAGTGTTTGCGAATTGGGGCGCATGATCCTAAGTTTGAGAAAGATACGAGGGAGATTTGGGAGCGACTTATTTTCGAAAATTTACAGCGTTTCCCCCTTCTTTTTAACTTTTTTTCTAAAGCACACTTTAATAGAGGGATTTCTAAGTTTGCGAGATACTCCGTTTTTATTTTCGAAAATTTACAGAACTTTCTATCTAGGGGCATCTCTACGATTTTAGCAAAAGTACAGGGCCAGACCACAATAATAAATCCCGTCCTCATCCGTGCCGGCGCCTAGCCGCCGCCGACGCTGTCCACGCCGGCGCTCGCACGTCGCTGGCACACAATACGACAGTTGTATTCACCGCGCTGCCCGCTCCCGATGACGCGTGCGGCTTTGCCTCGCCTCTCTCTGAAAGCAAAGCGAAAGGCTGCCCCGGGCCCACACCCCAAGCACCCCGTGCGTTCGGATCCGGGAGCCCGAGGTCGTGTGCTCTGGGCTCGGTCGGCCTCGTTTGGGTTCCCCGCGGACGCTGCCGATCCGGCTCATGATGCGGTGCCCCGCCACCCGCGCGCTCGCTCGCTGACACGCCGGCCCCAGCGTGGCCGTACGGCACGCACCGCTTGGGAAAGTTGTGGCCAAGGAGAAAAAGACATCGTGTTACGCAGATCGCGTGCGCGGTGCGTCCCTCCATGTGCCGATGACAGGTGGACCCACTTTCTTTTTTAACTGGAGTGGTTAGCTAGTGTTAATCTCGGGTCAGGTTAAATAAAGTCTGCAGGATCTCTTTCCGTGCATGCGTGTCTACTCTAGAAGCTCGTGATAAAATTTGTACTCCCTCCGTTCCTAAATACTTGTCTTTCTAGAGATTTCAACAAGTGACTACATACAAAGTAAAATGAGTGAATCTACATTCTAAAATGTCTACATACATCCGTATATTGTAGTTCATTTGAATGTCTAGAAAGACAAATATTTAGAAACGGAGGGAGTAGTACGTAAAAGAATTGTGGTGAGATTTTTTTTTTTTTGCCTTTTTCTTTTTCACATGGCATGCAGCTTTTTGAAGGGCTTATCGGCTCGTCTACGATACGTCGCCCCACGCAATTATTTCCCCATGATTCTTTTGTGTTACGAAAGCGCCAGATCTTTGGATTAGAATACAAGAAAGTATTCCTGCTCTACTCTAGTGTGAAAATTATGAGTACCGAAATCATACTCCTTTTGTCCTAAGCACTCCAATAGATTGCGAATTTTCCTGAGACGCCACCCGCCGCCGCACTCGGCTTAAGTTCTAGTACGTATCCCGTTCCGTTCTGCTCGCACCACTTGGCCATCTCTCCCGTTGCTGAATTTATTTATTTGTTTGTTCTCATTCACTCGTCACCTACCTAGCCCTCATTCCGCGGGTCAAAACTCAGAATGCCTCCAGCCTGAATTTATTCTGTTACCGAACAGTGCAAAGCAAGTGAGAAAGCCTGGGAATTTTGATAGGGCCATCGTACCAGCTCATGATCTTGCGTGTCGCCGCCCGCAGCTCATGATCCGCCCGATTTCGCATTTCGTCCACCCAAAGCAATGCAAAGGCCGGGGGAGAACATGCTAGATTGCTAGATGAGGTTAGCAGTAGCTTTCCACGACGGATTTTGATTCGTTTAAAATACCGGAGGATTCCTTCCTGTGTCCCCTTCTAGCTTCTTCTTCGTTGTTTTCTTTTCGAGGATTTGTCCGCTTCTTCCTTTACTGACTGAGGTGGGAGCGTTGCTAATCTAGTGGATGCCTGCAGATCACAAGGCGCGGTGTTGTAACTGGTGCGACCAGGAAATGAGCTTGCACAGCTGTCCGGCCGCGGCCGGGGACGCGCCGACCGGGACGGCGGAGGACCTGCTCGAGCGGGCGCGGGGCCTGGTGCCGGCGGCGCTGGACGCGGCGCGCGCGGCGACGGGGTTTGGCGCGCGGTGGAAGGCCATCGCGGCGAGGCTCGAGAGGGTGCCGCCGTGCCTGTCCGACCTGTCCAGCCACCCCTGCTTCTCCAAGAACGCGCTCTGCCGGGAGCTGTTGCAGTCCGTTGCTGCCACCCTCGCCGAGGCCGCCGAGCTCGGCGTGCTCTGCCGCGAGCCGCCCAAGGCTGGCAAGCTGCAGATGCAGAGCGACCTGGACGCTCTC
Source organism: Triticum dicoccoides (assembly GCF_002162155.2). Lineage (NCBI taxonomy): Eukaryota > Viridiplantae > Streptophyta > Magnoliopsida > Poales > Poaceae > Triticum > Triticum dicoccoides. The sequence goes on along the minus strand of NC_041381.1, from coordinate 372,199,285 downwards.
GCCGGGAAGCTGGACCTCAACCTCCGGGACTGCGCGCTGCTTGTCAAGACCGGCGTGCTGTCAGATGTGACGGTTCCGTCTCCTCCGGCTGAGGCGGCGGCGGCAGAAGCCTCGCAGACGGACGTGCGGGAGCTACTCGCTAGGCTGCAAATCGGGCACGCCGAGGCGAAGCACCGGGCTGTGGAGGGGCTCCTTGATGCGCTGCGCGAGGACGAGAAGAGTGTGCTGTCGGCGCTCGGCCGTGGCAACGTGGCCGCGCTGGTGCAGTTGCTGACGGCGACGGCGCCCAAGATCAGGGAGAAGGCAGCCACCGTGCTCTGCTTGCTTGCCGAGTCCGGAAGCTGCGAGGGCTTACTGGTGTCGGAGGGCGCGCTGCCGCCGCTCATCCGGCTGGCAGAGTCCGGCAGCCTTGTTGGCCGGGAGAAGGCCGTCATCACGCTGCAGCGTCTGTCCATGTCACCCGAGATTGCCCGCGCCATCGTCGGGCACAGCGGCGTCCGTCCACTCATCGAAATCTGCCAGACAGGGGACTCCATCTCGCAATCCGCGGCGGCGGGCGCGCTCAAGAACCTCTCCGCGGTGCCGGAGGTCCGGCAAGCGCTGGCCGAGGAAGGCATCGCGCGCGTCATGATCAGCCTGCTCGACCGCGGCGTCGTGCTGGGTTCCAAGGAGTACGCGGCGGAGTGCCTGCAGAACTTCACGTCGAGCAACGACAACCTGCGGCGCGCCGTGGTGTCCGAGGGCGCGCTGCCCAGCCTGCTCGCTTACCTCGACGGTCCGCTGCCGCAGGAGTCCGCCGTGGGCGCACTCCGCAACCTCGTGTCCGCCGTCTCGCCGGACAACCTCGTGTCGCTCGGCGTGCTCCCGCGGCTCGCGCACGTGCTCCGCGACGGCTCCGTGGGCGCGCAGCAGGCAGCCGCGGCGGCCATCTGCAAGATCTCCAGCTCCCCGGAGATGAAGCGGCTGGTGGGCGACCACGGGTGCATGCCGCTGCTGGTGCGGCTGCTGGAGGCCAAGTCGAACGGCGCGCGGGAGGTGGCGGCGCAGGCGACGGCGACGCTGATGAGCTGCCCGGCGAACGCGAGGGACGTGAAGAAGGACGAGAAGAGCGTGCCGAACCTGGTGCAGCTGCTGGACCCGAGCCCGGGGAACACGGCCAAGAAGTACGCCATCTCCTGCCTCCTGGCGCTGTCGGCGAGCAAGCGGTGCAAGAAGCTGATGATCGCGCAGGGCGCCATTGGGTACCTGAAGAAGCTCTCCGAGATGGACGTGGCCGGCGCCAAGAAGCTGCTCGAGAAGCTGGAGCGTGGCAAGCTGCGCACCCTATTCACTAGGAAGTAAAGCAAGGAGAAGCGTTCCGTTTTGCCGTGAACCTGTAAAAAGAGCCGCCGTCCTGTGTTCATAGTCTCTATGAAGGCAGTGCAGACTGCAGAGAGTAGTACTGTTGCCGATCTGAACCTTTTAACATACCGCGTTGTAGTACCGCTGGTTAATGTGTATGTCACCTATGTCAGGCAGTTGATGCACAATGCATTTGTTCTTTAACTTAGGCTGAAGAATGCCAATAAAAGAATGTTCAGTGAAGAACATTTGCCGATTTGTATTGTGTGCTGAGTTTTGATTTTAAGGCCAATTCTAACCTCTCCTTGGCTCTGCATATTAACAAAGACCTGGGGCAGCAATCTCATTTCATCGCACGGAAATACTAGAATCTCATAGTTCCTTGATGAAATAATTGTAGTATGAAAAGCATTATTAGTGCCAATTCCGATCTCTGCATGGCTCTGCATATTGACAGAACTCTTGGGCAGCAATCTCATTTCATCGAACGGAAACACTAGAATCTCTCCTTGATGAAATAATTGTTGCATGTCATTGTAGTCTGAAAATCATGTTGAGTATTTGAACATGATAGGGACAAATCACACGCGTGCGAAGGGTACATGGTGTTTATCAGTGGGTAATTGGTCCCTTTCGCTCTCTGATACTTACTGGTGAACAGGGGCTGCATCATACCATCGCACATCACAGACATGTTGATTAGCAAACCGAATTCTTCTGTTTCGCCATATGATTTCTGCATGAAGTCTTCAGATGCAGATGATGGTTGATTAATCTGGAAGGTGAAAGGTCAGTCTCGGGCAATCATTGTCTTGACTGAGTCTCGTGCAAACTAAGAAGTGGTGGGACTGTGCGAAAAGTGGCTGCAGCTACCGGGCTCCAGGGCTCCTGGTATTTGAAATTTTTGAAAAACACATTTTCGTTGCTTAAAAAAATCTTATATCAAATACGTGAATACATACACCCGTAAGGCCTGGTAAAAAGCTGAAAACAAAATACTTTGTATTTTGGGAAATACAAAAAAGAGAAATTTCTGACAGAAAATGGCACACCTTTTCTCCTATATAGTGTCAGAAATTTGTTTTTTTTCTATAGCCCAAAACAAAACGAGATTTCTACCAAAACTTGCCACGGGTATTCGGAATGTTTATATGTATCCCCGTGAAAAATTCCACATTTTTTTGAAACTTCAAAAATACAAATTTCAAAATGTTTAAATATAGGGAGCAGTGGAGCTCGGGTGCTGCAATCCCTCTCTCTGGGAATGTGATGATGTGTCGGACAGGAATCTGTTTTCAATCTCTCACGTGCAAACACTTCACTTCACTTCACTGAGCCCGTTGGTGGATCAATGGTTCAAAGCAAACAAATTTGTTTGATGATTAAAGGATGGCAAAGAAAATGTATGTCTATCACATAAAAGTATGAAGTATATTGGGTGGTCAAAATACAAAGTGCAAAAGCTATTCCCTTATATAAAATTTTCTTCGGTTTATCATACCTATATCGATATCTATACACCATAAGAGAGCATTTCCTGCTTCAAAAAAAGGAAAAGAAAAAGAAAAACACTCCTATTCAACATGCTTTGCGTCAAGTAGTTGCTGAAACACACATCATCATAGCCACTAGCCAGTGTTAATGGGTTGGCCCATTTAAAGGTAGCTACGTGCTGAGGAATCCAAGTTTTGGAACCTCCGGAAAGTTCCTGACTGGGAACTGTGTTTTTACCCTTTTTCCGGGTTCTTTTTTGTTTTTTCAAATTTCACACATTTTACTTTTTTTATATAAAATCTCATAAAATGTTCAAATTTTTTTAAAAAAATCATGTATTTAAAAAAGATCATAAATTTGAAGAAAATGTTAGTATTTCACAAAAAAGTTTGTAAATTTTAAAATTTGATCATGTTTTCAAAAACTTTGTAAAACTGAAAAAATATTCGCGTTTTAATTTTTTCAGAATTTTCCAAAACTGTTCACAATATTCATTTTATTTTCGTGTTTTCAAAAAATGTTTAGAATTAAAATAATTGTTCATGCTTTTCAGAAGTGTTCGCGCTTTTATAAAATGTTCACTGCATGTAGGGCGTTATTCTCTTGCAGAGATGCATTTGAAGCGGAGCTGGGCACATGTCTGGAAGGCTTATCACTCGCAATCCAGCAAACTGAAACACAGATAGTCGTCAAGATGGACTCGAGCATGGTTGTGTCCATGATTTTATGCGAAGAGATGGGCCGTTCAGTGTATGCTTCGTTGGTTAATGAGATCAGATTCTTAATGCACCTTAGGAAAAACATAGTTTAGCGATGTTTGCTACAGTAGAAGGCCAGACTATGATTTGACTAGGGTCAGGCCCTTTGGAAACTTTGGATATTGTCCATGATGATTGGAAAGACCTTGTGATTGAGTAATATAAATTTCGTTCTCTCGCAAAAAGAAGAAGCTGTTCTCAATTATCTTTTCTAAAAAATGTTCGATGCAGTGCCTTGGTCTGGTTTGCTAGAGTAATCAGTTCGATCCACTATAGTACTTTGTCTGGTTTTCTGCTTCGCTGCATACGATAGTGGGCACAGTGCCTGTATGTTGCCCTGCCAATACGCCGCAAAGATCGGCAGATGGGTGTGGCGACTATATCTAGCTTATAGTGAGTCCTACGATGCCCTCGGCCAAAAGTTTTTTCAGGTGCGTGTAATGGGACAACCCATTTCTTCTCCTTGATCACTCGCTCAGGATCACAGAGAGATAGCTCGTTCATTTTTTTCTTAGAATAACTCTCTTCTGTGGGTTGTACTAATTTGGTCTGGTTTTTTATATTCTTTTCTCTTGTTTTCTTTTTTTCGGTTTTCTCGTTTCATCACGATTTCGTATACATGGGAAACATTTTTTCTATGCACACTTAATAATTTTTAGTTTTTTATGAAAAATGTTTTTTATTACTGACGGGTGTAGTTACACCCACTTTTGTTTCGTGCGTTATAGGTAGTATCTACCATTTCTAAGTATATATATGTGTGTAGTATGTAGTATATTAGAATATCTATGTGGTACATTACTATTTTTTAGAAGGTACGTACTATATTTTTAGCATACTTCTTTTAACATACAAATATGTATGTATTTTACAACATAATAAAAACTAGGGGCCCGCTTGCAATTTTTTTTCTATATAACTCACTTTGAATTATGTTATACATAGTGTGCGAACATACTAAAATGAGAAAGCAGTATATGTACTACCAGATGGTAAGGGAAAAAAAGAAAACAAAAAATGGAAACTAAAAAACATGAAGAAAAACAGTGAAAAACGAGCGCTTTGAGGCGTGTGGCACTGGGCCGACCTAGTCTGGCTCTCGCTTCAGGCGAGGCAGCCAGCGAGATAGACGCGCGCCCGAGATAGGGGGTCTCCCATAAGAGTTAGGGGTCAACTACGCAGACTTGATGCTGTGAAAGAAACACGGGTGTGGGAGATGCTGTGGGAGAAGCTATGGAAGGGTATCTGGCATGAGCTGACTGTTGATTGGATCCCAGGCCCTTTTGCTTGTTATCTTAGTCCGCGAGAATACCACCGGGCTGACGCTGCCTTGACTGAGAAGGAGGGCTATGCCATATACTCAGTCTTTTCGGGTTTATAGGTCTCAATTTAAAAATCTCACCAACCAAGATAGATGATGAATGGTGAAATAAATTTTGTAGTTGCAAAAGTACTCAATTAGTGCACTCGTTTTCCTCAAAAAATGAGATTATTGATGCATTAGGTGCAATGCATGCATGCGTAACCAATAAATGATTAAAAACTTTTACATGCGTTGGTGAGTTTTCTCTTAATCCTTGCATGCAACATTTTAATGTACCTTGAAATCTAAACATATGATGGTGAGCAAATATGATGGTGAGCAATACAGTTGAGACTTATAAAATGAAAAAACTAAAGTTTTGATATAAGCCTTATAAATCAGAAGGGAGGGAGTAGCCAGTATGGATGGGAGCTTCTACAGATGATCCGCGCCGGGTCAATGCCAGTTGTATCCATGCTGCAATGCTTTCGCATGGCAGCTACGTATGCTTTAGCTTATTTGTAATGTAATGTAAAATGTCGACAAGCGGCATCCATATCACTATAAGCGCCCTACTTTAATCGTGGATCATGAGAGTGTGGCAAAGCATTTGTCCTTTGTGTCCGCATACTCGTCTGGCCGGCCAGCGTGTGTAGAGAGTGGGTTGTTGTTTACTCCCATATACAACCCGACAAAATATGCCACAAGTGCCCGCCGGCTATGGCCCACGATGGCAAGGGTCTTAGTAGGAAAAGCCCGGGAAAAAGGGTCGCGTAGCGTCCGGGCATGTAGCATGCCGGCCCAGACATACGCAAACACACTCGGCCAACCAAGCCCCTCACAACCCCCACAAGGCAAGGCCAGCCATGCACACGTCTCGCATGACCGAACCAGCTCGGCAAGAAGCGAACAACACTAGCAGGCCGACCCAGGCTCGCTCGGCGTGCGCAAAATAATGTGCAAGACGTAGCATCAAAGCGAAATGAAGTACCCATGTCTCGATCCACGTGCGATAAGGACTAGAAGTTGAGAAGGCTTAGACCTAGACGATTTCTTGGTTGCATCATGCCCATATGTGCAGTGGACTCGGCGCCAAGTGACTCTCCTCGACAGAGTGACAGTGGCGTTTATTACTTTGTTGCTTCGCACTGCTCTCCCCTCGCCACCTAGACCACGTTGACGCCTGGCCTTTTCGGCACCAAGGTTTTTTAAGTGCTCCCAATATGAACAAGCACTTTCTATGATCCAGGGGTAGTTATTTCTTACCCAGTCTTTTGTTTCTTGGTGTTCCCATATGTATTCTTATTCGTGATAATGCCCTTTGGGGATAATTCATGAAATGAACGATTTGCTAAACATGCTGCTCATAGCTTGCTTAACTTCTTGGCTATAGTTGGTCTTTGCCCTAAGGATGCAACGTGTCATCTAGCTAATACAAAAGAGGAAGTACTCCAGTGGCATATGTGATGTGTGGCTGCTGCATGTATGCATGTAGTTGTACTTGGCTCCGTCCACTTTTAAAAGAATACAAAGTGGATTAGGAAATCAAAACTAGAACTATGTGTTAGCATAGTTACGTTAGAATAGATACATGCTAGTGGGGAATCCAGACTCCTTGTAAAGCCCTCATCCTATTGATTTCAAAAACCTTTTGTCATTATTTACTGATGCAACGACCTGCTATACAAAGGTCTTTAACCCCTTTTCGCGATGGAGTTTTAAACCATTGCCTTGCCTGCGTGTGCGATAACGGGGTCCTTCCCACATGATTCAAAAACCGTCGGCGACAGGGAGTAGGAATGCATACGTTTTGCAGAACTAAGTGTATGCCATGCCGGCATCTATCCCAAACGCGAGTTGTCACACAACTGTTTGTGATATATCGAATATCCCAAACTCTCCATCCTTACTACTCGTGTGTGCTCGCATTACCATCACACTCGGTATTCTATGGTGAAAAGTTTACGATGCGCGCCATATCACAAACAATTCACGATTGTAAAGTGTGTATGATAAGGAGACTATCACACACATTTACTTTTCCTCCACCGCATGCGATTCAATGTAAGAGTGCATAAAGTTGTCCCTGTAAAACTGTATGTGAAGTTTGAATATATCCCACACGTTGGTATGCCCATAAACGTTTGCGATATATAAAATGTCCCAAACGATTCATTCGTAGTACCCGTGTCGGATGTGGGCCTACTGCACGTGTTCTTCTATGAACAAACATTTATGATGCACACGACATCATAAATTGTCCATAATTGCCGCGCCTGTATGATAAGGTGAGTTCCACAAACATTTAATAAGAAGGAATTGTGTGCGTTGCTGTTGTTAATCTCACACATTTTTTCTTGGCAGATCGTGTGTGCAGTAGAGATTCATCGCACATGTAGTGAAATGAGAAACGTGTGTGATCTTGACGTTTCACACATGTTTTGCTTTCACAAACCGTGTGCAGTGTAATGGCCTGCAAAGCATAACATATCCCTAATTTAATCCTTGCATTTAAAATTCATAGAATTTGAATTTGAAAGTAGTCAATCACTTATTTCATATCGAACCTTGTTTATTACAAATATAGGTTCAAGGGAGAATGTACAATTAGATGCACAGGTACATATACTGAAGAACTATAGAAACACCAAGTAAAGAATGATGAACCACAGTTGTACTAAAGACTGTAAATAGGGAGGCTAAGGACATTATGTTTGCTGGAGAAGATGAAATGGAATGCCCACATTGTGCCCTCCTCCATGCCTAATGTGCGCATGAGTCTAGGCCAACCCCTTATGATGGCCGCAACCCATCCTTCACTGTCTTCATTAGGACTTCTCAATGCTCATTGTAGTCTTGATGAAATACTTTAACCTTCATTGCATGTCCACCAATCATGTACTTTGTGATGTAATCTTGAGTAAATTACTTTGGGAACCACTACAAACGAAAAAGATTCAGACATTGTTGTCCACATACCCTTGTAGACCGAAAGCGGAAGCGTTAGCACAACGCGGTTGATGTAGTCGTACGTCTTCACAATCCAGCCGATCAAGTAATGAACGTACGTCACCTCCGAGTTCAGCACACGTTCAGCTCGATGACATCCCTCGAACTCCGATCCAGCCAAGCTTTGAGGGAGAGTTCCGTCAGCACGACGGCGTGGTGACGATGACGATGTTCTTACTGACGCAGGGCTTCGCCTAAGCACCGCTACGATATTATTAAGGTGGAATATGGTGGAGGGGGCACCGCACACGGCTAAGAGATCAATGATCAATTGTTGTGTCTAGAGGTGCCCCTGCTCCCGTATATAAAGGAGCAAGGGGGAGGGGGCGGCCGGCCAGGAGGGGGCACGCCCGGAGGAGTCCTACTCCCACCGGGAGTAGGACTCCGTCCTTTCCTTGTCCAAGTAGGAGAGAGGGAAGGAAGGGAAGAGAGGAGAGGAAGGAAAGGGGGGCGCCGCCCCCCTCCTTGTCCTATTCGGACTAGAGGGGGAGGGGGCGCACGCCCTGCCCTAGCCGCCCCTCCTCTGCTCCACTTTGGGCCCATGAAGCCCAGTAACCCCCCGGGGGGTTCCGGTAACCCCCTGATACTCCGGTATATATCCGATAACCCCCGAAACCATTCCGGTGTCCGAATATAGTCGTCCAATATATCAATTTTCATGTCTCGGCCATTCCGAGACTCCTCGTCATGTCCGTGATCACATTCGGGACTCCGAATTATCTTCGGTACATCAAATCACATAAACTCATAATATAACCGTCATCTAACTTTAAGCGTACGGACCCTACGGGTTTGAGAACTATGTAGACATGACCGAGACACGTCTCCGGTCAATAACCAATAGTGGAACCTGGATGCTCATATTGGCTCCTACATATTCTACGAAGATCTTTATCGGTCAAACCGCATAACAACATACGTTGTTCCCTTTGTCATCGGTATGTTACTTGTCCGAGATTCGATCGTCGGTATCTTAATACCTAGTTCAATCTCATTACCGGCAAGTCTCTTTACTCTTTACGTAATGCATCATCCCGTAACTAACTCATTAGCTACATTTCTTGCAAGGCTTATAGTGATGTGCATTACCAAGAGGGCCCAAAGATACCTCTCCGACAATCGGAGTGACAAATCCTAATCTCGAAATACGCCAACCCAACATGTACCTTCGGAGACACCTGTAGAGCTCCTTTATAATCACCCAGTTACGTTGTGAAGTTTGGTAGCACACAAAGTGTTCCTCCGGTAAATGGGAGTTGCATAATCTCATAGTTGTAGGAACATGTATAAGTCATGAAGAAAGCAATAGTAACATACTAAACGATCAAGTGCTAAGCTAACAGAATGGGTCAAGTCAATCACATCATTCTCCTAATGATGTGACCCCGTTTATCAAATGACAACTCATATCTATGGTTAGGAAACACAACCATCTCTGATTAACGAGCTAGTCAAGTAGAGGCATACTAGTGACATTATGTTTGTCTATGTATTCACACATGTATTACGTTTCCGGTTAATACAATTATAACATGAATAATAAACATTTATCATGATATGAGGAAATAAATAATAACTTTATTATTGCCTCTAGGGCATATTTCCTTCAGTCTCCCACTTGCAGTAGAGCCAATAATCTAGATTACACAGTAATGATTCTAACACCCATGGAGCCTTGGTGCTGATCATGTTTTGCTCGTGGAAGAGGCTTAGTCAACGGGTCTGCAACATTTAGATCCGTATGTATCTTCCAAATCTCTATGTCTCCCACCTGGACTTGGTCCCGGATGGAATTGAAGCGTCTCTTGATGTGCTTGGTTCTCTTGTGAAATCTGGATTCCTTTGCCAAGGCAATTGCACCAGTATTATCACAAAAGATTTTCATTGGACCCGATGCACTAGGTATGACACCTAGATCGGATATGAACTCCTTCATCCAGACTCCTTCATTTGCTGCTTCCGAAGCAGCTATGTACTCCGCTTCACATGTAGATCCCGCCACGACGCTTTGTTTAGAACTGCACCAAATGACAGCCCCACCGTTCAATATAAACACATATCCGGTTTGCGATTTAGAATCGCCCGGATCAGTGTCAAAGCTTGCATCGACGTAACCATTTATGACTAGCTCTTTGTCACCTCCATAAATGAGAAACATATCCTTAGTCCTTTTTAGGTATTTCAAGATATTCTTGACCGCTGTCCAGTGATCCATTCCTGGATCACTTTGGTACCTCCCTGCTAAACTTATTGCTAAGCATACATCAGGTCTGGTATACAACATTGCATACATGATAGAGCCTATGGCTGAAGCATAGGGAACATCTTTCATTTTCTCTCTATCTTCTGCTGTGGTTGGTCATTGAGTCTGACTCAACTTCACACCTTGTAATACAGGCAAGAACCCTTTCTTTGCTTGATCCATTTTGAACTTTTTCAAAACTTTATCAAGGTATGTGCTTTGTGAAAGTCCAATTAAGCGTCTTGATCTATCTCTATAGATCTTGATGCCTAATATGTAAGCAGCTTCACCGAGGTCTTTCATTGAAAAACTTTTATTCAAGTATCCTTTTATGATGTCCAGAAATTCTATATTATTTCCAATCAACAATATGTCGTCTACATATAATATCAGAAATGCTACAGAGCTCCCACTCACTTTCTTGTAAATATAGGCTTCTCCAAAAGTCTATATAAAACTATATGCTTTGATCACACTATCAAAGCATTCATTCCAACTCCGAGAGGCTTGCACCAGTCCATAAATGGATCGCTGGAGCTTGCACACTTCGTTAGCACTTTTTTGGATCGACAAAACCTTCTGGTTGCATCATATACAACTCTTCTTCTAGAAATCCATTCAGGAATACAGTTTTGACATCCATTTGCCATATTTCATAGTCATAAAATGCGACAATCACTAACATGATTTGGACAGACTTAAGCATCGCTACGGGTGAGAAAGTCTCATCGTAGTCAATCCCTTGAACTTGTCAAAAACCTTTCGCAACAAGTCAAGCTTTGTAGACAATAATATTACCATCAGCGTCAGTCTTCTTCTTGAAGATCCATTTATTCTCAATGGCTTGCCGATCATCGGGCAAGTCAACCAAATTCCATACTTTGTTCTCATACATGGATCCTATCTCGGATTTCATGGCCTCAAGCCATTTTGCGGAATCTGGGGTCATCATCGCTTTCTCATAGTTCGTAGGTTCGCCATGGTCAAGTAACATGACCTCCAGAATAGGATTACCGTACCACTCTGGTGCGGATTTTACTCTGGTTGACCTACGAGGTTCGGTAGTAACTTGATCTGAAGTTTCATGATCAATATCATTAGCTTCCTCACTAATTGGTGTAGTTGTCACAAGAACCGGTTTCTGTGATGAACTATTTTCCAATAAGGGAGCAGGTACAGTTACCTCATCAAGTTCTACTTTCCTCCCACTCACTTCTTTCGAGAGAAACTCCTTCTCTAGAAAGGATCCGAATTTAGCAAGAAAAGTCTTGCCTTCAGATCTGTGATAGAAGGTGTACCCAATAGTCTCCTTTGGGTATCCTATGAAGACACATTTCTCCGATTTGGGTTCGAGCTTATCAGGTTGAAGTTTTTTCACATAAGCATCGCAGCCCCAAACTTTGAGAAACGACAACTTTGGTTTCTTGCCAAACCACAGTTCATAAGGCATCGTCTCAACGGATTTAGATGGTGCCCTATTTAACATGAATGCAGCCGTCTCTAAAGCATAATCCCAAAATGATAGCGGTAAATCAGTAAGAGACATCATAGATCGCACCATATCTAGTGAAGTACGATTACGACGTTCGGACACACCATTACGTTGTGGTGTTCAGGGTGGCGTGAGTTGCGAAACTATTCCGCATTGTTTCAAATGTAAACCAAACTCGTAACTCAAATATTCTCCTCCATGATCAGATCGTAGAAAATTTATTTTCTTGTTACGATGATTTTTGATACGTCTCCAACGTATCTATAATTTTTGATTACTCCATGCTACTTTATCTACTGTTTTAGGCAATATTGGGCTTTATTATCCACTTTTATATTATTTTTGGGACTAACCTATTAACCGGAGGCCCAGCCTAGATTTGCTGCTTTATACCTATTTCAGTGTTTCGAGGAAAAGGAATATCAGACGGAGTCAAAACAGAACAAAATCAACTGGAGAAGTTATTTTTGGAAGGAAAGCCACCCGATGGACTTGGAGTGCACGTCAGGAGATACGGGAGGTGCTCACGAGGGTGGGGGGCGCGCCCTCCCCCCTGGGCGCGCCCCTCTGCCTCGTGGGCCCCCCGTAGCTCCACCGACATACCCCCTGCACCCATATATACCTATGTATCGTAAAACTTCCAGAACAGAAGATAGATCGGGAGTTCCGCCGCCGCAAGCCTCTGTAGCCACCAAAAACCAATCGGGACCCTGTTCCGGCACCCTGCCGGAGGGGGATCCCATCACCGGAGGCCATCTTCATCATCCCGACGCTATCCATGACGAGGAGGGAGTAGTTCACCCTCGGGGCTGAGGGTATGTACTGGTAGCTATGTGTTTGATCTCTCTCTCTCTCTCGTGTTCCCTCTATGGCACGATCTTGATGTATCCCGAGCTTTGCTATTGTAGTTGGATCTTATGATGTTTCTCCCCCTTTACTCTCTTGTGATGAATTGAGTTTCCCCTTTGAAGTTATCTTATCGGATTGAGTCTTTATGAGAACACTTGATGTATGTCTTGCCGTGATTATCTGTGGTGACAATGGGATATCATGTGCCACTTGATGTATGTTTTGGTGACCAACTTGCGGGTTCCACCCATGAACCTATGCATAGGGGTTGGCACACGTTCTTGACTCTCCGGTAGAAACTTTGGGGCACTCTTTGAAGTACTTTTATGTTGGTTGGATGAATATGAGATTGTGTGATGCATATCATATAATCATGCCCACGGATACTTGAGGTGACAATGGAGTATCTAGGTGACATTAGGGTTTTGGTTGATTTGTGTCTTAAGGTGTTATTCTAGTACGAACTCTTTTATAGATCGATCCGAAAGAATAACTTTGAGGTGGTTTCGTACCCTACCATAATCTCTATGTTTGTTCTCCGCTATTAGTTGCTTTGGAGTGATTCTTTGTTGCATGTTGAGGGCTTGTCATATGATCTATCTATGTTGTTATTGTTGAGAGAACTTGCACTAGTGAAAGTATGAACCCTAGGCCTTGTTTCCTATCATTGCAATACCGTTTACGCTCACTTTTACCGCTTGTTACCTTGCTGTTTTTATTATTTCAGATTACAAAAACCTATATCTACTATCTATTTTGCACTTGTATCTCCATCTGTTCGCCGAACTAGTGCACCTATACAATTTACCATTGTATTGGGTGTGTTGGGGACACAAAAGACTTTTTGTTATTTGGTTGCAGGATTGTTTGAGAGAGACCATCTTCATCCTACGCCTCCTACGGATTGATAAACCTTAGGTCATCCACTTGAGGGAAATTTGCTACTGTCCTACAAACTTGTGCACTTGCAGGCCCAACAACGTCTACAAGAAGAAGGTTGTGTAGTAGACATGAAGCTCTTTTCTGGCGCCGTTGCCGGGGAGGCTAGGTAAAGGGTACTCACACTCCGTCACTAAGCTATTTTTTGGCGCGGTGAGTGCTTGAAGGTATATCTTTAGATCTTGCAATCGAATCTTTTTGTTTCTTGTTTTAGCACTAGTTTATTTTATAAAAGAAAACTACAAAAAAATGGAATTGAGTTTGTCTCATACGCTTCATCTTTTTAATATCTTTCGTGAGTATGATGGAAAGGAAAATTGTGCTCAAGTACTAGAAGAAGAATTACATAGAATTCTTGGAATAAAATATGTGAAAGATGAGCATGATTGCAATGTTGTTAGTATAAATTCCTTGAATATCCATGATGCTAATGATATGCAAAGCCACAAGCTTGGGGAAGCTATGTATGATGGAGATGATATTTTTTGTCCCCCAAGCTTTGAGGAGCAAATTTACTATGATGAAAGCATGCTTCCTATCTATGATGATTATTGTGATGACACGTATGCTTTAAAGGATAATGATAACCATGAAACGTGTCATCTTGATCTTAATTTTCAATCACATGATAGTTATTTTGTTGAGTTGGCTCCCACTACTATTCATGAGAAGAATTTTGCTTATGTGGAGAGTAGTAAATTTTCTATGCTTGTAGATCATGAAAAGAATGCTTTAGGTTCTGGTTATATTGTTAAATTAATTCATGATGCTACTGAAAATTATTATGAGAGAGGAACTTATACTTGTAGGAATTGCAATAATGTCAAGTTTCCTCTCTATGTGCTTAAATTCTTGAAGCTATGCTTGTTGTGCCATCCTATGCTAGTTGATTATTGTTCCCATAACTTGTTTGCTCACAAAATCCCTATGCATAGGAAGTGGGTTAGACTTAAATGTGCTAGTCATATGCTTCATGATGCTCCCATTATGTTTCAATTCTTATCTTTTATGTGAGCATCATTGTCATCATCATGCCTAGCTTAAAAGGCATTAAAGAAAAGCGCTTGTTGGGAGACAACCCAATATTTATCTTTAATGTTTTTGTGTGTCCACATGATTATGCTACTGTAGTAATCATGTTTTATAGCTTTTGTTTCAATAAAGTGCCAAGTAGAACCTTTGGGAAGACTTGGGTGAAGTTTATATGATCTTGCTGTAGAAAACAGAAACTTTAGCGTTCACGAGAATGGCTGCCATTTTTTACTAGAGAGTGATTTTAGGTTTATTATTTTTGCATATGATTAATAGACAAATTTCTCAGGTCCAGAAATTTATTTCATAATTTTTGGGGTTCCATAAGTATACGTTTTATACAGATTACTACAGACTGTTCTGTTTTTGACAGATTCTGTTTTCTATGTGTTGTTTGCTTATTTTGATGCATCTATGAGTAGTATCGGAGGGTATAAACCATAGATAAGTTGGAGTACAGTAGATATTACACTAATATGAATTTAGAATGAGTTCATTATAGTACCTAAGTGGTGGTTTTATTTTCTTATACTAACGGAGCTTACGAGTTTTGTGTTGAGTTTTGTGTGGTTGAAGTTTTCAAGTTTTGGGTAAGGATTCGATTGACTATGGAATAAGGAGTGGCAAGAGCCTAAGCTTGGGGATGACCAAGGCACCCCAAGGTAATATTCAAGGACAACCAAGAGCCTAAGCTTGGGGATGCCCCGGAAGGCATCCCCTCTTTCGTCTTCGTTCATCGGTAACTTTACTTGGAGCTATATTTTTATTCGCCACATGATATGTGTTTTGCTTGGAGCGTCAATTTATTTTGTTAGTTTTTGCTTGCTGTTATTTAGAATAATTTTTTGCCTCTTTAGTTTCAATAAAAAAGTCAAGGATAGCCTTTGCCATGCTTATTTTGCTAGTTTGCATGTTGCTGTTTGAAAACAGAAAGTTTACCGCTGTTGCAAAAATTCCCTAGAAAAGTCAGAGAATGGTATAACGTTGAATCTTTTTGCATATTGAGCTATGATAAATTTATTACAGTGGGAATTTTTAGTTCATAATTTTTGGAGTTAGGTAAGTATTGATACTCTTGCATTCTTTACAGACTGTACTGTTTTGGCAGATTGCTGTTATGTTTGCATTGTTTGCGTATGTTTGCTTGTTTAATGATTCTATTTGAGGATAGGAGTATTAAATATACAGAGGCATTTTGTATGCAATGTTGAATAATTTAAGTGATTTGTTACAGTAGAAAATGATAAGGTTTTGCATTGGTTTATACTAACCTATCTCACGAGTTCTTGCTGAGTTTGTTGTGAATGAAGCTTTTGATAAAAAGAGAAACCATGATATGAGAGGAATTAAGGAGACACAAAAGTTCAAGCTTGGGGATGCCCAAGGCACCCCAAGATAATATTTCAATAAGTCTCAAGCTTCCAAGCTTGGGGATGCCCCGGTAGGCATCCCACCTTTCTTCTTCAACAACTATCGGTTAGTATCGGTTGAGCCTAAGTTTTTGCTTCTTCACATGAGTTGTGCTATCCTTGCATGGTAGTTTTCTTTAGCTTTGCTTGCTGTTTGAATAAGTATCAAGATCTGAAATTCTTTAATGAGAGAGAGCCATACACAAATTGGAATTTGCTAGAATACTCTATGTGCTTCACTTATATCTTTTGAGCTTGATAATTTTTGCTCTATGTGCTTCACTTATATCTTTTAGAGCATGGTGGTGGATTTGTTTTAAAGAAACTATTTGATCTCTCATGCTTCACTTAGATTATTTTGAGAGTCGTTAATAGCATGGTAATTTTCTTAATATTAATATACTTGGTGTTCAAGATTTGTGAAACTTTCTTTTGAGTGAATTGAATACTAAGATAAGTTTGATGCTTGATAATTGTTTTGAGATATGGAAGTAATAATATCAAAGTCGTGCTAGTTGGGTGATTATGAATTTGAGAAATGCTTGTGTTGAAGTTTGCAAGTCCCGTAGCATGCACGTATGGTTAAAGTTGTGTAACAAATTTGAAACATGAAGTGTACCTGGCTTGTGCATCCTTATGAGTGGCGGTCGGGGACGAGCGATGGTCTTTTCCTACCAATCTATCCCCCTAGGAGCATGCACGTAGTACTTGATTTTTGATGACTTCTAAATTTTTGCAATAATTATATGAGTTCTTTTGACTAATGTTGAGTCCATGGGTTATACGCACTTTTACCTTTCCGCCATTGCTAGCCTCTTCGGTACCGTGCATTGCCCTTTCTCACATTGAGAGTTGGCGCAAACTTCGCCGGTGCATCCAAACTCCGTGATACGACACGCTCTATCACACATAAACCTCCCTATATCTTCCTCAAAACATCCACCATACCTACCTATTATGGCATTTCCATAGCCATTCCGAGATATATTGCCATGCAACTTTCCACGGTTCCATTCATCATTATTATGACATACATTACTTTTGTCATATTGCCATTGCATGATCATGTAGTTGACATCGTATTTGTGGCAAAGCCACCATTCATTATTTTTCATACATGTCACTCTTGATTCATTGCACCATCCCGGTACACCGCCACAGGCATTCATATAGAGTCATACCTTGTTCCGGTTTCGAGTTGTAATCCTCATGTTGTAATCAATAGAAGTGTGATGATCATCATTATTAGAGCATTGCCCAAAAAAAAGAGAAAGGCCAAAATAAAAAAAAGGAAGGCACAAAAAAAGGGCAATGCTACTATCTCTTTTTCCACACTTGTGCTTCAAAGTAGCACCATGTTCTTCATGTAGTGAGTCTCATATTTTGTGCTTCAAAGTAGCACCTCGTTCTTCATGTAGTGAGTCTCATATATTGTGCTTCAAAGTAGCACCATGTTTTTCATATAGTGAGTCTCATAAGTTATCTTTTTCATAATAGTGGGAATTTTTCATTATAGAACTTGGCTTGTATATTCCTACGATGGGCTTCCTCAAATGCCCTAGGTCTTCATGAGCAAGCAAGTTGGATGCACACCCACTAGTTTTCTTTTGTTAAGCATTCATAGCTCTAGTGCATCCGTTGCATGGCAATCCCTACTCCTCATGTTGACATCAATTGATGGGCATCTCCATAGCTCGTTGATTAGCCTCGTCAATGTGAGACTTTCTCCTTTTTTGTCTTCTCCACACAATCCCCATCATCATATTCTATTCCACCCATAGTGCTATATCCATGGCTCACGCTCATGTATTGCGTGAAGGTTGAAAAAGTTTGAGATTATTTAAGTATGAAACAATTGCGTGGCTTGTCATCGGGGGTATAGAAGTTGGGAACATCTTTGTGTGACGAAAATGAAGCATAGCCTAACTATATGATTTTGTAGGGATGAACTTTCTTTTGCCATGTTATTTTGAGAAGACATGATTGCTTTGATTAGTATGCTTGAAGTATTATTATTTTTGTGTCAATATGAACTTTTGTCTTGAATCTTTCGGATCTGAATATTAATGTCACAATTAAGAAGATTTACATTGAAATTATGCCAAAGTATCACTCCGCATCAAAAATTCTTTTTTATCATTTACCTACTCGAGGACAAGCAGGAATTGAGCTTGGGGATGCTTGATACGTCTCCAACGTATCTATAATTTTTGATTGCTCCATGCTACTTTATCTACTGTTTTAGGCAATATTGGCCTTTATTATCCACTTTTATATTATTTTTGGGACTAACCTATTAACCGGAGGCCCAGCCCAGATTTGCTGTTTTATACCTATTTCAGTGTTTCGAGGAAAAGGAATATCAGATGGAGTCAAAACGGAACAAAATCAACTAGAGAAGTTATTTTTGGAAGGAAAGCCACACGATGGACTTGGAGTGCACGTCAGGAGATATAGGAGGTGCTCACGAGGGCTGGGGGGCGCGCCCTCCCCTCTGGGCGTGCCCCCCCTGCCTCGTGGGGCCCCCGTAGCTCCACCGATGTACCCCCTGCACCCATATATACCTACGTATCGTAAAACTTCCAGAACAGAAGATAGATCGGGAGTTCCGCCGCCGCAAGCCTATGTAGCCACCAAAAACCAATCGAGACCCTGTTCCGGCACCCTGCTGGAGGGGGATCCCATCACCAGAGGCCATCTTCAACATCCCGGCGCTATCCATGACGAGGAGGGAGTAGTTCACCCTCGGGGCTGAGGGTATGTACTGGTAGCTATGTGTTTGATCTCTCTCTCTCGTGTTCTCTCTCGTGTTCCCTCTATGGCATGATCTTGATGTATCCTGAGCTTTGCTATTGTAGTTGGATCTTATGATGTTTCTCCCCCTTTACTCTCTTGTGATGAATTGAGTTTCCCCTTTGAAGTTATCTTATCGGATTGAGTCTTTATGAGAACACTTGATGTATGTCTTGCCGTGATTATCTGTGGTGACAATAGGATATCATGTGCCACTTGATGTATGTTTTGGTGACCAACTTGCGGGTTCCACCCATGACACTATGCATAGGGGTTGGCACACGTTCTTGACTCTCCGGTAGAAACTTTGGGGCACTCTTTGAAGTACTTTTATGTTGTTTGGATGAATCTGAGATTGTGTGATGCATATCGTATAATCATGCCCACGGATACTTGAGGTGACAATGGAGTATCTAGGTGACATTAGGGTTTTGGTTGATTTGTGTCTTAAGGTGTTATTCTAGTACGAACTCTTTTATAGATCGATCCGAAATAATAACTTTAAGATGGTTTCATACCCTACCATAATCTCTACATTTGTTCTCCGCTATTAGTTGCTTTGGAGTGATTCTTTGTTGCATGTTGAGGGCTTGTCATATGATCTATCTATGTTATTATTGTTGAGAGAACTTGCACTAGTGAAAGTATGAACCCTAGGCCTTGTTTCCTATCATTGCAATACCGTTTACGCTCACTTTTACCGCTCATTACCTTGCTGTTTTTATTATTTCAGATTACAAAAACCTATATCTACTATCTATTTTGCACTTGTATCTCCATCTCTTCGCCGAACTAGTGCACCTATACAATTTACCATTGTATTGGGTGTGTTGGGGACACAAGAGACTTTTTGTTATTTGGTTGCTGGGTTGTTTGAGAGAGACCATCTTCATCCTACGCCTCCTACGGGTTGATAAACCTTAGGTCATCCACTTGAGGGAAATTTGCTACTGTCCTACAAACCTGTGCACTTGCAGGCCCAACAACGTCTACAAGAAGAAGGTTGTGTAGTAGACATCAATTTTCCACTTCACTCTGAAATTCTTTGAACTTTTCAAATGTTTCAGACTTATGTTTCATTAAGTAGATATACCCATATCTGCTCAAATCATTTGTGAAGGTGAGAAAATAATGATACCCGTCATGAGCCTCAATGTTCTTTGGACCACATACATTAGTATGTATGATTTCCAACAAATCTGTTGCTCGCACCATAGTTCCGGAGAACGGCGTTTTATTCATCTTGCCCACGAGGCATGGTTCACAAGTACGAAGTGATTCATAATCAAGTGATTCCAGAAGTCCATCAGTATGGAGTTTCTTCATGCGCTTTACACCAATATGACCCAAACGGCAGTGCCACAAATAAGTTGCACTATCATTATCAACTCTGCATCTTTTGGCTTCAACATTATGAATATGTGTATCACTACTATCGAGATTCAATAAAAATAGACCACTCTTCAAGGGTGCATGACCATAAAAGATATTACTCATATAAATAGAACAACCATTATTCTCTGATTTAAATGAATAACCGTCTCGCATCAAACAAGATCCAGATATAATGTTCATGCTTAACGCTGGCACCAAATAATAATTATTCAGGTCTAAAACTAATCCTGAAGGTAGATGTAGAGGTAGTGTGCCGACCGCGATCACATCGACTTTGGAACCATTTCCCACGCGCATCGTCACCTCGTCCTTAGCCAATCTTCGCTTAATCCGTAGTCCCTGTTTCAAGTTGCAAATATTAGCAACAGAACCAGTATCAAATACCCAGGTGCTACTGCGAGTATTAGTAAGGTACACATCAATAACATGTATATCACATATATCTTTGTTCACCTTGCCATCCTTCTTATCCACCAAATACTTGGGGCAGTTCCACTTCCAGTGACCAGTCTGCTTGCAGTAGAAGCACTCGGTCTCAGGTTTAGGTCTAGACTTGGGTTTCTTCTCTTGAGCAGCAACTTGTTTGTTGTTCTTCTTGAAGTTCCCCTTCTTCTTCCCTTTATCCTTTTTCTTGAAACTGGTGGTCTTGTTGACCATCAACACTTGATGCTCCTTCTTGATTTGTACCTCCGCAGCTTTTAGCATCGCGAAGAGCTCGAGAATAGTCTTGTTCATCCCTTGCATATTATAGTTCATCACGAAGCTCTTGTAGCTTGGTGGCAGTGATTGAAGAATTTTGTCAATGACACTATCATCAGGAAGATTAACTCCGAGTTGAATCAAGTGATTATTATACCCAGACATTTTGAGTATATGTTCACTGACAGAACTATTCTCCTCCATCTTGCAACTATAGAACTTATTGGAGACTTCATATCTCTCAATCCGAGCATTTGCTTGAAATATTAACTTCAACTCCTGGAACATCTCATATGCTCCATGGCATTCAAAACGTCATTGAAGTCCCGGTTCTAAGCCGTAAAGCATGGCACACTGAACTATCGAGTAGTCATCAGCTTTGCTCTGCCAGACATTCTTAACGTCGTCAGTTGCATCTGCAGCAGGCCTGGCACCCATCAGTGCTTCCAGGATGTAATTCTTCTGTGCATCAATGAGGATAATCCTCAAGTTACGGACCCAGTCCGTGTAATTGCTACCATCAACTTTCAACTTAGCTTTCTCAAGAAACGCATTAAAATTCAATGGAACAACAGCACGAGCCATCTATCTACAACAGACATAGACAAGCAAAATACTATTAGGTACTAAGTTCATGATAAATTTAAGTTCAATTAATCATATTACTTAAGAACTCCCACTTAGATAGACATCCCTCTAATCATCTAAGCGATCACGTGATCCAAATCAACTAAACCATGTCCGATCATCACGTGAGATGGAGTAGTTTTCAATGGTGAACATCACTATGTTGATCATATCTACTATATGATTCACGCTCGACCTTTCGGTCTCAGTGTTCCGAGGCCATATATGTATATGCTAGGCTCGTCAAGTTTAACCTGAGTATTCTGCGTGTGCAACTGTTTTGCACCCGTTGTATTTGAACGTAGAGCCTATCACACCCGATCATCACGTGGTGTCTCAGCATGAAGAACTTTCACAACGGTGCATACTCAGGGAGAACACTTTTACCTTGAAATTTTAGTGAGAGATCATCTTATAATGCTACCGTCAATCAAAGCAAAATAAGATGCATAAAGGATAAACATCACATGCAATCAATATAAGTGATATGATATGGCCATCATCATCTTGTGCTTGTGATCTCCATCTCCGAAGCACCGTCATGATCACCTTCGTCATCGGCGCGACACCTTGATCTCCATCGTAGCATCGTTGTCGTTTCTCCACCTATTGCTTCTACGACTATCGCTACCGTTTAGTGATAAAGTAAAGCAATTACAGGGCGATTGCATTGCATACATTAAAGCAACAACCATATGGCTCCTGCCAGTTGCCGATAACTCGGTTACAAAACATGATCATCTCATACAATAAAATATATCATCACGTATTGACCATATCACATCACAACATGCCCTGCAAAAACAAGTTAGACGTCCTCTACTTTGTTGTTACAAGTTTTACGTGGCTGCTACGGGCTGAGCAAGAACCGTTCTTACCTACGCATCAAAACCACAACGATAGTTCGTCAAGTTATGCTGTTTTAACCTTCTCAAGGACCGGGCGTAGCCACACTCAGTTCAACTAAAGTTGGAGAAACTGACACCCGCCAGCCACCTATGTGGAAAGCACATCGGTAGAACCAGTATCGCGTAAGCGTATGCGTAATGTCGATCCGGGCCGCTTCATCCAACAATACCGCCGAACCAAAATATGACATGCTGGTAAGCAGTATGACTTGTATCGCCCACAACTCACTTGTGTTCTACTCGTGCATATAACATCTATGTATAAAACCAGGCTCGGATGCCATTGTTGGGGAACGTAGTAATTTCAGAAAAATTCCTACGCACACGCAAGATCATGGTGATGCATAGCAACGAGAGGGGAGAGTGTTGTCCACGTACCCTTGTAGACCTAAAGCGGAAGCGTTAGCACAACGCGATTGATGTAGTCGTATGTCTTCACGATCAAACCGATCAAGTACCGAACGTACGACACCTCCGAGTTCAGCACACGTTCAGCTCGATGACATCCCTCGAATTCCGATCCAGCTGAGCTTTGAGGGAGAGTTCCGTCAGCACGACAGCGTGGTGACGATGATGATGTTCTTATCGACGCAGGGCTTTGCCTAAGCACCGCTACGATATTATCGAGGTGGAATATGGTGGAGGGGGGCACCGCACACGGCTAAGAGATCAATGATCAATTGTTGTGCCTAGAGGTGCCCCTTCCCCCGTATATAAAGGAGCAAGGGGAAGGGGGCGGCCGGCCAGGAGGGGCGCGCCCGAAGGAGTCCTACTCCCACCGGGAGTAGGACTCCCTCCTTTCCTTGTCCAAGTAGGAGAGGGGGAAGGAAGGGGAGAGAGAGGAGATGAAGGAAAGGGGGGCGCCGCCTCCCCTCCTTGTCCTATTCGGACTAGAGGGGAGGGGGCGCGCGGCCTGCCCTGGCCGCCCCTCCTCTGCTCCACTTTGGGCCCATGAGGCCCATTAACCCCCCGGGGGGTTCCGGTAACCCCCCGGTACTCCAGTATATATCCGATAACCCCCGAAACCATTCTGGTGTTCGAATATAGTCGTCCAATATATCAATCTTCATGTCTCGACCATTCTGAGAATCCTTGTCATGTCCGTGATCACATACGGGACTCCAAACTATCTTCGGTAAATCAGATCACATAAACTCATAATATAACCGTCATCTAACTTTAAGCGTGCGGACCCTACGGGTTCGAGAACTATGTAGACATGACCGAGACACGTCTCCGGTCAATAACCAATAGTGGAACCTGGATGCTCATATTGGCTCCTACATATTCTACGAAGATCTTTATCGGTCAAACCGCATAACAACATATGTTGTTCCCTTTGTCATCGGTATGTTACTTGTCCGAGATTCGATCGTCGGTATCTTAATACCTAGTTCAATCTCGTTACCGGCAAGTCTCTTTACTCGTTACGTAATGCATCATCCCGTAACTAACTCATTAGCTACATTGCTTGCAAGGCTTATAGTGATGTGCATTACCGAGAGGGCCCAGAGATACCTCTCCGACAATCGGAGTGACAAATCCTAATCTCGAAATACGCCAACCCAACATGTACCTTCGGAGACACCTGTAGAGCTCCTTTATGATCACCCAGTTACGTTGTGACGTTTGGTAGCACACAAAGTGTTCCTCCGGTAAACGGGAGTTGCATAATCTCATAGTTGTAGGAACATGTATAAGTCATGAAGAAAACAATAGCAACGTACTAAACAATCAAGTGCTAAGCTAACAGAATGGGTCAAGTCAACCACATCATTCTCCTAATGATGTGACCCCGTTTATCAAATGACAGCTCATGTCTATGGTTAGGAAACACAACCATCTTTGATTAACGAGCTAGTCAAGTAGAGGCATACTAGCGACATTATGTTTGTCTATGTATTCACACATGTATTACGTTTCCGGTTAATACAATTCTAGCATGAATAATAAACATTTATCATGATATGAGGAAATAAATAATAACTTTATTATTGCCTCTAGGGCATATTTCCTTCATAGCCGGCTCTCCTAAGATACAATAATAATGCAAGCTGAAAGCATAAGTGCTCCCTGAGTGATTTTGGCAATTAATGTCAACATATTTCTTGTTGGACTAATGGTTTATCTAGTGCATTTCAGATAAGTTCAACAATGGCGTGGCATGGACAAGAGGATGTGGAAACCCTTCAAAATGCTAAGGACACATATTGGCAAAAGCTCAAGACTCGTCATTTCTATTTTAGTGATCTATGGTCACATTGAGTCCATAGGAAAGCCAATACTATTAAAAGGGGATGAGGTGTTGCTTAATGGTCTACTTGCTCAATATGCTTAGTAGTATTGCTCCACAGCCCTTAACCACTTCCTCATTTCCAAATATGTCCAAAACTCAAAGCCAAACTCGGCCCCACTGAAATCTCCTTTCCGGCGCCACTGAGTTCATTTGACATAGCCACTTCCCAAAACCCTAACAGTTCGGTCACACTGATACGGATTTCGGTCTCACCGATATGGCCTTGCAACCTCCCCGTGACCTGTTGCACTCTATCGGTCTCACCGAGTCAGTGCAATCGGTTACACTGAGTTAGCTTGACATTCGCTCTGTTGTCCTATTGCTTCACTTTGCTCTCACCGAGTTGATGAAATTGGTGCCACCGAGTTGATGTTTGCCCTAAGCCCTAGCACATCGGTCACACCGAGTTGTTCCAGTCGGTCCCACCGAGATTCCTAATGTTCACACTTTGAACTAAATCAGTCTCACCGAGTTCTTCTATTCGGTCTAACCGAGTTGGGTCTAATGTGTGTAATGGTTGGATTTTGTGTGGAGGCTATATATACCCCTCCACCCCATCTCCGTTTGAGATAGAGCCATCAGAACATGCCTACACTTCCACTACTCATTTTCTGAGAGAGAACCACCTACTCATGTGTTGAGACCAAGATATACCAATCCTACCACAAGAATCTTGATCTCTAGCCTTCCCCAAGTTGCTTTCCACTCAAATCATATTTCCACCATAGCCAAATCTATGAGAGAGAGTTGAGTGTTGGGGAGACTATCATTTGAAGCACAAGAGTAAGGAGTTCATCATCAACACACCATCTATTACCTTTTGGAGAGTGGTGTCTCCTAGATTGGTTAGGTGTCGCTTGGGAGCCTCCGACAAGATTGTGGGTTGAACCAAGAAGTTTGTAAGGGCAAGGAGATCGCCTACTTCGTGAAGATCTACCTGAGTGAGGCAAGTCCTTCATGGGCGATGGCCATGGTGGGATAGACAAGGTTGCTTCTTTGTGGACCCTTCGTGGGTGGAGCCCTCCGTGGACTCGCGCAACCGTTACCCTTCGTGGGTTGAAGTCTCCATCAACGTGGACGTACGATAGCACCACCTAAAGGAACCACGCCAAAAAACTATGTGTCTTCTTTTATGTTTGCACACTCCAATCGCATCCCTTTACTTTCTTGCAATTAGGATGCTTTACCTTTTCTGCTGCATATACTCTTGCCATGCTTGCTTGAAACATATTATGAATGCTTAAACTTGTGCTAAAACTCCACCTCAACTTGAAGAACTTAAAAACTGCCCCTTTTACTTGTTGAGGGTCTAATCACCATCCCTCTAGACCCCTCTTCTCGATTCTTTCACAAGCCCGCAGACGTGAAGCCTTCGGTAGATCCCACTGACGTGAAGCCTTAGGCATGGCAACTTAGTCAACGTCCTTGCCGGCTTCCGTGATGAGGTGTTCCTCCGAGATTGACAGGTTGGCACAAACGGTGTCCACCTCACCATTGTCCACCGGAGAGGCCATGATAAACATCCTTTTGGCCATATGCTCCTTGAGCTCCCCAAGATATGTGGTCGGGCTTAGGCTGCGACTCTTTGGAGTGGGGATGGGGATCTAGTGCGAAGAGACACCGCATGCCTCATCTAAAAAGTTGGGGTGACGTGGGTATGGGAATAGGTTGGTAACCAGAACTTATCAAAGCTAGGAAGCACTGGCAGACCTCGACAGGGGTTGACGGCGGTGGCGGCGAGCTAGGGTTCGAGCAGGGGGGAGGGGAGGGGTAGGTGTGTGTGGACTATGGAGGGGGCGGGGTGGTGTTTGAAGATATGCCGCGACTATTGAAAATTTTAGCAATGGTGGGTGGAGATGGTGGTGGACGAGGGAGGGCAACAGTTCGAATGCCTCATCTACTGGAATTTTACTATAAAGTCGATGGTGGAGGAGTGAGTGCGACGGTTGAAATACCGCGACTACTAAAATTTAGGTAAAGGAAATGAAGCAGGGAAGGAGCAACCAGATCACACATGGTCCAAAAATAATAACTATGTATGATAATAAGGAAAAGTCATGGAACTATCAATTTTGCATCGGTCAAGGCGTGTAATTTTTTTAGATTTCTAGCTAGTTGGTTTATCGCACACGATTCATCCTAATTTTCATATGTAGACATGGAATTCATCCTAAATATTCAATACACATTTCCCCTTCACCCTTGCTCACGCTTGCAAAGTCGTGGCACTTTTACACGGGACGAGCATCGCACATGGTTAAGCCAATGCATCCGTGTCCGTTGCACGTACGTTCATAGACAGTTGTTTCATCCGAGTCATCTGCTATTTTATATAGCACCATTTGGCAACAAAAAGTGTGAGAGAGGGCCATAACACAACCAAACTAGCATGTGTCCCAAATATATATGTATGAAAAGAGTGGTGTGTGATGTTCAAATTCGCAATGCACAATTTTGACCTCGCGGGCCCATGGGTGGGCGTGTCGTCAAAGATCGGGTGAGAGGGCCAAAAGACAACAACCACCTGGAAGTGGCAAAATATATGTAGGAATAAAGGGTGTGATGTTTAAATACACAATGCACAATTTTGGTGTGGCACCTGCTTTGCAAACCCGAAAGCCCCCTTGGATATCTATAATGCTAGGTTAAGGTCATAGCTTTGGTGCCTGTCCCACCCCCACTTCGTGTCAGTGGGACGCATGCACATACTCATACTTGATACGTCTCCGTCGTATCTACTTTTCCTAACGCTTTTCCTCTTGTTTTGGACTCTAATTTGCATGATTTGAATTAAACTAACCCGGACTGACGATGTTTTCAACAGAACTACCATGGTGTTGTTTTTGTGCAGAAATAAAAGTTCTCGGAATGGAACGAAACTTTGCGAGGATTTTTTATACAATAAAAGAAAATATCTGGAGCCAAGAACCACCGGAGGGGGGGCACTTGGGTGGGCACAACCCACTAGGGCGTGCCAACCCCTCCAAGCGCGCCCAGGTGGGTTGTCCCCACCTAGTGGCCCCGAAGACCCTGAAACCGACGCTATAAAATCACATATTTCTAGAAAAAAACCAGGGAGAAAGAATTATCGCGTTTTACAAGCTGGAGCCGCAGCCATCTCCTATTCTTCATCGGGAGGCCAGATCTGGAGTTCGTTTGGGGCTCCGGAGAGGGATCTTCGTCATCACCAACCCTTCTCCATCGCCAATTCCATGATGCTCCCCGCCGGGAGTGAGTAATTCCTTCATAGGCTTGCTAGTCATTGAGGAGTTGGATGAGATTCATCATGTAATCAAGTTAGTTTTGTTAGGGCCTAATCCCTAGTATCCACTATGTTCTGAGATTGATGTTGCTATGACTTTGCCATGCTTAATGCTTGTCACTTTGGGCCCCGGTGCCATGATTTCATATCTGAACCGTTTATGTTATGACCATTATACCCATGTTCTACATCTGATCTTGCAAGTTATAGTCACCTACTACGTGTTATAATCCGGCAACCCCAGAGTGACAATAGTCGGGAGCACTCCCAGTGATGACCGTAGTTTGAGGAGTTCATGTATTCACCATGTGTTAATGCTTTGTTCCTATTCTCTATTAAAAGGAGGCCTTAATATCCCTTAGTTTCTAATAGGACCCCGCTGCCACTAGGGGGGGGGGGGTAGGACAAAAGATGTCATGCAAGTTCGTTCCATAAGCACGTATTACTATTTAGGGAATACATGCCTACATTATATTTATGAACCAGAGCTAGTGCCGTATCGCCCTAGGTTATGACTTTCTCATGATGAATATCATCCAACGGATCACCGATCTGATGCCTACGAATTTATCTTATATTGTTCTTGCTAAGTTACTACTGCTGCTACTGCTATCATTACTGCTACAAAATCACTGCTATCACTGTTACCATTACTACTGCTGTTGCTACTATTATCAAAACTATCATACTACTTTGCTACTGATCACTTTGCTGCAGATAATTAATCTCCAGGTGTGGTTGAATTGACAACTCATCTGCTAATACCTGCAAATATTCTTTGGCTCCCCTTGTGTCGAATCTATAAATTTGGGTTGAATACTCTACCCTCAAAAATTGTTGCGATCCCATATACTTGTGGGTTCTCAATACTTTGTTCGGACATGCATGTCACATGACCTACCATAAGACGAACCAAGTGAATCTATCTTGGTCAAACGACCACTGTTGTTGTCGGTCAAAAAGGGATATAATAGACCGCTTGGGCCCATAGATTGGACCATCTCAAAAACCGCACAAGAGGGGCCACAAAACCAGCACCACCTGCATGCGGCCCAAAATGATGTATGGTGGAAGCGGTGATATGTTTTAAATACCAAATAATGTACAATTTTGATGTGGGGCCTACCTCACCAAACGGACAAACCTCATGAAAGCTGGATAATTAAGGACGACATATATAGGGTGTTGGTCCAACCCACCAATTCGAGCGCGTGGGAGGGAATTCTGAGAATGCCTGGGCTCAAACTTTGCTCGAATGTGTCACCGTGACCCACCCTAACACGAACCAGGAGGAATCCATTCATGGTCAACCCCCCCCCATTGTCGGTTAGAGTGATGATATATATAGACCCGAGGAGCCCACACGTAGGCGTGTCATCCAAAACCGCACAAGGGAGACAGAGTCATTCAGAAGACCCTATACCATGCATGCGGCCCAAAAAAATGTATGGGTGGAATGCAATGCGTTCAAATCCCCGCACAATTTTGATGGGGCACCAGCTGCATTACAAACCGAACACCGTACCCCCAGGAAGCCATGTTCAAGACGTACAATGCCAGTTCCCCAATTTCAAGCTGGGGCGGGGGAGGGAATCGAACGTATGTGCTCAAACTTAATTTGGGCTCACATGCCACCATGACCTATCATAACACAGACCTAGAGGAACCCGTCATGGTCAAACCCTTCTCTTACGTTGTGGGTCAAAGGGATAGATCATGTGGACCCATAGATCTTGATCATTCTTTGATTTTTCAAAACAATTAATAACAAAAAACATCATTCTAAAAATTTCCAAAACAGGGATCTCAAGGTCTGTAATGACCGTGTCATGGTGCTTAAATGAAGCTTGAGATATACAACTTTCCATCTGGTCACCCATCCTCAGCTGCTCCATCCCCAGCACGCTTAACTTGTGCATTCTATTAGACTCGGCTACCGGATGGGAAGCCGCCCATGCTGGTAAAAGTTCCCTCCTCGCCTTTAAGGCGTTTCTCGATGGTCACCGTGTACTATCACACATGTTTGTGCTTTTAGAAAATGTGTGCACTCTTTACATACCGGATTACTTCCATTCAAACTTACATTATTTTCATACATAAAACTAGCCAGAAGAAGCAAAAGCTTTGCCTTTTCATTAATTAAGAACAAGGTAGTTGCCCAGTTAACTGCAGAAAACTGTGTGAAAACCGATACAAATAGGGCCTAAACCTACGGGAACTCTTGGCTGAGCATGAACAGGTACATGCCTTCGTCCACGCGCCTAATACGCTTGCAGATGGTGTACCATAATATCAATCTCCGACCAGGATATTTCATGGGCGACAGTGATTCCAAGCAGCGACGAGCATCTTGCTCTACTTTGTCATTGGCGGCACCTGGGGGCCGAGGAGGTCAAAGAGCCAATCGATCAACCCGTTAGCTTCATGGCAGCAGATTCTGGTAGTGCGTATGCCATCTGACGCAATTATGGCACTGATGGTCGATGTCTACTATGCAACCTTTTTCTTGTAGATGTTGTTGGGCCTCCAAGTGCAGAGGTTTGTAGCATAGTAGCAAATTTCCCTCAAGTGGATGACCTAAGGTTTATCAATCCGTGGGAGGCGTAGGATGAAGATGGTCTCTCTCAAGCAACTCTGCAACCAAATAAAAAAGAGTCTCTTGTGTCCCCAACACACCCAATACAATGGTAAATTGCATAGGTGCACTAGTTCGGTGAAGAGATGGTGATACAAGTGCAATATGGATGGTAGATATAGGTCTTTTGTAATCTGAAAATATAAAAACAACAAGGTAGCAAGTGGTAAAAGTGAGCGTAAACGGTATTGCAATGCTAGGAAACAAGGCCTAAGGTTCATACTTTCACTAGTGCAAGTTCTCTCAACAATAATAACATAATTGGATCATATAACAATCCCTCAACATGCAAAAAAGAGTCACTCTGAAGTCACTAATAGCGGAGAACAAACGAAGAGACTATTGTAGGGTACGAAACCACGTCAAAGTTATCCTTTTTGATCGATCTATTCAAGAGTCCGTAGTAAAATAACAGGAAGCTATTCTTTTCGTTCGATCTATCCTAGAGTTCATACTAGAATAACACCTTAAGACACAAATCAACCAAAACCCTAATGTCACCTAGATACTCCAATGTCACTGCAAGTATCCGTGGGTATGATTATACTATATGCATCATACTATCTTAGATTAATCTATTCAACCAACACAAAGAACTTCAAGGAGTGCCCCAAAGTTTCTACCGGAGAGTCAAGACGAAAACGTGTGCCAACCCCTATGCATAAGTTCACAAGGTCACTGAACCCGCAAGTTTATCACCAAAACGTACATCAAGTAGATCACGTGAATATCCCATTGTCACAAAGGATAAGCACATGCAAGACATACATCAAGTGTTCTCAAATCCTTAAAGACTCAATCCGATAAGATAACTTCAAAGGGAAAACTCAGTCCATTACAAGAGAGTAGAGGGGGAGAAACATCATAAGATCCAACTATAATAGCAAAGCTCGCGATACATCAAGATCGTGCCAAATCAAGAACACGAGAGAGAGAGAGAGAGATCAAACACATAGCTACTGGTACTTACCGTCAGCCCCGAGGGTGAACTACTCCCTCCTCGTCATGGAGAGCGTCGGGATGATGAAAATGGCCACTGGTGATGGATCCCCCCTCTGGCGGGGTGCCGGAATAGGGTCCCGATTGGTTTTTGGTGGTCACAGAGGCTTGCGGCGGCGCTCCCGATCTAGGTTATTTTCTGTATTTATAGGAATTTTTGGCATAGGTCTCACGTCAGGGGGGATCTCCGAGCCGTCCATGAGATAGGAGGGCGCGCCCAAGGGGTGGGCGTGCCCCCCACCCTTGTGGGCAGCCTGGGACTCTTCTGGCCCAACTCTTTTACTCTGGGGCTTCTTTTGGTCCATAAAAAATCATCAAAAATTGACACGTTAATTGGACTCAATTTGGTATTCCTTTTCTGTAAAACTAAAAAATAAGGAAAAAACAGAAACTGGCACTGGGCTCTAGGTTAATAGGTTAGTCCCAAAAATCATATAAAATAACATATAAATGCATACCAAACATCCTAGATGGATAATATAATAACATGGAACAATAAAAAATTATAGATATGTTGGAGACGTACCAAGCATCCCCAAGCTTAATTCCTACTCGTCCTCGAGTAGGTAAATGATAAAAACAGAATTTTTGATGTGGAATGCTACCTAACATAATTATCAATGTAATTTCCTTTATTGTGGCAAGAATATTCAGATCCATAAGATTCAAAACAAAAGTTTAATATTGACATAAGAACGATAATATTCAAGCATACTAACAAAGCAATCATGTCTTCTCAAAATAACATTGCCAAAGAAAGCTATCCCTACAAAATCATATAGTTTGGCTATGCTCTATCTTCATCACACAAAATATTTAAATCATGCACAACCCCGGTTTCAGCCAAACAATTGTTCCATACTTTAGTATTTTCAAACTTTTTCAACTTTCACACAATACATGAGCATGAGCCATGGACATAGCACTACAGGTGGAATAGAATGGTGGTTGTGGAGAAGACAAAAAATAAGGAAGATAGTCTCACATCAACTAGGCGTATTAATGTGCTATGGAGATGCCCATCAATAGATATCAATGTGAGTGAGTAGGGATTGCCATGCAATGGATGCACTAGAGCTATAAGTGTATGAAAGCTCAACAAAAGAAATTAAGTGGGTGTGCATCCAACTTGCTTGCTCACGAAGACCTAGGGCACTTTGAGTAAGCCCATCATTGGAATATACAAGACAAGTTCTATAATGAAAAATTCCCACTAGTATATGAAAGTGACAACATAAGAGACTCTCTATCATGAAGAACATTGTGCTACTTTGAAGCACAAGTGTGGTAAAAGGATAGTAGCATTGCCCCTTCTCTCTTTTTCTCTCATTTTTTTATTTGGGCCTTTTCTTTTTTTATGGCATTTTTTATTTTTTTAGTCCAGAGTCTCATCTCGACTTGTGGGGGAATCATAGTCTCCATCATTCTTTCCTCACCGGGACAATGCTCTAATAATGAAGATCATCACACTTTTATTTACTTACAACTCAATACTTAGAACAAAATACGGCTCTATGTGAATGCCTCCGGTGGTGTACCAGGATGTGCAATGATTCAAGAGTGACATGTATGAAAGAATTATGAACGGTGGCTTTGCCACAAATACAATGTCAACTACATGATCATGCAAAGCAATATGACAATGATGAAGCGTGTCATAGTAAATGGAACGGTGGAAAGTTGCATGACATATATCACGGAATGGCTATGGAAATGCCATAATAGGTAGGTATGGTGGCTTTTTTGAGAAAGGTAATGGTGGGTGTATGGTACCGGCGAAAGTTGCGCGGCACTAGAGAGGCTAGCAATGGTGGAAGGGTGAGAGTGCGTATAATCCATGGACTCAACATTAGTCATAAAGAACTCACATACTTATTGCAAAAATGTACAAGTCATCAAAACAAAGTACTACACACATGCTCCTAGGGGAATGTTTGGTAGGAGTTAACCATCATGCGATCCTGACCTCCACTCATAAGGAAGACAATCAATAAATAAATCATGCTCCAACTTCATCACATAACGGTTCACCATACGTGCATGCTACGGGAATCAGAAACTTTAACACAAGTATTTCTCAAATTCACAACTACTCCACTAGCATGACTCTAATATCACCATCCTCATATCTCAAAACAATCATAAGGAATCAAACTTCTCATAGTATTCAATGCACTTTATATGAAAGTTTTTATTATATCCTTCTTGGATGCCTATCATATTAGGACTAAATTCATAACCTAAGCAAATTACCATGCTGTTTAAGACTATCAAAATAATATAAGTGAAGCATGAGAGTTCATCAATTTCTTCAAAATAAAACTACCACTGTGCTCTAAAGATATAAGTGAAGCACTAGAGCAGATGCCAAACTACTCCGAAAGATATAAGTGAAGATCAATGAGTAGTCGAATAATTATGAAACTATGTGAAGACTCTCTAACATTTAAGAATTTAAGATCTTGGGATATTATTCAAACAGCAAGAAAAACAAAATAAAACAAAATGACGCTGCAAGCAAAACACATATCATGTGGTGAATAAAAATATAGCTCCAAGTAAAGTTACCGATGAATGAAGACGAAAGAGGGGATGCCATCCGGGGCATCCCCAAGCTTAGGCTCTTGGTTGTCTTTGAATATTACCTTGGGGTGCCTTGGGCATCCCCAATATTAGGCTGTTGCCACTCCTTATTCCATAGTCCATCGAATCTTTACCCAAAACTTGAAAACTTCATAACACAAAACTTAACAGAAAACTCTTAAACTCTGTTAGTATAAGAAAATAAATCACCACTTAGGTACTGTTATGAACTCATTCTAAATTCATATTGGTGTAATATCTACTGTGTTCCAACTTCTCTATGGTTCATACCCTCCGATATTACTCATAGATTCATCAAAATAAGCAAACAACACATAGAAAACAGAATATGTCAGAAACAGAACAGTCTGTAGTAATCTGTAACTCTCGAATACTTCTGTAACTCCAAAAATCCTACCAAATTAGGAAATCCTGCGAAATTTGTGTACCAATCCAGAGCAAAAAGAATCAGATCAAAATCACGTTTCTGTGAATTGTCAAAACTAATTTACTGGGCGAATAAGTTTCTGATTTTCAGCAGGATCAACACAACTATCACCGTAAGCTATCCTAAAGGTCTTACTTGGCACTTTATTGAAACAAAAGCTATAAAACATGATTACTACAGTAGCATAATCATGTGGACACATAGAAACAAGAAGGGTAAATACTGGGCTGTCTCCCAACAAGCGCTTTTCTTTAATGCCTTTCTAGCTAGGCATGATGATGATAATGATGCTCACATAAAAGATAAGAATTGAAACATAACGGGAGCATCATTAAGCATATGACTAGCACATTTAAGCCTAACCCACTTCGTATGCGTAGGGATTTTTTGAGAAAACAACTTATGGTAACAAGAATCAACTAGCATAGGAAGGTAAAACAAGCATAGCTTCAAGATTTTCAACACATAGAGAGGAAACTTGATATTATTGCAATTCTTACAAGAATATGTTCCTCCCTTATAATATTGGGAGATTGCCTCCCATCTAGGACAGAGGTGATCAAACATCATGGCCATGGGGATGGGTCGTGCCCCCTTTGTGCTATGTCAGAGACATGGACTCATACCCTCTTCCCGTGAACATCGGCGCAATTACTTTGGTGCTTTATCCGCGAGGCTCTAGGGCTTGGCTGGGAGGCCTCAGACCTGGTCGTGTTTCTTTAAAACCGAGACAACCAAACTAGGAGGAGGAGGAGATGCCTCTTCTGGCTTGTGTGTGTAGTGTTACATTGGACCCTGTGGACGAGCATAGCAAGATGGTTATTGAGCGGGTCTTTCCTAGGTGCTGGTGTATAGAACATGGGTGTTCATACCCGTGGCCATGCACAGATAGCTGCAGCCTCCTCGTCGGGAAGGGTTTGGTGAAAGAATATCTTATTCCAAGTAATCAAGACTTGGTAGATAAAATCGTGGAGAAGACCTGATGCGGAGCATCCCGTGATCATCCCCATGGACATCACCTCAACTATCCAAGCTCCAAGTGGACCCATGACAAGAGCAAGGGCTCGTGCTATTCAATCCGAGGTGACATCACTCCTACTTGAGTTTCCCTCTTCTTCCAGTGAGACATGGCTACTGCCTAACTCCGAGATGCTATGTGTGATCAGGTACAATGCTCAAGCCACGGAGCCGAGAGCTGAAGAAGAAACGACAGGCGTCAACTCTCTGGACAGCTCGGAACTTCCGGCCCCCGGAACTTCTAGCCTACCCAGAGCTTCCGACCTCCGTCGACTTCGGCCAGCCCAGGCGTGCCAACTCTCTGGTTGTCCCATAACCAGCCCGGAACCCAGCCCGGACCTTCCGGCCCTCGGAACCTCCGGCCCACCCGGACCTTCCGGCCCCCAGATGCCAGCCCAGCTCCACCCGCGCCAACTCTCTGGTTAGGCCGGACCTTGCCCGGAACCTCCGGCACCCGGAACTTTCGGCCCTGCCCGGAACTTCTGTCCTTTCCTGTGTGCAGCGACTTGGGCCGAGGCCCGTGTACCCTTTCGCCCTGTAAACTATGTATACTCTTCTCCTACCTATGTTTTAGGGTTAGCATTAGTTTAGCTCATTTGAGATAGAGCTTTGCTCATCCATACGGATGTCCTCCTCATGAGAGACTGTGGCCTCTTCGGAGAAGATCCTCCTGGATTCAAGACCCCTTTACGGGAAGATCCCTCATGGATTCAAGACCTCCTCTCGGAGATGAACTACCGCCATGTGTATCGTCCTTTGTTGGATTTGGATCTTGTACCTCTCTTGTGTTTCAATGATCTAGCACATGTGTGACTTTGTTCTTGTTGGTTGAGTGATTTCTCGTGTTTTTCTCTCATTCCCCTCCTCGTGTTCTTCGTGTTCCTCGTAGGGATCCGCTCCAAACGTGAAAGATCGGCCTCTAGGGTTCTACCCTACATCATCTTGGATCAGAGCCAGCTTGATCATGATCTTGGTATCATGAGCCACATTGATCATGTTTTTGGAGCCCCTACCCCGTGTTTTCTAGCTTGATTTTGTTGATTTCGTCCTAAATCCGAAAATCCCCACCAAAAATAGCCCCCAATTTTTTTTGTGATTTGTTGGTGTGTTGAAGTTTTGTTGGATTTGATCAGTGAATTTCGTGTGTGGCTCGTAGATCTAGCTTCCCCACCCTTCTTCCCCCCAATTTCTTCTTTTCCCCTCCAGACTTGGTTTTTCCCCAGGTTTTTTCGCCCAAATCCACGATCCCCAAGTCTCTGTTCTTGGCAGAATTGCGACCACCGGAACTTCTAGCCCAGCCTAGAACTTCTGCCCCCCGGACCTTCCGGCCGTCCCCGGAACCTCTGGACCCCAGACCTTCTGTCTTGCCCGGAACTTACGGCTTAGACAGAAAGTTCACGCTTCTTTGACAACTTCCGCTACTTCGACAACTCCGACCACGGTGCAGCGACATCTTCACCAACGTACTGAAGACTGAGCACTATGACAACAACTACAATCACATCCTTTTGGAACCTTCAACCATAAGCAAGGACGGTAATCTCGATGACATCTTTGTCCAACCCTTGCCATTACATTGATAACCACATAGCCCATCTTTACGTACCTTACCCATCGAGACTAGCCTTTGAGTATTGCCGGCAATGTGACTTGTGCACATTAGTGATCATACTCCATAGCATACATACCATATCATAGTGGTGCATATCTTGGCATCATCTTTTGTGTCACAAAGTTGTCATTGCATACACAATTGCTATCTTGGTTCGTGAAGTTTTGCATGAGAAAGGAGCTCAAAAGTGAAAGAGCCAAAAACAAGCTTTTAAGCAAAAAGGGAAAGATAAGCAAACAACTTATAAGCAAGAACCATAGCATCATACTACATTAAGATTGTCATATCCGACCATCTTGGATCATATCACCGAAATACCATACATATATCATACTTGGGATAGAGGTCGTTGCATTTTTGCCTAGTAGGTTGTGCACAAGTTCCGTATCCGCCTATTGTTCAATCATGCTAGCGTCTCTCTAGTATTGTGCAACAAGAGCATTTTCGTGGACTCCACATTTTGGCTCATTTTTGGTTTGCACAATCCCATTTATCTATTTGCGTGTGTGTTTCCGTGTACCACTATTTGCTTGGTCTACTTGTTGCATTTGCAAATTTGT
This sequence comes from Triticum dicoccoides, assembly GCF_002162155.2. Taxonomy (NCBI): domain Eukaryota; kingdom Viridiplantae; phylum Streptophyta; class Magnoliopsida; order Poales; family Poaceae; genus Triticum; species Triticum dicoccoides. The sequence continues at coordinate 372,161,583 of NC_041381.1, read as the reverse complement.
GAATCTTTTCCAACATTACTGAAGCTCACTTACAATTGCATCAAATTTTGTGCCACCATCCTAACCAAGCTCCACCATAAGCTTTTACTTGTGTAGGTGTGAGAACCGACAAGAATTGGTACCAATTGTGCTATTTCATTGTCCGCATTTGAGTGATCTTGATCCATCTTCAACATCGGTCAAGATACATTTGGTATAAGTTCTTCTCCTTCTCCCACTCACATTTTGCTTGGAATGATGGATAGGCCAAGTACTTCTACCAACCCACTCTTCATCAAGCAAGACGATGACATGACATCATACGTCACCAAGAGCCACCTCTTTGGTGCACAACGAGCATTGCATCAAGAGCAACAAGCGATGACCGACCGCATCGACAACCTCGCTACCGACTTGCGACTCTCCGAGCAACGTACAAGAGACTACTTAGACAACAAGCTCGACACTCACAAGCAAGAGAATGATGCAATAATGGACGAGATCTACGCCTTGTTGGTGAACCGCCCTCCTTCAACTTCTTCATACTCAAGATGGAGCCACTCAAGTCGACACTCCGACGACACCTTCTCCGGCACAAGTACGCCGACATCGAACACTCTTCGCCGTGCCGCGCGTCAAGACCGTCATGCATCTCGCAATCCTCTACATGACAAGCATACACAAGAGCAAGTCGACGAGCAAGTACTTCGTCCTCAACCACACCAAGTTGCTTTTGCACAAGCTCAAGAACGACAACGTCAACGTCTCCAAGAGGAAGAACGAGCGCGTCTACATCAAGAGGAACAAGACACCGAGGCTCAACGTCTTCAACAACAACAACGTGAAGCACAAGCTCTTGAGGCACAACGTGCCCTTCAAGAATCGAGTCGAGCCATCGCCAACCGCAATCGAGATCGGCGCAATCAAGAGGAAGCACTCCGAGAAGAAATCCAATAGCAGAACTACCAACCAAGAGTGCAATGTCAAGTTCCTCCACATCCTCCTCAAGCTCGACAAGCTCCTCCTCAATCTCAAGTTCAACAAGAGAAAGTTGATCATGGACTTCCTCCACGCCAAGAGCAACATGAGGTTGATTATCCTCAGTGTCAAGAGCGTCATTATCACCCTCAAAAACAACACAATGAAGAGCAACACTATGCGAAGCTAAAGTTCACAATGCCCAAGTTCAATGGAAGCAATGACCCCGAAGAATACCTATCATGGGCATTGAAGGTCGACAAAATCTTCCGTTTGCACAACTATGAGGAAGAGAAGAAGATCGCTATGGCATCACTTGAGTTCCAAGATTATGTGCTCATATGGCGGGAACAAGTCCTTGAGCACCGAGAAGCAAGAGGTGAACCTCCAATCACCACTTGGGCTCAAATGAAAGATGTCATGCGAGCAAGTTTTGTGCCCACCTACTACAACCGCGATCTCTTCAAGAAGCTCCAACTCCTCAAGCAAGGAACAAAGAGTGTTGAAGAATACTACAAGGAAATGGAGATAGCCATGATTCAAGACAATGTCACAGAAGATGACGATCAAAGTATGACACGCTTCTTGAATGGTCTCAATCATCCCATCAAGAAGATTGCCGACTTCCAACCCTACTCCAACCTCATTGAGCTCGTGCATCAAGATACCAAGATGGAATGTCAAGTGCAAGATGACTTCAAGTACGCCAAGTACTCATCCAAGATCTACGGATTCTTCAACACCCAAGCTTCAACGACTCCAACTCCTACCTCAAGCAACGACGACAAGTCAATTTACAAGAAAACTTCGACATGCTCAAGTCGTCCTCCTCCTACTACAAGCAACTTCAAGCCGCGCGCTTCATCATCTACTCCAACCGATGAGACCGTCAAGACAAGCTCCTTCAAGTGTTTCACTTGCGGCGGCCGAGGTCACAAGTCCTTCCAATGCACAAACAAGCGCACCATGATCCTCAACGATGATGGAACCTATGACTCCATGAGTGAAGAAGAAATGGAAGCCCTTGAGCAAGTGGCCATGCACCAGCGCGTAAATGAAGATGAAGACGATCAAGTCTTTTGTGATGAGGATTCGAGCCCCGCTCTCATTGTCTCCAAAGTCTTGACTCTTCAACATCAATAAGACGAAGACCGAAGATGCCACATCTTCCACACTAAGTCTGGCATCAATGGAAGGTCCGTCAAGGTCATCATCGATGGAGGTAGTTGTCACAACTTGGCAAGTGAAGAAATATGCTCCAAGCTAAAATTGGTCAAGATGAAGCACCCGCACCCCTACAAGGTCCAATGGCTAAGCAATCCCGGCACTATACGAGCTGAGCACATGATCCAAGTTTCCTTCAAAACTGGAGCATATGAAGACACTTTGGAGTGTGATGTCGTCCCGATGTCCGTTTGCCACCAACTTCTTGGTCGACCATGGCAATTTGACCGCGGCGTCATCCACAACGGGCGTACCAATCAGTATAGCTTAAAGATGAAAGGGAAGGAAGATGTGCTACGACCTATGTCTCCTAGCCAAGTGATCGCCGACAAGCAAACCACCCATCATGGAGAAAAAAGTGAGAGAGTGATCCACTCAAAATAAAGTGAGAGCCACAAGCCAAACTTGAGCACCTCTTCGCCTAGAGAGAAAAACCTAGTCCTATTTGCCACCAAAAGTGAGATGAGAGAAGTGTGAGAGAACCCATCAAGTGTTATGCACTTTGTCCACATGTGCAAGGGTGGGGAACCAAAAACTAACACCTATCACAATCTACCTTTAGTGTTCCAATCTCTTTTGCAGGAATTCCAAGATGTTTTCCCCGATGAGCTACCTCCGGGACTACCTCCACTACGAGGCATTGAGCACCGAATCGACCTCATCCCCGGAGCACCTCTACCAAACAAGGCTCCATACTATGTCAATCCCGAAGAAACTAAGGAGATCCAATGGAAAGTACAACAACTAATTGACAACAACCATGTACGTGAAAGCTTAATCCCTTGTGCCGTTCCGGTTATACTTGTCCCTAAGCAAGATGGAAGTTATCGCATGTGTTTCGATTGTAGGCCCATTAATTCTATCATTGTTTGTTATAGGCATCCCATTCCTCACCTAGATGATATGCTTGATGAACTTAGTGGTGCCGCCATTTTCTAAAAAAATGATCTTAAAAGTGGCTATTATCAAATCCGCATACAAGAAGGTGATGAATGGAAACCCGCTTTCAAAACCAAATTTGGCTTGTACGAGTGGTTGGTTATGCCTATGGGTTTATCGGAAGCTCCCGGTACCTTCATGTGTTTTATGCAGTTTGTGCTTCGTCCCTACATTGGAGTGTTTGTTGTGGTTTACTTCGATGACATTCTTGTTTTTAGCAAATCCATGAAAGAGCATCTAAATCATGTTAGGGCTATTTTGCAAACCCTTCGCAAGGAACGCCTTTATGCCAACATGAAAAAGTGCATATTTGGTGTTGACAAGCTTGTTTTCTTGGGTTTCGTTGTTTCTTCCAAGGGTGTTCATGTTGATGAATCTAAAATTGAAGCAATTAAAACTTGGCCACAACCCACCAATTTGCAACAAGTGCGTAGCTTTCTTGGCCTTGCGGGTTTTTATCGTCGCTTTGTGAAAGACTTTAGCACCATAGCCGCACCTTTGCATGCTTTGAGTAAGAAAAATGCTCCTTTCGTTTGGGGACCTTTGCAATCTACCGCTTTTGATGAGCTCAAGTCTTTGCTTACTCATGCTCCGATTCTTGCTTTGCCCAACTTCGACAAAACTTTTGAGGTTCATTGTGATGCAAGTGGTACCGGAATTGGCAGAGTTTTGATGCAAGAAAAACGAGCAATTGCATATTTTAGTGAAAAACTCTCCGGTGCTCAACTTAACTATCCCATCTATGACAAAGAGTTGTATGCTTTAGTGCGTGTGCTACATGTTTGGGAACATTATCTTAGACCTCATGAGTTTGTCATACTGATACATCTCCAACGTATCTACTTTTCCAAACACTTTTGCCCTTGTTTTGGACTCTAACTTGCATGATTTGAATGAAACTAACCCGGACTGACGCTATTTTCAGCAGAACTGCCATGGTGTTGTTTATTGTGCAGAAAACAAAAGTTCTTGGAATGACCTGAAAATCCATGAAGATAATTTTTGGAAAATATAAAAAATACTGGCAAAAGATGAAGGCCAGGGGGCCCACACCCTGTCCACGAGGGTGGGGCGCGCGCCCCCACCCCCTGGGCGTGCCCCCTGTCTCGTGGGCCCCCTTATGCTCCACCGACCTCAACTCCAACTCCATATATTCCGTTTCACCGAGAAAAAAATCAAAGAGGAATTTTCATCGCATTTTACGATACGGAGCCGCCGCCAAGCCCTAATCTCTCTCGGGAGGGATGATCTGGAGTCCGTTCGGGGCTCCGGAGAGGGGTATTTGTCGCTGTCGTCATCATTAACCATCCTCCATCACCAATTTCATGATGCTCACCGCCGTGCGTGAGTAATTCCATCGTAGGCTTGCTGGACGGTGATGGGTTGGATGAGATTTACCATGTAATCGAGTTAGTTTTGTTAGGGTTTGATCCCTAGTATCCACTATGTTCTGAGATTGATGTTGCTATGACTTTGCTATGCTTAATGCTTGTCACTAGGGCCCGAGTGCCATGATTTCAGATCTGAACCTCTTACGTTTTCATGAATATATGTGAGTTCTTGATCCTATCTTGCAAGGTTATAGTCACCTATTATGTGCTATGATCCGACAACCCCGAAGTGACAATAATCGGGATACTTCTCGGTGATGACCGTAGTTTGAGGAGTTCATGTATTCACTATGTGTTAATGCTTTGGTCCGGTACTCTAAGGAAGCCTTAATATCCCTTAGTTTCCACTAGGACCCCGCTACAAATGGGAGGGTAGGACAAAAGATGTCATGCAAGTTCTTTTCCATAAGCATGTATGACTATATTCGGAATACATGCCTACATTACATTGATGAACTAGAGCTAGTTCTGTGTCACCCTATGTTATAACTATTACATGAGGAATCGCATCCGACATAATTATCCATCACTGATACAATGCCTACGAGCTTTTCACATATTGTGCTTTGCTTATTTACTTTTCCGTTGCTACTGTTACAATCACTACAATACTGCTATCTTTACTTTTGCCACTTTTACCATTACTATCATACTACTTTGCTACTAAATACTTTGCTGCAGATACTAAGTTATCCAGGTGTGGTTGAATTGACAACTCAACTGCTAATACTTGAGAATATTCTTTGGCTCCCCTTGTGTCGAATCAATAAATTTGGGTTGAATACTCTACCCTCGAAAGCTGTTGCGATCCCCTATACTTGTGGGTTATCAAGACTAATTTATGGCGTCGTTGCCGGGGAGCATAGCTCTATTCTTTGAGTCACTTGGGATTTATATCTGCTGATCATTATGAAGAACTTGAGAGACGCAAGAACTAAGTTTTTTCCCTCAACTACGAGGGGAGGTAAGGAACTGCCATCTAGCTCTGCACTAGATTCTCCTTCTATTATGAGTAAGCTTGCGATACCTAAACCTGCTACTGCTATGAATTCTGATATTTCGCATGTTATTGATGATGCCACTTCTGCTATGCATGATACTTATGATGAAACTACTTCTATGCTTGATACTACTGTGCAAGTAGTTGAATATCTTGATGAACAACTTGCTAGGGTTAGAGAGAATGAAATTATTGATGATAGTGATGATGAAGGTTCTCCCCCTAATTATGAATTGCCTGTTGTTCCTGAGGGTTATGTTATGGATGAAGAAGCTGCTAGAGCAATTTTTGCTTGCAATGATAGATATGATCTTAAGAAGTTATTAGCTAAATGGAAGCAACAGTCCCTTAATGCTAGAATGAAACCTGACCCTGCTTTTGCTACTTCACCTATCCGTGTTACTGATAAGAATTATGAATTCTCTGTTGATCCTGAGATAATTACTTTGGTTGAATTTGATCCTTTTTATGGCAATGAATCTGACACTGTTGTGGCACACCTTACCAAGTTGAATGATATAGCCACCTGTTTACTAATGATGAGAAGTCTCGCTATTATTATATCCTTAAGATATTTCCGTTCTCATTAAAGGGTGATGCTAAAACTTGGTTTATTTCTCTTGATCCTAGTTGTGTGCGCAGTCCCCAGGATATGATTTATTACTTCTCTGCTAAATATTTCCCTGCTCATAAGAAACAAGCTGCCTTGCGGGAAATATATAATTTTGTGCAAATCGAAGAAGAGACTCTCCCACAAGCTTGTTGGAGGCTTCTCGATTACTTAATGCTTTGCCTGATCATCCTCTTAAGAAAAATGAAATACTTGATATCTTTTATAATGGACTAACCGATGCTTCCAAGAACTACTTGGATAGTTGTGCTGGTTGTGTTTTCAGGGAAAGAACAGTCGACCAAGCTGAATTGTTATTGAATAATATGTTGACTAATGAAAATAATTGGACTCTTCCTGAGCCAATTCCCGAGGCAATTCCTGAACAATTTGAGCCAAGTCCTGAGCCTATTCCTAAACCTACTCCAAAGATGAGAGGTGTTCTATTTCTCAGTCATGAAGATATGCAAGAGGCAAAGAAATCAATGAAAGAAAAAGGTATTAAAGCTGAAGATGTTAAGAATTTACCTCCTATTGAAGAAATACATGGTCTTAATGTACCGCCTATTGAAGAAACACATTGTCTTGATAACCCGGCACATGTAGTAAAGGTAAATTCTCTCTATAGATATGATAAGGTTGAAATTCCCTCTACTATATTTCATAGCCAGTGCTTAGATGAGTTTGATGACTTTATGGCTAGACAAGAAAGTTTTAATGCTTATGTTGGTAGGGAATTAAAGAATAATGCTTTCGAGATAGGACGCTTGAGTGATTATATGGCTAGAGTTAAAGATGAACTTAAACTCATTAGCAAATATGCTTCTATGGTTACCACTCAAGCGGAGCAAGTACTTAAAGCTCAAAATGATTTGCTCGATGAATTAAATAATAAACATGATTTTGCTGTTAGAGTGGCTACTAGAACTGGTAAGATGACTCATGAACCTTTGTATCCTGAAGGCCACCCTAAGAGAATCGAGCAGGATTCTCAGAGAAATAATGTAGATGCACCTAGTCCTTCTAAAAAGAAGAAAAAGAAAAATGATAGGACTTTGCATGCTTCTAGTGAACCTGTTGTAGACACACCTGAGAATCCCAATGATATTTCTATTTCTGATGCTGAAACACAATCAGGTGATGAACATGAACCTAGTGATAATGTTAATAATGATGTTCATGTTGATGCTCAACCTAGTAATAATAATGATCTAGAGATTGAACCTACTGTTGATCTTGATAACCCAGAATCAAAGAATCAACATTATGATAAAAGAGATTTTGTTGCTAGGAAGCACGGTAGAGAAAGAGAACCATGGGTTCAGAAACCCATGCCTTTTCCTCCTAAACCATCCAAGACAAAGAATGATGAGGATTTTGAGCGCTTTGCTGAAATGATTAGGCCTATCTTCTTACGTATGCGCTTAACTGATATGCTTAAATCAAACCCTTATGCTAAATATATGAAGGATATCATTACAAATAAAAGAAAGATACTGGAAGCTGAATTTCCACCATGTTTGCTAATTATACTTTTAAGGGTGGAATACCAAAGAAACTTGGAGATCCAGGAGTACCAACTATACCATGCTCCATTAACAGAAATTATGTTAAAACTGCTTTATGTGATCTTGGAGCCGGTGTTAGTGTTATGCCTCTCTCTTTATATCGTAGACTTGAATTGAATAAGTTGACACCTACTGAAATATCTTTAGAAATGGCTGATAAATCAACTGCTATACTTGTCGGTATTTGTGAGGATGTGCCTGTTGTGGTTGCAAATGTCACTATCTTAACGGGCTTTGTTATTCTTGATATTCCTGAGGAAGATAGTATGTCGATTATCCTTGGTACATCCTTTTTGAATACTGCAGGGGCTGTTATTGATTGCAACAAAGGCTATGTCACTTTTCATGTTAATGGTAATGAGCATATGGTACACTTTCCGAGGAAACAACCTCAAGTTCATAGCATCAATTCTATTGGAAAAAGTCCAACTATTATTATTGGAGGTTTTGAATTTCCTCTCCCTACTTTCAAGAAAAAGTATGATATTCTTATTGTTGGGGATGTTCATATCCCCGTTGAGGTAACCTAGTGTTATTCGAAATTTCTCCGGTTTCATGTTATTCGGAATGAGTTTGTTAACAAGACTTGATCAACCTTGTTAGTGGATTCCTTTTGATGATCATGAGATGGATGAAACTAGAAGGCACAACCTTCTGCACCCTCCTTTTACTTTCTGTTATTTAGAACAAATAAAGCAAAAATAGTATTATCTGTCTGTTTTCTGAATTATCCATGCAATAAAAAAATATCCTGAAAATAAAAGTGCTCCAAATGCCCTGCAAATTTAGTATGATTTTTATGGAATATTAGAGGATTTTAGGCACTGAGAACATTGCAGGAGAGGCAAGCACCTGGCCACAAGGGTGGAGGGCGCGCCTACACCCCCTGGGCGCGCCCCCTGTCTTGTGGGCCCACGGTGGCCCCCCTCCACTTATTCCTGCACCCATACACTTCGTCTTCATCCCAAAAAAATCCCCATCCAGCTCAAGCACGAGTTCTAGCTTGTTTTGCTGCGATTTTTGATCTCTTTGCTCAAAGCTCCATTCACAAAATTGCTTTGGGAGATTGTTGCTTGGTATGTGACTCCTCCATTGGTCCAATTAGTTTTTGTTCTAGTGCTTTGTTTTGCTGCATAGGTGACCCTGTTCTTGAGCTTGCATGTCAAATTTATGAGGTCCCAAGTAATTTTGATGCATGATATAGGCTCTAGGCACTTGTGGGAGTAGCTGCTATCAATCTTGTTCAGTTTGATTTACTTTTATTTTGAAGTTACTAAAAATTTCAGAAATTTTTCAGAGGAAGAAATATGTCCAGGAAAATGTACCAAGGTGGTTCCTCAACAAAGAAAGGACCCAGGCGTTCTATGCATGAGCAAGACGATGAACCACCAAGGGAAGCTGAAGTACAGGCTTGTGAGTGGCCATCAGAAGAGTTTATGGTTAATGTAGGCATCAAGGATGAATTTGACGCGTATGTGCATAACGCCGATCTTGAGGACTTCATGCACGATAAGTGTCCTCAGTACTACTATCTAACTGATTCATTCGTGAGAAGGTTTTAATTTTCATCTTCGCGTAACTCTCAAAGTGTCCTGTTTGATATTTATGATCAATCTTATACCATGGACTTAGAAGATTTTACAACTTCTTGCAAACTCCCACAGTGGGGTAATGTTAATGAACCCCGCAAATCTGAATATAAAGACTTTCTTGCTAGTATCACTGTGGGAGAATCTAGGGATATAGCACAAGCTACCATAGGGAGCATTCATTTTCCTGCTATGCATTATTTTGCTCTCTTCATTGGTAGATGCATTAATGGTAAAGATGAAGCATGTCACATGTGTGTCCCTGATCTTTGTGTCCTCAAGAGTGCTGTATTAGGTAATAAAGATTACAACTTTGGGTCAATAGTTGCACGTAGGTTGCATAATAATGGTATTTCTGTAGATTTATTTGGAGGAATTTATGCGACCTGTGTTGCTAATTATCTTGGTATACCTCCATGTGAGGGTGATTTAGAGTTGCCTGCCGTTTATTTAGATTTTGACGTTATGGTCAGGCATCGTTTTCTTGTGAGGAATGAGCAATTCCTCCAGTATCGACTAATCTTTGACAGACGTCGCGCTGTCCATCTTACTCTCCCCGCTCCTTCCCTTTTTGATTACCAGGCAAAACGAAGATATGTTGTTACCAGGGAGGAGGCAGCCGGACACGAGAGTAGAGCGGAGGCAGCTCGCCAACATGTCGTAGCTCAGGAGGCATTGGTTGCTGCATCTCAGTACTACCCCAGTTATAACTTCGGATATCAGCCAGGCTATCCTTGGCATTAGACCAACTTAGGCCAAAATCCTAAGCTTGGTGGAGTACGCATTTCTCACCGACTTTACATTCATGTTCACACACTATTCTAGTTGTCAGTGCTCATACTCTTTCACTATATTATCCATGCTAGTTTAATTTCCTTTTTCTAGTTTTCTTCTTATGTGTTTGATAAACCTTATGGAAAACAAAAAAAATTAGTTAGTTAATTTCCATGTTTGTAGTAGTAATTAAAATGAAAACCCAAAAAGATTTCTCGTTCTTCTTTTACTTGTTGGGAGCTTTCCCGTGTAAATAGTTTTATTTCTTTTCTTTCCTTTGGGGGTCAAGAGTAGAAGACCATATTGAAAATGCTTAGTGGCTCTCATATGGATGGTTGTTGATTTAATCTAGAGCCCATATTACTTTGTCTTGTCTCTTGAATTGAATGCTTGCAGATTCTAGCTTAGTCCAATGCACGTGCACTATTATTATTATACACACCATTCGGTTGTGCAAGTGAAAGGCAATAATGACGATATATGATGGACCAATTGAGATGAGAAAAGCTGGTATGAACTCGACCTCTCTTGTTTGTGTAAATATGATGAGTTCATCATTCCTGATTCAGTCTATTATGAAGTAAACATATTTGCAATGACATATAGAGATTATAGTTGCTTATGCCATGCTTAATTAGATAGGAGCTTATAATGGTTTACCTTGCGTGCCAACATGCTATTAAAATGATTGTGATGTGGTATGATGGGATGGTATCCTCCTTTGAATAAATTAAGTGACTCGACTTGGCACATGTTCACGCATGTAGTTAAAACAAAATCAACATAGCCTTCACGATATTTATGTTCATGGTGGATTATATCCTACTCATGCTTGCACCTAGTGTAGATTAAATTTAATGCATGTTCATGACTGTTGTCACTCTCTCGGTTGGCCGCTTCCCAGTCTTTTGCGAGCCTTCACCTGTACTAAGTGGGAATACTACTTGTGCATCCAAATTCCTTAAACCCCAAAGTTATTCCATATGAGTGCACCATACCTTCCTATATGCGGTATTTACCTGTCGTTCCAAGTAAATTGTATGTGCCAAACTCCAAACCTTCAAATTAAAATTTTGTTTTGTATGCTCGAGGAGCTCATGTTTCAACTAGGGCTGTCTGTATCTTCCATGCTAGGTGGGTTATTCTCAAGAGGAGTGGACTCCGCTCCTCATTCATGAGAAAATGGTTGGTAACCGGGATGCCTAGTCTCATGATCAAAAAGATCAAAGCAAATCAAAATAATTAAAATAAAACTCCCCCAGGGCTGTTGCTAGTTGGAGGCACTCGTTGTTTCGAGTAAGCCATGGATTGAAGCTTATTGGTGGTGGGGGAGTATAAACTTTTACCATTCTGTTTGGGAACCCCCTATAATGTATGTAGCATGGAAGATATCGCCATCTCATAGTTGTTGCGTTGACAGTGAAAGTATACCGCTCAAAATGTTATTCATATCTATTTTAAAATCGAGCTCTAGCACCTCTACAAATCCCTGATTCCCTTTGCAAAGGGCCTATCTATTTACTTTTATGTTGAGTCATCACCCTCTTATTAAAAAGCACCCGCTGGAGAGCACACTGTCATTTGCATGCATTACTGTTAGTTTATATTGGGTATGACTTGACTGGATCTCTTTTACCATGAATTACAATGTTTAGTCAGTCCTTGATCTTTAAAGGTGCTCTGCATTTATGTTTTGCGGTCTCAGAAAGGGCTAGCGAGATACCATCTTGTTATATTATATTATGATTGTTTTGAGAAAGTGTTGTCATCCGAGTTTTATTATTATTGCTCGCTAGTTGGTTATGCCGTTGATATGAGTAAAAATGAGACCTAGGTGTTATTGTGAATATGGTTAGTTCATAATCTTTGCTGAAACCTTGAATGCTGGCTTTACATATTTACAACAACAAGAGCAAACGGAGTTTGTAAAAGTTTTTCTTTATCACTTTCAGTTTATCAATTGAATTGCTTGGGGACAAGCAAAGGTTTAAGCTTGGGGGAGTTGATACGTCTCCAACGTATCTACTTTTTCAAACACATTTGCCCTTGTTTTGGACTCTAACTTGCATGATTTGAATGAAACTAACCCGGACTGACGCTGTTTTCAGCAGAACTGCCATGGAGTTGTTTATTGTGCAGAAAACAAAAGTTCTCGGAATGAACTGAAAATCCACGGAGATAACTTTTGGAAAATATAAAAAATACTGGAAAAAGATGAAGGCCGGGGGGCCCACACCCTATCAACGAGGGTGGGGGGCGCCCCTGGGCGCGCCCCCCTGTCAGTGTACTAAAATAGGGGCGATCTTTTGTACCCCTTATTCGTGCACGGGCAGTCGGAGCCGCGCCCACGACCACACTTACGCAGGGCGGAGACAGGAAATCACAACCACAACACGGTAACAAGACAATGCCAACGGCCGAGACCACAGAGAGCAGATGGATGAAGCGGGTTTCCCCGGCGAGACCCTTGCCGGGGCACCCTCAGCAGCGCCGACAAGACCCTTGCCGAGGCGGCTCGCCCACACCAGCGGAGTAAGCCACCCTCGAACCCACGGTCTCCAACACCATCAACCACATTGGGCCAGGGCTCGGGAGACACCTCCATGGTGACATGCAGATCTTTGTGAAGACAAAGAATATTCAAGATCAGATGAGGATTGGAAGGCAACGACCCTCGACAAGATTCTTGCTGGGGGAACCCACAAGACCCCCAGCAAGATCCCTGCCGGGGACGACAACGCGCCACGGCAAGACCCTTGCCGGGCCACCCGGCAAGGCCCTTGCCAAGGGCGTTAGCGGGGCCACTGCCAGGCCCGCACCAACCAAGTCTCCACCGCCATTCACATGCAGCTGCCAGCCCAACCAGCTGGGCAGGCACCTGCATGGCAACATGTAGCTTCCAGGACAACTCAGCACACGACTACGTGGCGGCATGCAGATCTTCGTGAAGGCTCCACCACTGCGCCACCTCAGCTACTTGCTTGCCTACATGGCACCGCATGCATCGCTGGCCAGGGCGCGTGTCGGGGCGAGGAGGAGCGGCGATGGATGGGACGGGCCTCGCTCCCGTCCCCGATAAAGCAAGAGGACACCTAAGCTACGCATTAAATGCGTCTTGTCCTGTAATACGAGCAATAAGCTCATAGCACTGTAAGCCTTTCCACCTCCTGTGTGCCACTGTGGCAGCCCCTTTCGACTATAAAAGGAGGCCCATAGCATACTGGAGGGGGATTCAGATCTTTTGAACCACGCAACTACCATAGCTAGTTCAAGAGCTCAATAACACTCAATACATCCACCAAAGCAGGACTAGGGTTTTACGCATCCTCGCGGCCCGAATCTGGGAAAACGATCCTTGTGCTGATTGCTAATCCTGCTCTTCTCACAACCCTGCGCCCCCGCAACCGCAGAAGGGATCCTCATGATCCCATAGGTGTCGTTTCCCACTGACATCTTTGGCGCGCCAGGTAGGGGGCGCAATTGTGAGAATCTGGTCTAGTAGTTGGACCAGCAGTTCTTCATCGCCATTGCTCCTAAGAAGAAGAGGACCACGGCGATCGGGTCGTCCGGGACCGGACTGCCAGTACCTGTGCGGACCAGTAGAGGGCTAGTCACGGAGAGAACCCGTGGCGCGGCCCGCGAACATCCACATCACCCTGGCAGTCCAAGCTTGGTGAGCGGCGTCATTCGTACGCCTGGCGATGAGCCACGCGCTGCGAGCTCTAGGGACGGAGTCGGGCCCCCCCAGGCGGTGCGTGGCACTCCAGGGGCGTCATCGTGCCGCCAGCCGGCGGCGCGACGACCTCCAAGACACCAACACCGGCGCCCACGGCGCGCTCTTCTTAGGTCATGCGCGATGAGCAGTGCCGCCCTGCTGGTGACCCTGGGCGCCGCCCTAGGAAGAGTCCCGTGCGCCCTTCACATGATGAGGAGGGCCAGCATGCGCGCCGAGGTGCTGGCGGAGGTGGCGGACGGCTGCAGGGCTGTGATGGGGCTCCTTCTAACGCGGTTAGAAGTCGAAGCGCATCGTGGTCCACACAGCTTTCGCTGCCGCCCACGCCAGCAGAAGCCCTAGCACGCGCGCAGCTGCTCCTCGACTTTCCTCCCACTGCGAAGAAGCTTGAAGAATGGAGGGCCACCATCCGGAGCCTCATCGGCATCGCTAACAACGACGAGTTGCGGCTGGCGGGACCCGTAGGCCGTCACTCCGTCCAGCCGCCGCACGCCAGCGAAGGCCGGGCCGGAGGCGATGCAGCCATGATGCACTCCTCTCCTCCACGCCGGCCACCATGGGTGTTGGCCCGTTGCAACGACGCTCGTGATGATATCTCCATAGCATCGTCTGACCCGCGAACCCACCGCGACCAATGTCAAGTTCTTCGGGAGCGAGCTCGTGAAGATGCTTGAACCACCATCGAGCGACGGCGTGACACGCGCCACCAGTCGGACAGGCAGGCAGGGCCCACTATGGACCACCCAGCACCGGGAGGCTATGGTGGCCTACCCTACGAGGTGGGTTGTCCAGCCTTCACCCGTGAGCTGTGGCAGTTCCAGTGGCCCTCCCACTTCATGTTCAAGCCCGGCGTTGGCGAGAAGTACAACGACAAAACTCACCCGTCGGAGTTCCTCAGCATCTACACCATCGCGATGCAAGCTGTTGGGGGCCGTGACGATAAGGTGCTTGCCAATTACTTCCCATTGGCACTCAAGCCCAATGTTATGTCATGGTTGATGCACTTGCCGGTGAATCCATTTCTTCTTGGGCGGATCTGTGTCATGAGTTTGTTGGTGCCTTTACTGGAGGCCACCAAGCTCATGGCTAGGCAAGCGACTTGCACATCATCCCCCAGAAAGAAGGAGAAAACTTGCGTAAGTACATCCAAAGGTTCAGCCGAGTGCAGTACAACATCCCCGACGTTCATCCTGCCGCCGTGATCAGTGCATTCCATTAGAATGTGCACAATCGTAAGATGCGCGAGGAGCTGGCGATGAACAAGGTCAAGGATGTGGCCGAGCTTTATGTTCTAGCCGATCGGTGCACTCGCGCTGAAGAGGGAAGGAAGTACCCCGACGAAGACGCTGGCGCAGAAACCGACTCCACGGATGATACCGCCGCCCCGGCAAAGAAGGACCGACGCTGTAATAGGAAGCGCAAGGGAAAGACCGTGCTTGCCGTCAAGGGGTCTAACGACACCGGCGCCACCAAGAAGGCCAAGGCGAGCGACCCCGGCAAGGAGGTTGCCGGGTGTGCTTCTTACCGGGCCTTGTTGGCTGCCGACAAGCCAGGGGGATCCGACAAGCAGTATTGCAAGATCCATCGCACCAAGGGCCATGAACTCCAGAACTGCCGGCAAGTGGAGCTGCTCGCTGAGAAGCAGAAAGCCGAGTATGAGCGACGGGACAAGGAGAAGGGCCAAGAGGGTGCCGAGGGATCCGGCTAGAAGCGTGATGGCCAAGGAGGCCGTCGTGGCAAAGATAATTAGCAGGAGAGGCCCACTGGGGGCCGTGACAAGAAGCAGGAAGACGATGATCACAATGAGGACGATGAGTCCGGCGACCACGAGTTCCAGAAAGCCACAGAAGCCATGTGCGTCGATGGCGGTGCCTCGCTGCATACATCCCACCGTCAGCTCAAGCAGTGGGTGCGTGAGATCACAGCGGTGGAGCCTTCGTTCGATGCACGGAAGCCGCTGAAGTGGTCCAGCACGCCTATCATCTTCGACACCGAGGACCACCCTGACCGCACCACTGCGGTCGGGTGCCTCCCGTTGTTGGTCTCACCAACAATCCACAACCTCAAGGTGACGAAGATGCTAGTTGATGGTGGGGCCAGTCTGAACGTGATCTCGCTTGTTGTGATCAAGAGGCTGCAGATCCCTGATGGAGACCTCGAGGATACGGGCACGTTCCAAGGGGTCAATCCGGGGAGGAGCCAGCTGAAGGGAAAGGTCATGCTTCCCGTGACATTCGGAGGTGAGTTGAACTACAGGACAAAGAGGATCGTCTTTGATGTAGCCAAGATCCCCTTGCCCTACAACAGGATCCTCGGCCGCCCGACACTGGCCAAGTTCATGGTGGCTTCTCAGTATGCCTACAACACGCTGAAGATGCCCGGGCCGATGAACATCATCACCGTCTCCTCCGACCAGAAAGACGCGTTGATTTGCGCCGACCAACTCTACTGGGAGGCAGTTGCAGCAGCTGCCGCCAAGGCACCTGCTCCTGCTGACAGTGTCCCGGGAGGAAAAAAGACCAGCGAGACCCTACGCACCCACTCCGGCAAGCGCACCTCTTCGGAGTGTTGCGCTCCCGTTGAGGACGTGCCAGAGAGCTCCACCGGCAAGAGCAAGAAGTCCAGAGCTGCACTACCAGAGACCAAGAAGGTGTCTGTCAAGGAGGATGACACGGGGGGAGCTTTTACCATAAGCTCCACCCTCGACGGCAAATAAGAAAGCGAGCTCGTCACTTTCCTGCGGGCCAATGTCGATGTGTTTTCATGGCAAGCCTCCGACATCCCCGACGTTCCCAGGGAAGTGATTGAGCACCATCTTGCTGTCTGTCCTCATGCACAACCCGTCAAGCAGAAGGTCAGGAAGCAAGCTCTGGAGAGGTAGGAGTTCATCACGGAGGAGATCATGAAACTAGAGGCGACGGGCTTGGTAAGGGGGGGTGCTCCATCCGACGTGGTTGGCCAACCCGGTACTGGTGCGCAAGGCAAACGGGAAGTGGAGACTGTGTATTGATTACACAGACATTAATAAAGCTTGTCCAAAGGATCCCTTCCCGTTACTGCGCATCGACCAGATTGTTGACTCCACGGCCGGGTGTGACCTTTTATCATTCTTTGACGCCTACTCAGGGTACCACCAGATCTTCATGACAAAAGAAGACGAGGAGAAGACAACATTCATCACCCCATGTGGTACGTATTGCTTTTTATGGATGCCTTTTGGTTTGAAGAGTGCTGGCTCAACCTTTGCAAGAGCAGTCCAAATAGGTTTTGAACCCCAGCTGCATAGAAATATGGAAGCTTATATGGATGACATAGTGGTCAAAACCAAGGACAAAGCAACACTTGTGCAAGATCTGAAGGAAACATTTGCGAACCTGCGCAAGATCAATCTCAAGTTGAACCCTGAGAAGTGTGTCTTTGGTGTCCCGTCCGGCAAGCTTCTCGGGTTCTTTGTGTCGCAATGCGGGATTGAGGCAAACCGAGATAAGATCAAGGCCATCGAGCAGATTGAGGCACCTAAACGGATCAAAGACGTGCGTCGGCTCACTGGCTGCGTTGCCGCCATGAGCAGATTCATATCCAAGTCCGCGGAGCGTGCCCTTCCTTTTTTCAAGATCTTGAATAAGACGGGCCCAATGGAGTGGACCCCGGAGGCCGACGCAGCGCTGCAGGATTTAAAGAAGTACCTATTCTCTACCCTAGTGCTGGTTGCGCCCAAACCACAAGAATCATTGCTGCTGTACCTAGCAGCAACGATTTAGGTGGTTAGCGCCGCACTAGTGGCGCAGAGGGAGGCCGACGAAGAGGCAACGGCAGCGGCAGAGTCCATGGATGGTGAGCCGGAACCTTCCCCGGAAGGGCTTGGTCTCGGCAAGACTGAGTCCCCGGGAGAGGCTGATGCCAGTGCGACAGGGCCCGTGCGGCTAGGTGAAGTGGCGTAGAAGAAGAAAATGGTGCAACACCCAGTTTACTTCGTTAGCTCCCTCTTGCAGGGGGCTAGGTAGAGGTACTCAGGTGTGCAAAAATTGCTCTTCGGCCTCCTTATGGCCTCGAGGAAGCTGCGTCATTACTTCCAAGTGCACGAGATCACCGTGGTCACCCGCCTCCCATTGCAACGGATACTGCATAACCCAGATGCAACGGGAAGGATCGTGGAATGGGCCCTGGAGCTGTCGAGTTTTGGTTTAAAGTTCGAAAGCACCTCAACGATTCAGAGCAGAGTATTGGCGGAGTTCATTGCAGAATGGACCTCGAAGCCCGACGAAGAGGTACAGGAGACCACTCTCCCCGGCAAGGAAGCGAGCCGCAACTGGATCCTGTACTTTGATGGGGCTTTTTTGCTACAAGGCGCCGGTGCTGGCGTGCTGCTTGTCGCGCCCACCGGAGAGCACCTCAAGTATGTCGTCCAAATGCACTTTCCCCGGGAGATGTCAACTAACAACACCGCCGAGTATGAGGGCTTGCTTGCCGGTCTCAGGATCGCAGCAGACCTCGGAGTCAAAAAGCTCATCGTCAGGGGTGATTCACAGCTTGTCGTCAGGCAGATCAACAAAGATTACCAAAGCCCGTTGATGGAAGCTTACGTGAATGAAGTGAGGAAACTAGAGGAGCGCTTTGACGGTATACAAGCAGAGCATGTCCCTCAGACGGAAAACGACATCACCAACTACCTGTCAAAGCGTGCTGCCTTCAAGCTACCTGTGGAACCAGGTACTTTTGTGCTTCGGTTAACTCAACCATACATCGAACCATCAACCGGGCAGAACAAGTGGAGGAAGTTGAGCCCCGGCAAGTACTTCCCCACCGAGCTCCTCGGAGCCGCTGGCAAAGATGTTATCGTGGATGCCGATCCTGTCGCGGGGCAACCGACTTCGGCAGGGCCTCAGGCCATTGCCGTAGAGACGACCGCTCTCGTGGCAGAAGAGATGCCTTTGGTCCTTGCCGTCGAGCCACAGGCTACGGCATGGGCGCAACACACCATCCGATTCCTCCAAATAGGAGAGCTTCCTAAGGAGTAGGAAGAGGCAGAGAGAGTAGCACGCCGGTCTGCTCTGTACCAACTCGTTGACAACGTCTTGTACAGAAAAAGACCGAATGGGGTGAAATTGAAGTGCATCTCCCGGGAGGAAGGACTAGAGCTGTTGGCAGAGATACATGGAGGCATATGTGGCTCCCACATAGGGTCGAGGGCCCTTGCTGGCAAGGCTTTCTGGCAAGGTTTCTTCTGGTCCACTTCCCTCCAGGATGCGACGACACTAGTAACCAAGTGTGAAGCGTGTCAGTTCCATTCGAAGAAGCTTCATCGACCAGCCCAAGCCCTTCAAACCATCCCTCTCTCTTGGCCCTTCTCGGTCTGGGGGCTCGACATATTGGGCCCTTTCCCTCGTGCTGTCGGGGGCTTTGAGTACTTGTATGTTGCAATCGACAAGTTCACAAAGTGGCCGGAGGTGGAAGCGGTGAGGAAGGTGATGGTGCAGTCAGTCATCAAGTTCTTCAAGGGGCTAGTTTGCCGTTTTGGTGTACCCAGCAGGATCATCACCGACAACGGCACACAGTTCACAAGCCATGCCTTCATGCAGTACATTGAGGATCTCGGCAGCAAGGTCTGTTTTGCTTCCGTGGCACACCCACGGAGCAATGGCCAAGCGGAGAGAGCAAATGCTGAAGTTCTCTGAGGCTTAAGAACGAAGACTTTTGACAGACTGCGCCAGAGTGGAAGGCGCTGGATTGATGAGCTGCCGGTGATTCTTTGGTCGATCAGAACGACGCCAAATAGAGCCACCGGCCAAACACCCTTTGCCCTGGTCTACGGGGCAGAAGTAGTTCTCCCCACGGAACTCATGTATGGGTCACCTCGAGTGCTCGCTTATGATGAGCTTGAGCAAGAGCGATTGCGGCAAGATGACACAATGCTCCTTGAGGAAGATCGTCTCCGGGCGGCTGTGAGAGTAGCTTGCTACCAGCAGGCCTTGCGCCGCTACCATAGCCGCAAGGTTCATGCCCAGAGCTTTGAGGAAGGCAACCTTGTTCTTCGGCATGTTCAGTCGGCCAAGAATTCCAACAAGTTGACGCCAAAGTGGGAAGGCCCTTATTGGTAACACGAGTCACGAGGCCCAGCGCAGTCCGCCTGGAGACCGAAGATTCCATTCCAGTGAGCAACTCCTGGAACATCGATCATCTTCGCAAGTTTTACCCATAAGGCGCGGCTGCCGGGCCTCCCGGTAAGCCACCCTTTGTACAAGCCTTGCCAGCAAGGCATGTAACCCTCTGTACAAAGCCAGGCGCAGACCCTGAGCATAAATAAACGAAGCGCTGGCGCCCTAAGTCATAGCATGCATGCTAGATTGAGTCTCTCCCTCGGTTAGGGTTGATAGTGCTTAGCGGTGACTAACCCCTAGTATAGATGTCGAGTTTGCGTCATTTTGTTCCTATCCACACTCTTTGGTGTGCAGGGTACATGATAGGTTTCCGCCAAGCCAAGTGGAAGGAAGACAACAAGCCAGCACCCCAGGCCCGGCGAACCGAGCTTGCCGAGGGCAAAAGACACAGAGGTCCACCCACGGCAAGTCAAGGTTGCCGGGGGCTGCAGATTCAGATAAGTTTTCCCATCCCCTTTCATTCATTTCCGTATGAAACTTGGGATGTATGGAACCTCGTTTTGTTCCAAGGCTGTCGTGCTCCCCTTGTTCCTATCACCCAAGGGCTTCTTGGTTCGGAATATGGTTGTAACCGCGGCGACAAGGAAGCAAGCGTAGGGCCCACCCCCACTTCGTCCTAGGCTCCGCCAAAGGCGTGAGTATGGGCGAATGGAGTGGGGGAACAGCGAGGCCTGTTGCCGGGCAATGATGCTTATATTGAAAATAACAAGGATTTGTTCCTTGGTATGGGCTTGGCTCACATGCACGCACAAGACCCGGCAAGCACCCTTTCTCCATTAATGCGTTCCATACAGGAAATGAAACAAGAAGGCAAAAGGGCAAAAGGGGCGCCTAGGCAAGGTACGAGCAGCAGAAGGCACCAGAAGAACATCCCGGTGGCCACCCCGAAGGGAAGCTGGTGATGATGATGATGGGAGAAGAGCTGGAAGATGAGGCGGCAGGACCGTCAATATGCTAGGAAGGCATCGGTGCCATCATACTCTGACTTGACGGCCCGCCACCCACCTTCTTCGCCTTCTTCGGCCTCCCTACGCCAGCCGCCCAAGGAGGCGACCACGAGAAGTTCAAGGAGCCGGCGACGCGGATGATGGGGTCGCCGGTGTCGCCCCAGAGCGGTGCACCCGACGCCTAGTGGGACCCGTCATCCTGCCACCCGCCACCCTCGTCACGCTGCCGCTGTCCTCCTCGCCACTCTCGCTCGAGGAGGAATCTTCATCGTCGGAGGAGCTCTCCACGTAGCACTTTAGACGAGTGCCAAGGTCTCCAAAAACCTTGACGGAGAGCAGGCCATCCTCCATCAACTTGAACAAGAGAACGTGCCCCGGCGTCAAACTGTGGATGCGAGCAAAGGTCTTCCACCCGCGGGGAAGATACATGACATGGGGGCCTAGGAAGTCGACATCGTCCCACGTCCTGCTGTTCCCGCAGCCCCTCATATGCAGTCTCAGCACCTATGGCGGGTCTAGCTCCATGGCCCGAGCAAACGGGGTCAAGAGATGAAGACGATGGCGCGCCGGCCGGCGCAGCCTAACGAAGAACTCGTAAGGGTTGTCCCCGACTGGCCCTCCATGGGGGGAAGGGCTGCTGGTAGAGGCGAGGCCGATGCACCGCCCAGTTCTCCTCTCCCCCGAGCGCCACGGCGACCTCGGCTCCACCCTCTCCCTCTTCCCCTCGCGGCCGGCTCCGCCGCCGCAGGCTCTTGGGAGGGAGCGACGCACTGTCGGGCAGAGACCCTCGCCGCCACCGATGAAGCGTCGCCGCGCCCCCTCGCATCGCAGAAGGATGGAGAGAAGCCGATAACGAATGATTTGGAGACACAGTTCCTCCTGCTCCCCTCTTTATAAAGAGGCGAGGGCGGGGCTCAGCCACCCCTTTCGGCCAATCTGGCTCATTGAAGTGACAGCGGGCGGGGCCGTCGACCGCCCTCCCCGCCCAAGTGAAGGCGCGTGGGAATCGACCCACGCGCGCGCGACTTCCCGTATCCCGCGCACCTGTCATTCGCTCTGCGTCATGCATGTAGCAAACGTGGCACGAGAGACAGACGCAATGGGATGCGTGGAGTGACGGTTCCCAAGTAAGGGCAGTAAATGAGCGGTGGTCCTGCGGTCTCAAGAGGACACGCAAGCCACCTCTTTACTGTCTACCACAAGATGACGCCAGCGTGCTTCAGTCACGCGCGTGCACGCGACCCCCATGTTGCGCATTCAACATGGGTCGTGGGGAAGCGCAGCAGACGGAAAGTTATCGTGGTAAAAACCACCCCGCCTACCCGCGCACCATTCTGGGCCTGGCCCAACAACGCATTGCGCTTATGTGTGGACCAGGCCCGGGTGTCGGTGTCAAAACCGGCGGCTCTCGGGTAGGGGGTCCCGAATTGTGCGTCTAAGACTAATGGTAACATGAGGCTGGGGACAAGATGTTTACCCAGGTTCGGGCCCTCTCGATGGAGGTAAAACCCTACTTCCTGCTTGATTGATCTTGATGATATGAGTATTATAAGAGTTGATCGGGTTTCCAATCCACCCATTCCTCCGCGTCCCGTATCTGCTAAGAGGCGTCGGGTTTCCAATCCACCCATTCCTCCGCGGGCTCCTGGAGTTCTACGGTCTCCAGTTGCATAGTCTTACCCCCGCCTCCATACTGCACATTGCGGGCTGCGTTGCCCTCTGTGAGCTGTTCCTGGGCTGCGAAGCTCATTTCGAGCTATGGAAGAGGTTATTTTGCCTCATCCCCCGCAACCAGGAGGGATCTATATATCAAGTGGGCGGAGTCGAAATATGGCGCATCACCCAAACCGGATACCTGTCCGGTACTCCCAAGAATGCGTCCAAAGACTGGCCCTCGGAGTGGTTTTATGTTGATGATGTTCCCCTTCCGGACCCAGTCCGGACGGGCCTTCCTGATTTTACCAATACTCCCTGAAGAAACGCCAAAGCTGGCGCCCTTGGAGCCCCCAGGAGGAAGAAAACAGGGAAGTCTTCTATCTGATGAGCCGGATACAAACCCTGGTCAAATCAGGATTGACAATAATCGAAGTTATGTCAATATGCATAATAAGGGGAGTGCAGCCACTTCAATATAGGGGAAAACCCATGTGGCACTTCAATGGAGAAGACGGTGCCTCCCGCTGTGGTCGCAAAGGTCCGGACTCCACCACATCTCTGGCAATGATACTATCCGAATTGTACAAGGGAGAAGAAGAGGAGTTCCTCCGCATCAAACCGCGGGATGGATTTTCCATGTACATCCCCCGAAGCTAGGTAAGTGGTCGTCTTTTACTCAACTCTATTTGTTCTTACCTTCCTTGCCACAATTATTTACCTTGCTGTTTCAAAACAGGAACTAAGGAAGGCCGTGAAAGAGTTCAACAGCCCTTCTCCGCAGCTAGAGGATCCTGGCCGGGCTCTCCACCCCGGATTTGAAGAAGATCCGGACATATCCGTGGAATTCATTGACAGGACTTTCTATCAGGCAAGCAGTGACGGCTCTTTGGTGGCCATCATCGCGGATTATCCCAGACTGCTTCCTGTGTCGCACGTAAGTAATGCCGGGGTTCCAAGCTTCCGAAAGGATTCCTTCGCTTTGCCGTACCTTATGATCGCATGCCGTGTTTTTATAGAAACGACGGTCGGGACGCCATGCGGAACCCGCGGAGGCCTCTCAGCAAGAGGTGCCTAGACAAGGTAGGCTTGAAAGGAAGGTGGTTAGGAGCGGCACACAGGCGCAGAGGTATTCATTGAACTTGCCCCGTGGTTTATTTGGTCTATTTGTCGAGGCGTGACGGCTTTAACTATGTCCTGTCAGGAAGAACCGGACTATGCCCGGGGACCCTTCCGGCCACGCCTCCAGCAGCCGGGTTCCTAGACCGGATTCACAGGCGAAGGTTGATGTGGGGACAGTGCCAAACTATCCTCCTACGGAGGATACGGATAAGCTTTCTGCCACAAATTCAGAAGTGGAGAGCGCCATGAATCAGCGGTGCCGACGGGCCGTACTCCGCGGGGGTATTTTTTCCAAAGAGGCATTCAATGCCTTCAATTCTGGACATGCCTATATCCGCGCTGCTCAAAACAGACTTGCCAGAGCAACGGACCAGTATGTGAAGGATATACGGGTAAAAGAATTTAATAAGTATGTGTAGTGGTAGCCCCTGAGACTTGAAACCGTTGGCACAACTGATTTAAGGATCATTAAATGCACAGGTTCTTGTAGAGAAGAATACCCAGTTGTCTCAAGAGTTGGAGGAGTGTAAGGCCCAGATGAAGGCTAATGCAGCCGGACAAGAGGGATCTAAAAAGATTTCTTCTGGTAATAATTTCCTTCTACCAGTTTGCGTGTTCGTCATGGTTTATAAATCTGACGAAGTATTCGGCAGACAATCCCGGAGGAAATCCGGAGACTGTGGGGGATAATGAGCTGGATCTGCGTAGTCAGCTGAAGGCGGGCGAACGCGTGCTGACGCAGTCTATTCAGGAGATGAATAAGCTGCAAGATGCTAATCTCCAGCTTAGCGTCAAATTGAAAGATGTTCGGGCTCAGCTCGCGGACTCCGTGAAGGAGAACCGGAGGCTTCGACGCGGCATTTATAGTAAGTGCTTGAACAAACTGTGGTATAGTTCGGCGAGGAGGAGTATTGACAGACTTATGTCTACAGGTATGTTGACGGGAGGCCCTGAAGAGGAGATGCCCGGTTCCGCAGGCGATATGCTGCGAGAGCTTTCACAACTGCAGGAGCAAGCTCGGTAGGTGATGCAGGTTATTGCCTAGGCATTGTGGCCGTCCGCTTGCCTGCCAGGAGGTATGAGCGAACTTGTAGAGATGCTCAAAGGAGCACGGCGGCGCTTCCGATTATGGAAGGTGTCAGCCTGCCGCCAAGGTGCAAGAGAAGCTTGGGCCATGGTGAAGACGCGATATGCCAAAGCTGACCTTAACCATATGGCTAAAGTTGGACCGGCTGGGCCAGATGGACAAGAGATACCCGTTAGTTTGGTGTATGATCAAGTAGCGTTAGCTGCAAAGTATTCTCAGCAGGATTGTAAGTTAGACAACCTGTTGGATGGTATAGAGGAAGAGTACGGCCAGTCGATATGATTATGTAATTTGAATGGGCTCGTGTACTCCCTAGCCAGATTGAAAATCATTTGTCATGGCAGACCTTTTCACTTCAGCCCCCGGATCCGACAGTCTGGGGTGTGTCCGAATACCCGCACAGTTATGAAAAACTGGGGTATGCGTGGAAACCAGGCGTAGGGGTCATAAGTGCTTGAACCGACAAGTACCCAACTAGTTATGTTATATTACATGGATAGTAAGAAACATCTTCCAGAGAGAATAGTTCCGTTGGGGGTTCCTTTCTCTAGGTACACATGCATCGATGTGCATGTCCGATCTGCGAACAGAAGCACAGGAAACAAAACATCTGGGTTTTTTCGTTGTTATGAACAAGGAGATCTTTTATTCACCGACCGAATATTCCCTTAAGAACGCTAGCTTTCGGCTTCACCCAGTCTGAGGTACACATCCGGCTCAACCGGCAGTAACAATCGTAGAGGTGCTCCCCTTATGCCCTAGCCGAATTAACGGGAATGTAGGGCATACATACAAGAGCCAGGCAACCCAGCATGGCCAAAACATAAGTCATATCGATGCATATACTGGTGAAGAAAAGGCACATACGGAAAGAAAAATGCATATGTGGCTAGCAAGAAGCCATTAAAAGTGGTTATATTTAGCTTCCAAATAGGAAGCTCCCAGGTATAGTGTGCACACATAATGCGGCCGGAATGCTCAGGGCGTCCGTACAGTTTTAAGGCTATAAAAAAAGGAAAAGAAAGAAAAAGGGGAGAGAAGGGAGGAAAAGGGAACATAATTAAATAAGCGGAGGGAAGGAGACGAACACTGAGTTCGACGCTAGGCATAGAATCTCCGGAGTCTGGCCGCGTTCCATGGGTTCGGCTCGAGTCTTTTATTAGATGCATTGGGCAGACGGTACGCTCCTCCGATGAGAACTTTATCAATGATGAAGGGTGATGACCCACAAGTGTAGGGGATCTATCGTAGTCCTTTTGATAAGTAAGAGTGTCGAACCCAATGAGGAGCACAAGGAAATGATAAGCGGTTTTCAGTAAGGTTTCTCTGCAAGCACTGAAATAGTAGGTGATAGATAGTTTGGTGATAAGATAAATAGTAATGAGCGAAAAGTAAATAAAGTAAATAAAGTGCAGCAAGGTGGCCCAATCCTTTATGTATTAAAGGATAAGCTTGGCCAAATTCTAATAATGAAGAAGGAGCTCCCGAGGACACATTGGGAATTATCATCAAGCTAGCTTTCATCACGTTCATAAGATTCGCGTTCGGTACTTTGATAATTTGATATGTGGGTGGACCGTCACTTGGGTACTGCCCTAACATGGACAAGCATCCCACTTATGATAAACCCCTATTGCAAGCATCCGCAACTACAAAAAGGAGTATTAAGGTAAACCTAACCACAACATTAAACATATGGGTCCATATCAACCCCTAACGAAGCAACGCATAAACTAGGGTTTAAGCTTCTGTCGCTCTAGAAACCCATCATCTACTTACTACTTCCCTATGCCTTCCTCTAGGCCCAAATAATGGTGAAGTGTCATGTAGTCGACGTTCACATAACACCACTAGAGGAGAGACAACATACATCTCATCAAGATATCGAACGAATACCAAATTCACATGACTACTAATAGCAAGTCTTCACCCATGCATGTCCTCAGGAACAAACGTAACTACTCACAAAGCATATTCATGTTCATAATTAGAGGGGTAATAATATGTATGAAGGATCTGAACATATGATCTTCCACCAAGTAAACCAAATAGCATCAACTACAAGGAGTGATCAACACTACTAGCAACCCATAGTTACCAATTTGTGGTTTTGATACAAGATTGGATACAAGAGATGAACTAGGGTTTTGAGATGAGATGGTGCTGGTGAAGATGTTGATGGAGATTGACCCCCTCCCGATGAGAGGATCATTGGTGATGACATTGGTGATGATTTCCCCCTCCCGGAGGGAAGTGTCCCCGGCAGAACAGCTCCGCCAGAGCCCTAGATTGATTCTGCCAAGGTTCCGCCTCGTGGCGGCGGAGTTTCGTCTTGTAAGCTTGCCCACGATTTTTCCAGGTGAAAACCCTTCATATAGCATAAGATGGACGCCGGAAGCCCACCAGGGGGCCCAGGAGATAGGGGGCCGCGCCCTAGGGGGGTGGGGGGCTCTGTCTCCCAGACAGGGTGTGGGCCCCATGGCCTATTTCTTTTGCCCAAAAATTCTTATTAAATCTGAAAAGTTGTTTCGTGGAGTCTCATGTATTTTGGAGTTGTGCAGAATAGGTTTCCAACGTTTGCTCCTTTTCCAGCCAGAATTCCAGCTACCAGCATCCCCCCTCTTCATGGTAAACCTTGTAAAATAAGAGAGAATAGCCATAAGTATTGAGATATAATGTGTAATAACAGCCCATAATGCAATAAATATTGATATAAAAGCATGATGCAAAATGGACGTATCGACTCCCCCAAGCTTAGACCTCGCTTGTCCTCAAGCGGAAGCCGAAATTGAAAAATATGTCCACATGTTTAGAGATAGAGGTGTCGATAAAAATAAAATATGGACATGAGGACATCATGATCATTCTAATAACAACAACATATATGGATTTTGTCATATGATTTCCTATGTTCAAGTGATAAGCAATTCACAATGTCAAGTATGGTTCAAAAACTTCATTGGGAACTAACAAACTATAATCTCAGTCATTGAAGCAATTGCAATTTATCGTAACATCAGAAAGAGTCAATAATAGAGCTTTTCAGCAAGCTCACATACTCAACCATCTCGTAGTCCCCTATAATTGTTAACACCCACGCAATACTTGTGGTTATAGAGTTTCAGCTAGACACTGAGAAAGACAGGGGCTTATTGTGTTGCCTCCCAACAGATTCACCTTTAGGTGATGTCAACTATAATAGCCTATGCCAACTTACATCCAATTGGATATATGTATCATGATCTTTCAAACACGAGGAGCTTGCCAAAGGAAAAAAATGAAAAAGGGAAAGGTGAGGATCACCTTGACTCAAGCATAAAGTAAAACATAAAGTAAAAGATAGGCCCTTCGCAGAGGGAAGCAGAGGTTGTCATGTGCGTCTAGGGTTGATCCATGAAATCTTAATGCAAAAGAACCTCACTTTATATTGCCCCTTGTATGTGGACCTTTATTATGCAGTCCGTCGCTTTTATTACTTCCACAACAAGTTCGTACAAAGTTTATTTTCTCTGCACTAATAAGTCGTACATATGTAGAGAGCAATTTTTATTGCTTGCACATATGACAACTTACTTGAAGGATCTTACTCAATCCATAGGCAGGTATAGTGGACTCTCATGGCAAAACTGGGTTTAAGGATATTTGGAAGCACGGTATCTCTACTTGGTGCAAGAAATTTGGCTATCATGAGGGGGAAAGGCAAGCTCAACATGTTTGGAAGGTCAATGACAATATACTTTAACTGAGATGTCGGAAAACATAAACCATTACGTTGTCTTCCTTGTCCAACATCAACTCTTTTAGCATGTCATACGTAATGAGTGCTTCACAATCATAAAAGATGTCCAAGATAATATATTTATATGTGAACCCCCCTTTCCTTATTACTTCCTATTAATTGCAATGATGACCAAGGCTATGTTCATCAACTCTCAACAAATTTTATGCCTCATACTTTCTATGTGTGAAGTTAGCACTATCCATAAGATCAATATGAACTCTTTTGTTCTTTCTACTTTCTCAAGATCATAGCAGCATAGCAAAGCCCTTGACTCAACACTAATCTTTATTATAGATAGCACACGGACTCGATTACATAAAGAGATCACAACGAAAAACTCAAAACTACTTGATATCAAAACTCCGAACTAATAGATCAAGATACTACTAAAAGGATCAAACTAAATAAAGCAGTAAAGATATGAGTTTGATGGTGATACGATACCAGGGCACCTCCCCCAAGCTTGGCAGTTGCCAAGGGGAGTGCCCATACGCATGCGATTATTTCTTCGGAGGTGGTGAAGTTGGAGTTGTTGATGAAGTAGGCTTGTTGTCCGTCTTCCAAGGCATAGGCTCTCCATCATAAAAGGATGATCGAGTCTCCGGGATCCTTAAATCTGCAGCCAAACTCATTCGCTTGAATCTATATTCATACTCACAGTTCTGGTTTTGCAGGTCATAAATCTGGGCTTGGAGGTGCTCGATTTTCTCTTGAAGCTTGAAGATGGTCTCCCGAATGACTTTGGCATCCAGCTTGTGGTTGTTGGTGAACTCCATGATCATCATCTGGTTGGCGTTGAGTCCACGCTCCACCATCCCTTGACACTTGAAAACTTCTTGTTCCATGGCTTCGAGCTTTGTCTCCACGCTCCCGATACGCCTTAGTCCTTCCACATCGCGGATGTGCAACACCCCCTCACAAATCTCAATGGTTTGAGGGTGATGCAGCACCTACGCAAGATATGGGTTGATAACCCTCTCGAAAAACTTGTCCTTGGGAGCGCTTGAAGACGACATGATGCTCTAGATCTGAAATAGAAATAGCTCGAAACGAAAACAGAGGATATTTGCGTGATACGATGGTCAAAACCTTTGGGAGTATATATAATGAATTTTTACCGGCCAAAATACATAACATATAAGAAAACGGAGTCCGGGAGGCACATGAGGTGCCCACGAGACAGGGGGGCGCGCCCTACTGGGGGGCACCCTCCTCTCTCGTGGGAGCCTCGTGTCCCTTTCGGACTACTTCTTTCTTCCTAAAATCCTAAAATAATCCAAAACTGATGAAAATTGCCATTAGAGTTGTTTTGGGGTCGGTTTACTTACCGTACCACGTACCTATGCCTTTTCGGAGTCTGGAACGTTCTGGAAAGTGTCTCTTATGTATTCCTCAAGGGTTATGGTTTCAATAATATTAGTTTCCACATTGATAGGATAACCTCAAATATAATGTTTAATTCTTTGACCGTTTACCACCCTCGGATTTGTGCCTTCAAAGTTGTTGATTTTTATAGCACCAGAACGATAGACCTCCTCGATAACGTAGGGACCTTCCCATTTTGAGAGAAGTTTTCCTACAAAAAAACTTAAACAAGAGTTGAACAATAACACATAATCTCCTACGTTAAACTCACGCTTTTGTATCCTCTTATCATGCCAGCATTTGACTTTTTCTTTGAAAAGCTTAGCATTCTCATATGCTTGGGTTCTCCATTCATCAAGTGAGCTAATATCAAATAACCTTTTCTCACCGGCAAGCTTGAAGTCATAATTGAGCTCTTTAATAGCCCAATATGCTTTATGTTCAAGTTCAAGAGGTAAATGACATGCTTTTCCATAAACCATCTTATATGGAGACATACCCATAGGATTTTTGTATGCAGTTCTATAGGCCCATAATGCATCATCAAGTTTTTTGGACCAATTCTTTCTAGATCTATTCACAGTCTTTTGCAAAATTAATTTGAGCTCTCTATTGCTCAACTCTACTTGACCACTAGACTGCGGGTGATAAGGGGATGCAATTCTATGATTGACATCATACTTAGAAAGCATCTTACAGAAAGCACCATGAATAAAGTGTGAACCACCATCAGTCATAAGATATCTAGGGACCCCAAACCTAGGAAAAATAACTTCTTTAAGCATTTTAATAGAAGTGTTATGATCAACACTACTAGTTGGAATAGCTTCTACCCACTTAGTAACGTAATCAATAGCAACTAAAAAATGAGTATAACCATTGGAGGCAGGAAAAGGTCCCATATAATCAAAGCCCCAAACATCAAACGGTTCAATAACAAGAGAATAATTCATAGGCATTTCTTGACGTCTACTGATGTTACCTATTCTTTGACATTCATCACAAGATACGACAAACTTACGAGCATATTTGAAAAGAGTAGGCCAATAAAAACCAGATTGTAGTACCTTGTGTGAAGTTCTATCTCTAGCGTGGTGTCCCCCATAGGATTCAGAGTGACACTTGCATAGGATTTGTTCCTGTTCATGCTCAGGCACACAACGTCTAATAATACCATCTACTCCTTTATAAAGGTGTGGATCATCCCAGAAGTAATGTCTTAAATCATAAAAGGACTTTTTCTTTTGCTGGTATGTGAAACTAGGCGGTATATATTTAGCAACAATGTAATTAGCATAATCAGCATACCAAGGAGCAGTACGAGAAGCATTGACGATCGCTAATTGTTCATCAGGAAAGCTATCATTAATAGGCAGTGGGTCATCAAGAAGATTTTCTAGCCTAGACAAGTTGTCTACAACGGGGTTCTCAGCTCCTTTTCTATCAACAATATGCAAGTCAAATTCTTGGAGCAAGAGAACCCATCTAATGAGTCTAGGCTTAGCATCTTTCTTTTCAATAAGGTATTTAATAGCAGCATGATCAGTGTGAATAGTAACTTTGGAATCAACAATATAGGGTCTAACCTTATCACATGCAAACACAACTGCTAAGAATTCTTTTTCAGTGGTAGCATAATTTCTCTGGGCAGTATCAAGAGTATTGCTAGCATAATGGATAACATTCAATTTCTTATCGACTCTTTGCCCTAAAACAGCCCCTACAACATAATCACTAGCATCACACATAATTTCAAAAGGTAAATTCCAATCAGGTGGCTGAACAATAGGTGTAGTGATCAAAGCTTTCTTAAGTGTTTCAAATTCTTCTAAACAATCATCATCAAAGACAAAAGGAACATCTTTTTGCAATAAGTTAGTTAGAGGCCTAGAGATTTTAGAAAAGTCCTTAATGAACCTCCTATAAAAACCGGCATGACCAAGGAAACTTCTTATACCTTTTATGTCCTTGGGACATGGCATCTTTTCAATAGCATCAACTTTGGCTTTATCAACTTCAATACCTCTCTCGGAGATCTTGTGCCCCGAGACAATGCCTTCATTAACCATAAAGTGACACTTTTCCCAATTCAGGACGAGACTAGTGTCTTCGCATCTCTGCAAAACTCGATCAAGGTTGCTCAAACAATCATCAAAAGAGGATCCATAGATGGAGAAGTCATCCATGAATACCTCACAAATCTTTTCACAAAAATCAGAAAATATAGCCATCATGCATCTTTGAAAGGTAGCAGGTGCATTACATAAACCAAATGGCATACGTCTATAAGCAAAAGTACCAAAAGGGCAAGTAAAAGTAGTTTTAGATTGATCCCCCGCTGATACAGGTATCTGAGAGAAGCCAGAATAACCATCTAGAAAACAAAAATGTGTGTGTTTGGATAGCCTTTCTAGCACTTGATCAATAAAAGGTAAAGGGTAATGATCTTTCTTAGTAGCTTTATTTAACTTACGAAAATCAATTACCATCCTATAGCTTGTAACAATTCTTTACGGGATCAATTCATCTTTATCATTAGGAACAACAGTAATACCTCCCTTTTTAGGGACACAATGGACAGGGCTTACCCATTCACTATCAGCAACGGGATAAATAATACCTGCCTCAAGGAGTTTTAGTATCTCCTTTCTTACCACTTCCTTCATTTTGGGATTTAATCGTCTTTGAGGATCTCTAAATGGTTTGGCATCTTTCTCCACTGAAATTTTGTGTTGACATAATGTGGGACTAATGCCCTTAAGATCATCCATGGTATATCCAATAGCAGCTCGGTGCTTCTTCAGAGTTTTCAATAATCTTTCTTATTCTTTCTCTGAAAGGTTAGCACTAATAATAATAGGATATATTTATTTTTCATCAAGATAAGCATACTTAAGATTATCAGGTAATGGTTTGAGTTCAAACATGGGATCACCCTTGGGTGGAGGGGGATCCCCAAGAATTTCAACGGGAAGATTATGTTTTAGCATAGGTTCTTGTTTAAGGAACACTTCATTTATTTCTTCCCTTTCCTTCATAAACATATCGTTTTCATGGTCTAGCAAATATTGTTCTAACGGATCAGTTGGAGGAATAGAAATGGAAGCAAGACCAATAATTTCATCCTTACTAGATGGTTCCTTTTCAGGATGTTGTCTACTGAACTTGGCAAAATTAAACTCATGAGATGTACCGTCTATGCCAACAGTGACAACCTTCCTCTTACAATCAATCTTAGCACTAGCAGTATTTAAGAAGGGTCTACCAAAAATAATGGGACAAAAATCATCTTGTGGGGAACCAAGAACAAGAAAATCAGCAGGGTATTTAATCTTCCCACACAAGACTTCAACATCTCTAACAATCCCAATAGGTTTAATGGTGTCCCTATTGGCAAGCTTAATAGTAACATCAATGTCTTCTAATTCAACAGGTGCAATATTGTGCATAATTTTTTATAAAGATCATAAGGTATCACATTAGCACTAGCACCCATATCACATAAACCATGATAACAATGATCTCTTATTTTAACAGAAATAACAGGCGTGCCTACAACAGGTCTACGTGTCTTAGTATCGGGTCTAGCAATATTAGCAGTTTCACCCAAGAAAGAGATAACATGCCCATCTAAATCCTCATCCAAAAGATCTTTAATCATGGCAATACCAGGTTCAACATTAATTTGCTCAGAAGGTGTATATGTCCTAGTATTACTCTTACGAACAACAGTCGAAGCTTTAACATGATCTTTTATCCTAACCAGAAAAGGAGGGTTTTCAACATAAGTAGTAGGAATAATAGGATCACTATATGTAATAGTCTTCTCTTCGACTGTAATAGGTGCAAGTACTTTCACTTAAACAGGAGGATTATATTTAAACCACTTCTCTTTAGGGAGATCAACATGAGTAGCAAAAGTTTCACAAAAAGTAGCTACTATCTCCGAGTCAAGTCCATACTTAGAGCTAAATCCATAGAAAGCGTCGGTATCCATAAAAGATTTAACACAATCAAACTTAGGTGTCATACCTGACTCCTTACCATCGTTGGAACCCCAATCTTCAGAGTTGTGTTGAATTATTTCCAATAAGTCCCATTTGAAATCAATAGTCTTCAGCATATAGGAACCAGCATAGGAAGTATCGAGCAAGTTGCGATTATTGAGAGAAGGCCGAGCATAAAAATTCTGGATAATCATTTCCCGAGAGAGCTCATGGTTGGGGCATGAATACAACATTGATTTAAGCCTCCCCAAGCTTGAGCGATGCTTTCGCCTTAGCGAGGCCAGAAATTATATATGTAATTATGATCACGATGAACAAGATGCATAGGATAGAACTTCTGGTGAAATTCCAACTTCAATCGTTTATAATTCCAAGATCTCGTATCATCACATAGCCTATACCATGTCATTGCATCTCCCTTCAAAGATAAAGGGAAGACCTTATTTTTGACAACATCATTGGGAATACCTGCAAGCTTAAATAATCCACAAACTTCATCCACAAAGATAAGGTGTAAGTCGGGATGCAATGTTCTATCTCCTGCAAAAGGATTAGCTAGCA
Source organism: Triticum dicoccoides (assembly GCF_002162155.2). Classification (NCBI taxonomy): domain Eukaryota; kingdom Viridiplantae; phylum Streptophyta; class Magnoliopsida; order Poales; family Poaceae; genus Triticum; species Triticum dicoccoides. Next base: position 372,127,117 of record NC_041381.1, on the reverse strand, counting down.
GTTTTTCTATCATACCCGAAGGAATCTCAAAGTGAATATTTTCATAAGGTTCAGTAGGTTGAGGAGCATCTCTTTGCTCTTCTGGTTGGGGGTGAAGATACCCCAAACAAGCCCCTCAAAGGATTAGTTTCCATAGTGACAAGTAACAGAAAATTTCAGCACACTATATATATGTTTCCTTACCAAGTTCCACACACCAAGAGCGCTACGCTCCCCGGCAACGGTGCCAGTAAAGAGTCTTGATGACCCACAAGTGTAGTGGATCTATCGTAGTCCTTTCTATAAGTAAGAGTGTCAAACCCAACGAGGAGCAGAAGGAAATGATAAGCGGTTTTCAGTAAGGTTTTCTCTACAAGCACTGAAATAGTAGGTGATAGATAGTTTTGTGATAAGATAAATAGTAACGAGCGAAAAGTAAATAAAGTAAATAAAGTGCAGCAAGGTGGCCAATCCTTTATGTAGCAAAGGATAAGCCTGGACAAATTCTAATAATGAAGAAGGAGCTCCCGAGGACACATTGGGAATTATCGTCAAGCTAGCTTTCATCACGTTCATAATATTCGTGTTCGGTACTTTGATAATTTGATATGTGGGTGGACCGTCACTTGGGTACTGCCCCAACATGGACAAGCATCCCACTTATGATTAACCCCGATTGCAAGCATCCGCAACTACAAAAAGGAGTATTAAGGTAAACCTAACCACAACATTAAACATATGGGTCCATATCAACCCCTAACGAAGCAACGCATAAACTAGGGTTTAAGCTTCTGTCACTCTAGCAACCCATCATCTACTTATTACTTCCCTATGCCTTCCTCTAGGCCCAAATAATGGTGAAGTATCATGTAGTCGACGTTCACATAACACCACTAGAGGAGAGACAACATACATCTCATCAAGATATCGAACGAATACCAAATTCACATGACTACTAATAGCAAGACTTCACCCATGTTCTCAGGAACAAACGTAACTACTCACAAAGCATATTCATGTTCATAATCAGAGGGGTAATAATATGTATGAAGGATCTGAACATATGATCTTCCACCAAGTAAACCAAATAGCATCAACTACAAGGAGTAATCAACACTACTAGCAACCCACAAGTACCTATTTGTGGTTTTGATACAAGATTGGATACAAGAGATGAACTAGGGTTTTGAGATGAGATGGTGCTGGTGAAGATGTTGATGGAGATTGACCCCCTCCCGATGAGAGGATCGTTGGTGATGACGTTGGTGATGATTTCCCCCTCCCGGAGGGAAGTGTCCCCGGCAGAACAGCTCCGCCAGAGCCCTAGATTGATTCCGCCAAGGTTCCGCCTCGTGGCGGCGGAGTTTCATCCTGTAATCTTGCCCACGATTTTTTCCAGGGGAAAACCTTTCATATAGTAGAAGATGGACGCTGGAAGCCCACTAGGGGGCCCAAGAGATAGGGGGCCGCGCCCTAGGGGGGCATCCCCTGTCTCCTGGACAGGGTGTGGGCCCCTTGGCCTATTTCCTTTGCCCAAAAATTCTTATTAAATCTGAAAAGTTGTTTCATGGAGTCTCAGGTCTTTTGGAGTTGTGCAAAATAGGTTTCGAACGTTTGCTCCTTTTCCAGCCAGAATTCCAGCTGCCGGCATCCCCGCTCTTCATGGTAAAGCTTGTAAAATAATAGAGAATAGCCATAAGTATTGAGATATAATGTGTAATAACAGCCCATAATGCAATAAATATTGATATAAAAGCATGATGCAAAATGGACGTATCAAAGGGACCCTCCCACTTGGGTTTGAGTTTGTCCTTCTTCTTCTCCGGTAGGCGTAGAACGAGTTCGCCAATGTTATAAGTTTTGGCCCGTACTTCTCTACTTTGATACCTTCGAGCCTGTTGCTGATAGAATGCAGAACGGGTTTAGCGACATCACGCTCCTCCTCCAAAGCATCTAAGTTGTCCTGCCGGTCTAACTCGGCTTACTTCTCTTCATACATGCGCACGCGAGGTGAGTCATGAATTATGTCGCAGGGCAGTACTGCTTCTGCGCCGTACACCATAAAAAATGGTGTGTATCCGGTGGTGCGATTCGGTGTGGTCCACAGACCCCAGAGTACGGAGTCGAGTTCCTCGACCCAATGCGTGTCTGATTCCTTCAAGGATCGTACTAGTCTGGGTTTGATGCCACTCATGATAAGACCATTTGCACATTCAACTTGACCGTTTGTTTGGGGGTGATAGACAGAGGCGTAGTCGAGCTTAATGCCCATTTTGCCGCACCAGGCTTTTACCTCTTCGGCTGTAAAATTGGAGCCATTGTCAGTGATGATAATGTGGGGGACACCGTAGCGGTGTACAACCTCCGATATGAAGTCTATCACTGGTCCGGATTCGGCCGTTTTAACTAGTTTGGCTTCTATCCATTTGGTGAACTTGTCCACCATGACCAATAGGTATTTTTTCTTATGGCTTCCCCCCTTAAGGGGTCCCACCATATCCATCCCCCGGACCGCGAAGGGCCAAGTTATGGGGATCGTTTGGAGAGCGGTAGGGGGCATATGGCTCTGATTGGCAAATAGTTGACAACCAACACAATGTTGGACAAGGTCCTGTGCGTCTGATACGTCTCCAATGTATCTATAATTTTTGATTGCTCCATGGTATATTATCTACTGTTTTGGGAAACATTGGGCTTTATTATCCACTTTTATATTATTTTTGGGACTAAACTATTAACCGGAGGCCCAACCCAGATTTGCTGTTTTTTTGCCTATTTCAGTGTTTTGAAGAAAAGGAATATCAAACGGAGTCGAAACGGAACGAAATCAACTGGAGAAGTTATTTTTGGAAGGAAAGCCACCAGATAGACTTGGACTCTACGTCAGGGGATACAGGATGTGCTCACGAGGGTGGGGGGCGCCCCCCCTTAGGGTGCCCCCCTGCCTCATGGGGCCCCCGTAGCTCCTCCGACGTACCCCCTGCACCCATATATACTCTTGTACCCTAAAACATCCAGAAGGGAGATTGGATCAGAAGTTCCGCCGCCTCCAGCCTCTATAGCCACGAGAAAGTCAATCTAGGCTCTCTCCGGCACCCTGCTAGAGGGGGCCATCATCACCAGAGGCCATGGAGGAGTATCCCAGAGGGGTCTTCATCACCATGAAGGCCAAGGACCAGAAGGTGGAGGCCATGGAGGAAGAAGCCCAAGGGGGAGAACCTCTCCTCCTCTCTTCCGGTGGTGCCGGAGTGCCATCGGGAGGGGAATCATCGCCGCAGTGATCGTCTTCATCAACATCATCATCATCATCATCATCACCATCCTCACCTCTTTTACGCAGTCCACTCTCTCGCACCCTGCTGTATTCCCCTACTTGAACATGGTGCTTTATGCCACATATTATGATCCAATGATGTGTTGCCATCCTATGATGTTTTGAGTAGATACCTTTTGTCTTTGGGATTGATTGATGATCTAGATTGGTATGAGTTGTATGTTTTACTTTGGTGCTGTCCTATGGTGCCCTCTGTGTCGTGCAAGCATGAGGGGTTCCCACTGTAGGGTGTTGGAATATGTTCATAATTCGCTTATAGTGGGTTGGTGAGTGAACAGAAGCACAAACCCGAGTAAGAGGGATTGTTGCGTATGGGAATAAAGAGGACTTGATGCTTTAATGCTATGGTTGGGTTTTACCTTAATGATCCTTAGTAGTTGCGGATGCTTGCTAGAGTTCCAATCATAAGTGCATATGATCCAAGTAGAGAAAGTATGTTAGCTTATGCCTCCCCCTCATATGAAACTGCAATAGTGATTATCGGTCTTGTTAACAATTGCCTAGGACAATTCTGCACATCGATCCACCATTATTCCACACTCGCTATTTATAATACTAAGTAATATATTCTAACTTTATGATAGCAGCACATACTTTTATGTTTTAGCTCTCCGATACTATGCAAAGTTATCCTCTTCATACCCACAACGTAGTTTATTTCTCGTTGCTTGATGGAAGCAAACGTCCGGTGCACGTAGAGTCGTATCAGTGGCAGATAAGGCTTGAGAGAATATTGATCTTACCTTTAGCTCCTTGTGGGTTCGACACTCCATACTTATAACTTCCACCTTTGGAAAGTGCTACGATGATTCCTTGCACTTGGGGATTATCAAGCTCTTTTCCGGCGCCCTTGCCGGGGAGCAATAGCGTGGGGTTGATATTCTCGTGTGTGCTTGTTTGCTTTCTTTACTTAGTAGATTTTGTTTTTCCTTTTTGTTCCTGTTTAGTTGTGGGTGAAACATACAATTTTTTTTAAAAAAAATGAAAATACCAAAAAAATATTTACTTGCCTCTCATGCTAAAAAAAGTTTTTCAAAAAGAGAAGCGATTGGAAAGTTATGCATTGAAGAAGTGAGGGTCGACCTTGAGCACTTGTGTTCATGCTCACAGAAACAATGTAGAATTTTTCATGGAAGTTTCTCTGTAAATAATTATCCCCTTGTATATATTCATTGTATTATAAAAATAATGTGCCAAGCTTGGTTTTAGGATGATTAGATTGCTTGTTTGCTATGTGTAGAACAAAAACAGAAACTTTGGCTGTAGTGCATGAATTTAAATTTTTAACTGGAAAGTCAAATCGTTCTGATTATTTTTTAACATTACTTCTGTACAAATTGTCCAAATTTTAAAATTTATTTTATAATTTTAGGAGTTACAGAAGTTTGCCAAACTTCCAGATTACTACAGACTGTTCTGTTTTTAGCAAATTCTGTTTTACATGTGTTGTTGGCTTATTTCGATGAATCTATGGCTAGTATTGGAGGGTATGAACCATAGAGAACTTGGAATACAGTAGGTTTATCACCAATACAAACAAAGAATGAGTTCATTACAGTAACTAAAGGTAGTGAATTGTTTTAATACACTAATGGATCTCACAAGTTTTTGTTAAAGTTTTGTGTGGATGAAGTGTTCGAAGGACGAGGAGTCACCGATGTGAGAAGAATAAAGAGAGGCAAGAGTTCAAGGTTGGGGATGCCCAAGGCACCCAAAGTAAATATTCCAAGGATACTCAAGCATCTAAGCTTGGGGATGCCCCGGTTGACATCCCATCTTTCTTCTTCAACTATTATCGGTATACCTCAGTTTTTGCTTTACATGATTTGTGTCCTTTGTGTTTTTGGTTTTCCTTTAAGATCCATGCTAGCATGATATGTCCCTTAATCAATTTATAAAATACTTCATGTGCTTCACTTAAATCTTTTAAGTATGATCTTATAGAATTACTCTTGGTGCTTCACTTAAATCTTTTGAGTATGGTTTTATAGAATGCTTCATGAGCTTCACTTATATATTTTGAGCCTGGATATTGGTTAGTCTATGATAATTGTAGAATGCCCCATGAACTTCACTTATATCTTTTGGAGTATGAATAATGCTATAATTTAAAGTGGGTTTGGAAGAGTGTCAACTTTAGGAATTAGTGATCCCACTATCTTGGAGGGTGTAGAATCTTCGTACGATATTTATGGAAGTTTTGGAAGAGTGTCAACTTTAGTTAGTATTCCACTATTTCAGAAGAGGTTCTAATTGAGTATGAGAACAAAGTAGCTATCCATGATGCTACTGAAAATTATTATGAGGGAGGAATATGTGCTTGTAGGAGTTGCAATAATATCAAGTTTCTTCTCTATGTGCTTAATGTTTTGAAGTTAAACTTGTTTTGCCTTCCTATGCTAGTTGATTCTTGTTCCTATCAATTGTGTGCTCACAAAATCCCTAGGCATAGGAAGTGAGTTAGATTTAAATGTGGTAGTCATATTCTTCATGGTGCTCTCTTTGTGTTTCAACTCTTATATTTTGTGCGAGCATCATTGAAATCATCATGCCTAGCTAAAAGGCATTAAAGAAAAGTGCTTGTTGGGAGACAACCCAATGTTTATCCTTACTGTTTTTGTGTGTATACATTATTAAGATACTGTAGTAACCATGTTTTATAGCTTTAGTTTCAATAAAGTGCCAAGTAAGACCTTTGGGAAGACTTGGGTGAAAGTTAATGTGATCTTGCTGTAAAAAGCAGAAACTTTGCGCTCATGAGATTAGCTGTAATTTTTTTACAGAAGAGTGATTTTGAGTTGATTCTTTTTGAAGAAGATTAATAGACAAATTACTCACGTCAAACAATTTATTTCATAATTTTTGGAGCAGCAGAAGTATGGTTATTGTTCAGATCATTACAGACTGTTCTGTTTCTGACAGATTCTGTTTTCATTGCATAGTTTGCTTGTTTCCTAGTTTCGATGGCTTTTATTCCTCAATATAAATTGTAGAAATAATATGGTACAGTAGGCATTGTGTGAAAACAATTATGAACCTTGTATTTTATAGTACCAAAGTGCATGCTTTACTCTTTATCGTACTAACCTATCTCCCGAAGTTTGGTTGAGTTTTGTGTGGTTGAAGTTTTCAAGTTTTGGGTAAAGATTTGATGGACTATGGAATAAGGAGTGGCAAGAGCCTAAGATTGGGGATTCCAAGGCACCCCAAGGTAATATTCAAGTACAACCAAGAGCCTAAGCTTGGGGATGCCCCGGAAGGCATCCCCTCTTTCGTCTTCGTTCATCGGTAACTTTACTTGGAGCTATATTTTTATTCACCACATGATATGTGTTTTGCTTGGAGAGTCATTTACTCTTGTTATTATTTGCTTGATGTTATTTATAATAATGTTTTACATCTTTAGTTTCAATAAAAATGTCAAGGATAGTCTCTACCATGCTTATTTTGCTAGTATACATGTTGCTATTTGAAAACAGAAAGTTTACCGCCGTTGCAAAAATTCCCCAGAAAAGTCAGAGAATGGTGTAACATTGAATATTTTTGCATATTAAGCTCTGATAAATTTATTACAGTGGTAATTTTAGTTCATAATTTTTGGAGTCAGGGAAGTATTGATACTCTTGCATTCGTTACAGACTGTACTGTTTTGACAGATTGTTGTTATGTTTGCATTGTTTGCATATGTTTGCTTGTTTAATGATTCTATTTGAGGATAGGAGTATTAAATATGAATAGACATTTAGTATGCAATGTTGAATAATAATTTTAGTGTTTTGTCACAGTAGAAAATGATAAGGTTTTGCATTGGTTTATAGTAACCTATCTCATGAGTTCTTGTTGAGTTTGGTGTGGATGAAGCTTTTGATAAAAAGAGAAACCATGATATGAGAACAATTAAGGAGATATAAAAGTTTAAGCTTGGAGATGCCCAAGGCACCCCAAGATAATATTCCAAGAAGTCTCAAGCATCTAAGCTTGGGGATGCCCCGTTAGGCATCCCACCTTTCTTCTTCAACAACTATCGGTTAGTATCGGTTGAGCCTAAGTTTTTGCTTCTTCACATGAGTTGTGCTATCCTTGCAATTTCATTTTATTTTGTTTTACTTGCTGTTTGAATAAAATCATTGGATCTGAAATTTTGAATAGAAAAGGAACCCTCCCATGGCTAGTTAATTATTTGCCTACTCAGTGTCCTTCACTCATATCTTTTGGAGTAGTTTGTCATTTACTCTTGTGCTTCATGTATATCCTATGAGTAAATGGGGGAATGAATTGAATGTCATAAATCTGATTTTTTATATGTTTAATATGCTTATAACATGGTTAGTGATGACTTCACACATAGAAAGTATGAGGCATAAAAGTTGTTGAGAGTTGGCAAACGTAGTTTTGGTCATCGTTGCAATTAATAGGAAGTAATAAGGAAAGAGAGGTTCACATACAAATATATTATCTTGGACATCTTTTATGATTGTGAAGCACTCATTAAGTATGACATGCTAAAGGAGTTGACGTTGGACAAGGAAGACAACGTAATGGTTTATGTTTTCCGACATCTCAGTTAAAGTATATTGTCATTGACCTTCCAACCATGTTGAGCTTGCCTTTCCCCCTCATGCTAGCCAAATTCCTCGCACCAAGTAGAGATACTACTTGTGCTTCCAAATACCCTTAAAACCCAGTTTTGCTATAAGAGTCCACCATACCTACCTATGGATTGAGTAAGATCCTTCAAGTAAGTTGTCATCGACGCAAGCAATAAAAATTGCTCTCTAAATATGTATGACTTATTAGTGCAGAGAAAATAAGCTTTGTACGAACTTGTTGTGGAAGTAATAAAAGCGAGGACTACATAATAAAGGTCCACATGCAAGGGGCAATATAAAGTGACGTTCTTTTGCATTAAGATTTTGTGCATCAACCCTAAACGCGCATGACAACCTCTGCTTCCCTCTACGAAGGGCCTATCTTTTACTTTATGTTTTTTACTTTATGCTTGAGTCGAGGTGATCCTCACCTTTCCCTTTTTCATTTTATCCTTTGGCAAGCTCCTCGTGTTTGAAAGATCATGATATATATATATCCAATTGGATGTAAGTTAGCATGGGCTATTATTGTTGACATCACCTAAAGGTGAATACGTTGGGAGGCAACACAATAAGCCCCTATCTTTCTCAGTGTCTGGCTAAAACTCCATAACCACAAGTATTGCGTGAGTGTTAGCAATTGTAGTAGACTATATGATAGTTGAGTATGTGAACTTGCTAAAAAGCTCTATTCTTGACTCTTTATGATGTTATGATAAATTGCAATTGCTTCAATGACTGAGATTATAGTTTGTTAGTTCTCAATGAAGTTTATGAACCATGCTTGACATTGTGACTAGATTGTTACTTGATCATGAAAAGTTTTATGAGATAAGCTACTATTATGACACATTTTGATGCTAGAAAAAGTGATTGGAATTATCATTGATCAAACTTAAGCACTTACTAGCATTCCACATCAAAAATTATCTTTTTTTATCATTTACCTACTCGAGGACGAGCAGGAATTAAGCTTGGGGATGCCTGATACGTCTCCAACGTATCTATAATTTTTGATTGCTCCATGCTATATTATCTATTGTTTTGGGCAATATTGGGCTTTATTATCCTCTTTTATATTATTTTTGGGACTAACCTATTAATCGGAGGCCCAACCCAGATTTGTTTTTTTTGCCTATTTCAGTGTTTTGAAGAAAAGGAATATCAAACGGAGTCGAAACGGAACGAAATCAACTAGAGAAGTTATTTTTGGAAGGAAAGCCACCGGATAGACTTGGACTCCACGTCAGGGGATAAGGGAGGTGCTCACGATGGTGGGGGCGCGCCCCCTACCTCGTGGGGCCCCCGTAGCTCCTCCGACGTACCCCCTGCACCCATATATACTCTCGTACCCTAAAACTTCCAAAAGGGAGATTGGATCAGAAGTTCCGCCACCTCAAGCCTCTGTAGCCATGAGAAAGTCAATCTAGGCCCTCTCCGGCACCCTGCTGGAGGGGCCTGTCATCACCAGAGGCCATGGAGGAGTATCCCGGAGGGGTTTTCATCACCATGAAGGCCAAGGACCAGAAGGTGGAGGCCATGGAGGAACAAGCCCAAGGGGGAGAACCTCTCCTCCTCTCTTCCGGTGGTGCCAGAGTGCCATCGGGAGGGGAATCATCACCGTGGTGATCGTCTTCATCATCATCATCATCATCATCATCACCATCCTCACCTCTTTTACGCGGTCCACTCTCCCGCACCCCGCTGTATTCCCCTACTTGAACATCATGCTTTATGCCACATATTATGATCCAATGATGTGTTGCCATCCTATGATGTTTTGAGTAGATATCTTTTGTCTTTGGGATTGATTGATGATCTAGATTGGTATGAGTTGTATGTTTTACTTTGGTGCTGTCCTATGGTGCCCTCCGTGTCGCGCAAGCGTGAGGGATTCCCGCTGTAGGGTGTTGCAATACGTTCATAATTCGCTTATAGTGGGTTGGTGAGTGAACAGAAGCACAAACCCGAGTAAGAGGGATTGTTGCGTATGGGAATAAAGAGGACTTGATGCTTTAATGCTATGGTTTGGTTTTACCTTAATGATCTTTAGTAGTTGCAGATGCTTGCTAGAGTTTCAATCATAAGTGCATATGATCCAAGTAGAGAAAGTATGTTAGCTTATGCCTCTCCCTCATATGAAACTGCAATAGTGATTATCGGTCTTGTTAACAATTGCCTAGGACAATTCTGCACACCGATCCACCATTATTCCACACTCGCTATTTATAATACTAAGTAATATATTCTAACATTATAATAGCAACACCTACTTTTATGTTTTAGCTCTCCGATACTATGCAAAGTTATCCTCTTCATACCCACAACGTAGTTTATTTCTCGTTTCTTGATGGAAGCAAACATCCGGTGCACGTAGAGTCGTGTCAGTGGCAGATAAGGCTTGAGAGAATACTTATTTTACCTTTAGCTCCTTGTGGGTTCAACACTCCATACTTATCACTTCCACCTTTGGAAAGTGCTACAATGATTCCTTGCACTTGGGGATTATCAGTGTTCGCCCGGGCTGTCGGCCAGTAAAATCCTGGCTGAAAGGCCTTGCTCACGAGAGCTCGGGCTGCCGCGTGGTGCCCGCCTAGTTTGGAATGGATTTCGGCTAAGAGTTGCCGCCCTTCCTCTTCGGAGATGCATCGTTGGAGCACTCCAATGGGGCTCTTCTTGTAGAGTTCTCCTTCATGGACTTTGTAGGCTTTAGAGCATCGCACAATACAACGCGCCTCATTTTGGTCCTCGGGGAGCTCTTGCCTATTAAGGTAGGCCAAGAAGGGCTCGATCCATGGGGCAATGACAGCCATTATTTCGTGGGCCGAAGATGTTATTTCGGTGGCAGAGCCTCCGATTACGTCTGAAGGTTCGGAATCTGGGATTGTGTTCGGAGCCGGACTAATAGTGTCGGACTCCCCTTCCCATGCCAGAAGGCTTGAACAACCTTTCTAAGAAGATATTAGGTGGGACGGGGTCGCGTCTAGCACCGATGCGGGCAAGGATATCGGCCGCTTGGTTATTTTCTCTAACCACATGGTGGAATTCGAGCCCCTCGAACCGAGTTGACATTTTGAGGACAGCATTGCGATAAGCCACCATTTTCAGGTCCTTGGTGTCAAAGTCTCCATTTACCTAAGATATTGCGAGGTTCGAGTCCCCGCGCACTTCAAGGCGTTGAATGCCCATGGAGACCGCCATCCGAAGACCATGCAATAGAGCATCATATTCGGCTGTATTGTTGGAGTCTGTGTATAATATTTGGAGGACGTACTGCACCATATCCCTGGTGGGGGATGTCAGGACGACACCTGCTCCCAATCCAGCCAGCATTTTGGATTCTTCGAAATGCATGATCCAATTTGAGTACGCGTCGTACTCTTTAGGGAGTTCGGCCTCTGTCCATTCGGCGACGAAGTCAGCCAGTACTTGCGACTTAATGGCCCGCCGTGGTTTGTATGTTATGTCGAACGGAAGGAGCTCAATAGCCCATTTAGCAATTTGGCCTGTTGCGTCGCGGTTATTTATTATGTCATTGAGTGGTACTTCGGAGGCCACCGTGATCGAACACTCTTGAAAGTAGTGTCGTAGTTTCTAGGATGCCATGAAGACCGCGTACGCTATCTTTTGATAGTGCGGGTATAGAGATTTACATGGAGTGAGGACCATGGACACGTAATATACCAGCTTTTGGAGCGGGAACTTGTGTCCCTCTGCCTCTTGTTCGACAACGAGCACTGCGCTCACAACTTGGTTTGTTGCGGCTATGTATAATAGCATGGGTTCGCGAATGTTTGGCGCGGTCAGGACTGGGTTGGTGGCCAAGAGTGCCTTTATTTCTTCCAGTCTGGCCGTGGCCGCATCCTTCCACTCGAAGTGTTCGGTGCGTCGAAGAAGGCGATACAGGGGTAGTGCCTTTTCTCCTAAGCGAGAGATAAAGCGGCTTAAGGCAGCCACACATCCAGTTAGTTTCTGGATCTGCTTGAGGTCTGTTGGGGTAGCCAACTGTGACAGAGCTCGTATTTTTGCCGGATTGGCTTCAATTCCTCTATTGGAAACGATGAAGCCGAGCAATTTTCCGGAGGGTACTCCGAAGACACACTTCTCCGGGTTGAGCTTGATGTCGTATGTTCGAAGATTATTGAACGTAAGTCTCAAGTCGTCTATTAAGGTTTCGACGTGTCTTGTTTTGACGACCACGTCGTCTACGTAGGCCTCTACTGTCTTGCCGATTCGTTTTTCCAGGCATGTCTGAATCATGCGTTGATAGGTTGCGCTGGCGTTTTTGAGCCCGAAGGGCATGGTGTTGAAACAGAAGGGGCCGTATGGAGTGATGAACGCTGTTGCAGCCTGGTCGGACTGCGCCATCTTTATTTGATGGTATCCGGAGTATGCGTCGAGGAAAGACAATGAGTCCTGTCCTGCGGTGGCATTGATTATTTGATCAATGCGGGGGAGGGGGAAGGGATCCTTAGGGCAAGCTTTATTGAGGTCTTTGAAATCGACACACAAGCGCCAGGATTTGTCCTTTTTTGGCACCATTACCAAGTTTGCTAGCCAATCCGGATGTTTGATGTCTCTGATGAATCCGGCCTTGAGTAGCTTGGCTAGATCTTCCCCCATGGCTTGCTGCTTAGGCTCTGAGAAGCGTCTAAGAGTCTGCTTGACTGTCTTGTATCCTTTTAGTATATTGAGGTTGTGTTCGGCCAACCTGCGTGGGATGCCCAGCATGTGTGAAGGATGCTAGGCGAAAATGTCCCAATTTTCATGCAGGAAGTCTCGCAGTGCGACGTCTATTGTGGGGTTCAGCTATGTCCTGATGGAAGCTGTCTTCGAAGGGTCCGTTGGGTGGACATGGAGTTTGACTATCTCGTCCGCTGGTTTGAAGGAGGTGAATTTAGGTCGCTTGTCGAGTATCATGTCGTCTTTGTCTACTGTTGCTCGCAGTGTGGTCAGTTCTTCGGCCGCAAGGGCTTCTGGCAATGCCTCCAGGGCGAGGGCGGCGGTTTTATTTTCAGCGCGGAGTGCGACATCTGAATTGCTAGCTAGAGTGATGATTCCATTGGGCCCGGGCATTTTGAGCTTCATGTAGCCGTAATGGGGTATAGCCCGAAAGCTCGTGAATGCGTCCCGCCCCAAGAGGGCATGGTATCCGCTGCTGAACGGGGCCACTTGGAATGTAATTTCTTTGGACCTGTAATTCTCCCGTGCCGAATACCACGTCCAGTGTGATTTTTCCCGCGCATTGTGCCTCCCGACTAGGGATGATTCCCCTGAAGGTCATGCTGCTCCGTTTAATGCGGCTCTTGTAAATTTCCATCTTGTTAAGCGTTTCCTTGTAGATGAGGTTTAGTCCGTTTCTGCCGTCCATGAGCACTTTAGTGAGCCTGAAGCCGTCCATGATTGGGCTAAGGACCAAAGCGGCTCGTGCTCGGACTGTTTGGAATTGAGGTTCGTCACTGGCATTGTAAGTTATAGTCGTGTCGTTCCATGGGTTTATTGTTGCCACGTGGGAAACTTCTGCGAGCCTGCGCTAAGCTCGCTTGCGCCTATTATTTGAGGCGAAAGTCTCGAAGACTGTAAATACCGTATTGTTGTCTCCGGCGGGATGTTGCTCTGCTGTATGTTTTATGAGGAGATCCTCGCTGCTCTTTGCTACCTGTCGGAGTATCCAACATGCTCTAAGGCTATGCGTTGGCATAGTATCCGGTGTGCTGTGAATCTTGCACGACCCGTTTATCCATTCTTCCAATATGCTTACGCGCCTTGCAGCAGGCTTTATTTTTTTGGTACTTGAATTGCTGACTTACGAGAGTTTACCCTTTTAGTTCGGACAGAGGATTTGGCTAGATCCGGCTTGTCCCAAAAATTGTTTGGGTTTTCCAGGCGCTTTCCATCATGCAGTATTTTTGCACTATGGCCGCTAAGTCAGCAAAGTGTACTATTTCATGGTGACTTATAGCGTTGAGAATCCCTTTGTCCGTGCAATTTTTGCAAAAGAGGGAAATTGCATCTGCCTCGCGATAGTCCTTGACCCTGTTTATCACAAGGAGGAATCTGGCCCAGTAATGATGTACTATTTCTTGGGGCTCTTGTCTGATATGGGAAAGATTGGATAAACCTGGGTGGGTGGGCGGATTTGAATCTGAATCCCGACCCGATCTGGGACCCAGGGGCAAAGAAGCTTCCGAGCTTAACGGCTCGGGTTCTGGGGTGTTGCCCGATTTCTTCGGCCCGCCCCCCGATCCTGAGTCTGGGACTGGGTTCATGTCCTCCCGCGAGCGGGTGTCCGGCTCGGAGAGCTCGGAAATCCGGACATAGTTCATCCTCAAAGTGGAGAGAGAATTAGGATGATGCTCTTCCACTACCGCTATCTCGTGGGTGACCGGTGGAGAGTGAATCTCCCTTTGATCAGGTTTAAGCCCGATCCGGTCATAGTCCGTAGCGACGCCCAGGGAGGCGATGCGATCCAAGAGCACATTGAGGGAGAAGAGCTCCATTGGGTCCATCTATTCGGCAAATTCCGAATCAACGTGGAGGCTACTTTTAATGACCTGAGAAGTCATTATCGGTTCAACAACTGATTGGGCAGTCATAACGAAGCCGCCCAGCCGGAGAGTTTGGCCTAAAGTCAGGGCTCCCCCGGATGTGATGTTGTCTTTGACAATGAGATGAGCCATCAGGCCTTATCGCGACGGCACAGTGGAACTCTCAATGAAAGCAGCAATGTCGGTGTCAAAACCGGTGGATCTCGGGTAGGGGGTCCCGAACTGTGCGTCTAAGACTAATGGTAACAAGAGGCTGGGGACACAATGTTTACCCAGGTTCGGGCCCTCTCGATGGTGGTAAAACCCTACTTCCTGCTTGATTGATCTTGATGATATGAGTATTACAAGAGTTGATCTACCACGAGATCAGAGAGGCTAAACCCTAGAAGCTAGCCTATGGTATGATTGTTGTTGCCTACGGACTAAACCCTCCGGTTTATATAGACACCGGAGGGGGCTAGGGCTACATAGAGTCAGTTTATAGAGGAGGAGATCTACATCCGAATCGCCAAGCTTGCCTTCCACGCCAAGGAGAGTCCCATCCGGACATGGGATGAAGTCTTCTGTTTTGTATCTTCATAGTACAACAGTCTGGGCAAAGTATATAGTCCGGCTGTCCGGATACCCCCTTATCCAGGACTCCCTCACCAGGGGCTCCTGTAGGTGTACTAAAATAGGGGCGTTCTTTTGTACCCCTTATTCGTGCATGGGAAGTCGGAGCCGCGCCCACGGCCACACTTACGCAGGGCGGAGACAGGAAATCAGAGCCACAACACGGTAACAAGACAACGCCAAAGGCCCAGACCACAGAGAGCAGATGGATGAAGCGGCTTTCCCCGGCGAGACCCTTGCCGGGGCAGCCTCAACAGCCCCGGAAAGACCCTTGCCAAGGCGGCTCGCCCACACCAGTGGAGTAAGACACCCTCAAACCCACGGTCTCCAACACCATCAACCACATTGGGCCAGGGCTTGGGAGGCACCTCCATGGTGACATGCGGATCTTTGTGAAGACAAAGAATATTCAAGATCAGATGAGGATTGGAAGGCAACGACCCTCGACAAGATTCTTGCCGAGGGAACCCACAAGACCCCCAGCAAGATCCCTGCCGGGGATGACAGCGCGCCACGGCAAGACCCTTACCGGGCCACCCGGCAAGGCCCTTGCCAAGGGTGTCAGCGGGGCCACTGCCAGGCCCGCACCAACCAACTCTCCACCGCC
Organism: Triticum dicoccoides; assembly: GCF_002162155.2. Lineage (NCBI taxonomy): Eukaryota > Viridiplantae > Streptophyta > Magnoliopsida > Poales > Poaceae > Triticum > Triticum dicoccoides. The sequence goes on along the minus strand of NC_041381.1, from coordinate 372,111,448 downwards.
GTTCACATGTAGCTGCCAACCCAACTAGCTGGGCAGGCACCTGCGTGGCAATGTGCAGCTTCCAGGCCAACTCACCACACGCCTGCGTGGTGACATGCAGATCTTCATGAAGGCTCTACCACCGCGCCACCTCAGCTGCTTGCCTGCCTACATGGCGCCGCATGCATCGCTGGCCAGGGTGCGTGTCGGGGCAAGGAGGAGCGGCGACGGACGGGACGGGCCTCGCTCCCATCCCCGATAAAGCAAGAGGACACCTAAGCTACGCATTAAATGCGTCTTGTCCTGTAATACAAGCGATAAGCTCATAGCACTGTAGGCCTTTCCACCTCCTGTGTGCCACTGTGGCAGCCCCTTTCGACTATAAAAGGAGGCCCATGGTGTACTGGAGGGGGATTCGACTCTTTTGAACCACGCAGCTACCATAGCTAGTTCAAGAGCTCAAGAACACTCAATACATCCACCAAAGCAGGACTAGGGTTTTATGCATCCTCGCGGCCCGAACCTGGGTAAACGATCGTTGTGATGATTGCTAATCCTGCTCTGCTCACAACCCTGCACCCCCGCAACCGCAGAAGGGATCCTCATGATCCTATAGGTGTCATTTCCCACTGACACCCCCCTGTCTCGTGGGCCCAATGATGCTCCACCGATCTCAACTCCAACTCCATATATTCCGTTTCGCGGAGAAAAAAATCAGAGAGGAAGTTCCATTGCGTTTTACGATACAGAGCCGCCGCCAAGCCCTAATCTCTCTCGGGAGGGCTGATCTGTAGTCCGTTCAGGGCTCGAGAGGGGGATTCGTCGCCGTCGCCATCATAAACCATCCTCCATCACCAATTTCATGATGCTCACTGCTGTGCGTGAGTAATTCGATCATAGGCTTGCTGGATGGTGATGGGTTGGATGAGATTTACCATGTAATCGAGTTGGTTTGGTTAGGGTTTGATCCCTAGTATCCACTATGTTCTGAGATTGATGTTGCTATGACTTTGCTATGCTTAATGCTTGTCACTAGGTCCCGAGTGCCATGATTTCAGATCTGAACCTATTATGTTTTCATGAATATATGTGAGTTCTTGATCCTATCTTGCAAGTATATAGTCACCTATTATGTGTTATGATCCACCCGGACACGCAAAGGAGAGTCCCACCCGGACACGGGACAAAGTCTTCAATCTTGTATCTTCACCTATTATGTGTTATGATCCACCCGGACACGCAAAGGAGAGTCCCACCCAAATTATGACCTTTGGCCGGACTCCCGGACTATGAAGATACAAGATTGAAGACTTCGTCCCGTGTCCGGATGGGACTTTCCTTGGTGTGGAAGGCAAGCTAGGCGATACAATATGAAGATCTCCTCCCATTGTAACCGACTCTGTGTAACCCTAGCCCTCTCCGGTGTCTATATAAACCAGAGAGTTTTAGTCCATAGGACGAACAACAATCATACCATAGGCTAGCTTCTAGGGTTTAGCCTCTCTGATCTCGTGGTAGACCAACTCTTGTACTACCCATATCATCAATATTAATCAAGCAGGAGTAGGGTTTTACCTCCATCGAGAGGGCCCGAACCTGGGTAAAAACATCGTGTCCCTTGTCTCCTGTTACCATCCGCCTAGACGCGCAGTTCAGGACCCCCTACCCGAGATCCGCCGGTTTTGACACCGACATTGGTGCTTTCATTGAGAGTTCCTCTATGTCGTCACCTTTTGGCCCGATGGCTTCTTCGATCATCAACCACGACGCGGTCCAGGGTGAGACTTTTCTCCCCGGACAGATCTTCGTGTTCGGCGGCTTCGCAATGCGGGCCAATTTGCTTGGCCATCTGGAGCAGATCGAAAGCTACGCCCCTGGCCATCAGGTCAGATTTGGAAGTTTAAACTACATGGCTGACATCCGCGGGGACTTGATCTTCGACGGATTCGAGCCACGGCCGAGCGCGCCGCACTGTCATGATGGGCATGATCTAGCTCTGCCGCCAGACAGCGCTCAGAGCGCTGCTCAGGTGTCCGCTCCGACCCTTAGCTCGGAGCCGACCACGCCAATCGGGGACAGACAGTTGGATGCCGCCCCGAAAGCTGCAATATCTACGGCGATCGAGCCGAATACCAGCCTAGTCCTTTGTGAGGCCTGTGACTCCAAGGTGCCGGACTCCTTTCTGGGCTCCGAATCTTCCGCACTCCTTCCGATCGAACCCAATTGGGCTCCGATCATGGAGTTCACCGCCGCAGACGTCTTTCAGCACTCGCCCTTTGGCGACATCCTGAATTCACTAAAGTCTCTCTCTTTGTCAGGAGAGCCCTGGCCGGACTATGGTCAGCAAGGTTGGGATGCGGACGACGAAGAAATTCGAAACCCACCCACCACCCACTTTGTAGCCACTGTCGACGATTTAACCGACATGCTCGACTTCGACTCCAAAGACATCAGCGGTATGGGCGCCGATGAAGGAGACAAACAAGAACCAGCGCCTATAGGGCACTGGACAACCACCTCATCGCACGATGTATGCATGGTGGACACACTTAAAAGAAACGACGACGAGCAACAAAAGGGCGCAACGAGGGATCGTTCCCTCGAAAAGCAATCAAAGCGGCGGCATAAGCGCCGCGCCAAACCCCACCTCGACAGAGACCCAGCCATAGAGCAGGGCGAACTGGCGGACGATGAACATGCCGTCGAGCAACCGTCCGAACAGGGCAACTTGGATAAACAAACCGAACAACCCGTCCCCGACGAAGATAATAGTCCGGACGACCTCACGTCGGACAAGTTGCTGAAGCAGAAGAACCTCCACCAAAGGCTCGTCGCCACCGCGCATAGCCTGAAAAAGCAGAAGCGGAAGCTCAAAACAGCGGAAGATGCACTCAGAATCAGATGGGGCAAAGTACTCAACACCGCACACAAGTACGACGACAGTCACCACACAAAGAGCTATCCGAAGCGAAAATTACTACTGGAATTTGATGAGGAGGCCTTAGAGCCCCCACAGTCAAAAAACAAGGAAGCCACCAGGTCGGATAGACGACCCCACGATCGACATCGAGCGACACAGGGCGCTGCACTCAATCCGGCACGCTACCCTTCCAAGGATTCGCATCAAAAATACGGTCCAACCAGATCCATCTACGGGCCAAGAAAGCAAGCTCTAGTAAGCAATACAAAGCAACAAATATCTGAACATTGCGGCACACCCAAATATAGGAGCGCCGCACAGCCCCTATGTTTCACTGACGAGGTGTTGGACCATGAATTTCCAGCGGTATTCAAGCCCGTAAGCATAGAGGCATACAACGGAACAACAGACCCTGGAGTCTGGATTGAGAATTATATCCTCCACATACACATGGCTAGAGGAGATGACCTCCACGCCATAAAATACTTACCCCTCAAGCTCAAAGGGCCAGCCCGGCATTGGCTTAAAAGGCTTCCCGAAAACACCATAGGAAGTTGGGAAGAGCTAGAGGATGCTTTTCGAGCAAATTTTCAAGGGACCTATGTCCGACCTCCGGATGTAGATGATCTAACTCATATAACTCAACAACCCGGAGAGTCAGCCCGGAAACTCTGGAGCAGATTTCTTACAAAAAAGAATCAGATAGTTGACTGTCCGGACGCTGAAGCCCTAGCAGCTTTCAAACATAGCGTCCGAGACGAATGGCTCGCCAGACACCTCGGCCAAGAAAAGCCAAGAATAATGGCCACATTGACAAGCCTCATGACCCACTTTTGCACAGGAGAGGATAGCTGGTTGGCAAGGAGCAGCACCAGCGACCCAAGTACATCCGAACTGAGAGATGGAAACGGGAATCCGCGCCGTAGAAAGGAACAACGCCGTATCAAGGATAACAGCCCGAAGAGCACGGCAGTCAACACCGGATTCAAAAGCTCTCGACAAAATTGGAAAAAGCCGCCTCCCAAAGATGACAGTGACGAGCTATCTAACGTCAACAAAATCTTGGACAAAACATGTCAAACCCATAGTACCCCCGGGAGGCCGGCAAACCATACCCACAGAGATTGTTGGGTCTTCAAGCAATCCGGCAAACTCAACGCCGAACATAAGGGGCTCGACATACCAAGCGAGGATGACGGCGAATCCCATAAGCAGAACACCGGAGAACAAAATAAGTTCCCACAAGAAGTCAAAACAGTAAATTCACTTCATGTGACAAAAGGAAAAAACAAATTGGCGCCTATGGAGATACGTGCCACACGGCATGTCCCAGAGGAATCTAGCCACTGGTTGTTACAACCAATCACCTTTGACCATCAGGATTACTCTAGAGGTATCCAGAACGCAGGACGGACTGCCTTGGTCTTAGATCCGATAATTGATGGACTCCACTTTACACAAGTCCTCATGGACGGCGGCAGTGACCTAAACTTACTATATCAGGACACAATCCTCAAGATGGGGTTAAACCGAGCAATAATCCGCCATGGCAACACTTCCTTTAAAGGGGACACGCCAGGCCCAGATACCCATTGTATGGGTTCCCTCTCGTTAGAAGTTATGTTTGGCTCCCCCGACAACTTCCGAAGCGAAATGCTAACCTTCCACATCGCCCCATTCATAAGTCGCTATCAAGCGCTACCGGGACGCGAAGCTTATGCCCGCTTTAACACAATAACGCATTATGCATCCCTTACACTCAAAATGCCCGGTCCACGAGGCATCATCTCATTAAAGGGAAATATCAAGTGTTCCCCGAGCACGTAGGATAGTGCGACCGCCTTGACAACTGCACACTTACCCACCTTTACTACTCAGAGCACCTACATAGGTCGTTAAAGACCCCAGACATAGCTCAATGAATCCGGCGTAAACATGCAAAAGCTTCATAGCCGCATAACCCTGTACAAGGGGCTCCGCGCGACAATAAAGCTCAATCATACCCATGTTTTTGTATTATGCTTTGTTTATTTTAACATAGATTTCCCGCACGATTGATTTTCCAGTAAGTTCCTCTCTTTTGCAGATGAACACCGTGCTACACCCATCAATGATACGGCACAACAGAGACAAAGGCGCAGACGTGCAGCAGGGACCTGTTTTAAGGATTCTTTTCAGATTAAGACCCTGCATAAACCTTTTTTACTGTCTCTTGTTGATAACATCCCCCAGTTTTTGCTATCACCGAGGAGGAGGCTGGCGTCTTGGCATGTGGCCACGCCAGAATTTTGCACGTACCTGGACACCAGGGGATTTTTTACCAAGGGCTTTTGTTCGGCCCGTCTTCATAAACACCGAATACCTTAGGGAGTGTATGGCGTCATGAGTTTGGCCTTATATGCATCAGCTCCGAATCATGTCTTTGGTCAAATGTTGGGTTTGCCCGGCTCCTGTGTTTTTCTGCCTTACGTTCCGCTGTATCGGCTAAGGCGGCACCAGGAGAACTACTGCAATTGTGCCCCGGTTCGGCCAGGCGAGCACCTCAGTAGAGAAAGCCGAAAACTGACTGTCATGATCTAGCAAGAGACTGGTCAACCACTCGATGACCTACCGGAATCTTTAGGATTCCTCCGCATTAACGAAGGGCTGTTTCCTGGTTAGGCACACACGTGCCCCGAATTCGGGCGAGTGTGGTGCCACTAGGGGCTATTTAGTAGCCCCACTGTCAAACTCCTATGGCTAAGTGAAAGTGATAAAGCATTATAGTCCGGTTGCCTAGTTCGCCGCGCTATCACCTCCTTTATAGGACCAAGACGTTGGGTCAAGTGTGAAAAGGCGCCTTTTGCGAACACCCCCGCATTATATGCATGGGGGCTGAAGCCAACGACTGCATCTTTCAGGTTATATACACATATACATTAACGGCCGCACAGGAGGCATTATGATTCTTGAAAGCACAAGTAGAAAAAGCTTTTACATCCTATCAAAATATTGTTTTACAATAGCACATGTTACTCAAACACAACATCCTTCGAGCACTGCGTCTCTATTAAACGAGCGCCCTGAAGAACTTTCTCAAAGTAGTGCTTGGCAGGTACTCGGCTTTCGTCCAAATCCCGGGATGCAACAACACTGGCCTTCATATCCGCCCAGTATGTCTTGACATGGGAAAGAGCCATCTGTGCACCCTCTATGCACGCTGACCTCTTCATTGTATCAACATGCGGCACCGAACCAAGGAACTGCTGCACCAAGCCAAAATAACTCTTCGGCTCTGGCTCTTCCAGCCACAGACGACTCGCGACATACCTCATAGCGGGTCCAGACAACCTGTTCAGCTCCGCCCAAGCGGCCAAACGGTCGGATATCGAAAGTGGGCGCTCCGGATTATGGAACTGCGACCAAAACAGTTCCTCCAATTTATGGTCATCCAGACCCCGGAAGTGTTCGGTCGCGTCCGTGACACTTGCCGCCAAATCCAAATAAGTGTTCGCCACACTCCACTTCTGGTCCAACGGAGCATACTTAGGATCCCCGAACTTGATCCGCAGCATATAAGGCTTTCCAGCCGCGATATCTCCGGCCTGACGTAGCTCCTCCTTCATAGCTCTCATTGCAGAGCGAGTGTCCTTGGCCTCGACAGTGACCTTTTCTAGGTCCTTCTGTGCCACCCTATCTTCTTCACGGAGCTTACAACGGTCGACAGCATCCTTCAATTTTATGGCCATCTCGGCCATTTCCTTCTTGCTTTGGCAGTGAGCAGCCTATTCGGCTTTTAGCTCTTCAGTCGCTTTGGCAGCAGCCGCAGCACTCTTCCTCGCTTGCTCCTTGGCTCGGGCAAGTTTTGCTCGAAGGTTCTCCATGGCAGCGGCACCATCTGCATTAAGCAAATATGTTATAAGGCACGAGCATCAAGCTCCTCTTATCAGATGTCTTTGAAGACATTACATACCTTGTGCCTCGTCTAGCCGCTTATTTACAAGCGCGATGTCGGCATCTGCTACGTCAAGTTGTCGCTTTAGCTCGGCAGATTCATCAGTCCGGCTAGCCACCGAACGCCTGGCCACATACATAGGAAAGGCGACATATTATACCTGGGATTATGATCCTCTATGCGCCGTCATTTTTGACAACACACAGAGTCTCAGGGGCTACTATTTATACAGGGCGCATTTTATATATGCGGCTCTGTCAAAAGGTACATCTTTTCGCATACCTTAAAACCTGTCAGTAAACTCCTGGCGGCCTCGTACAATCCGCTTTCCGCGGATGAAATACTTCTAATCACCGTGTCCACCAACACACGATGTTCTTCTGAGATAGACGCTCGCTTGAGCAGATCCTGTAGCCCCTCCGACCGTGCACCTAAAGGTGCCGGACTAGTCCGACGACCTTTTTCAAAGTCCGGATTTGGAGAAATCCTCCGAGACGACACCTCGGGGTCGCCAGCCTCGCAAGATGGTACAGCGGGGTGAGGCGTTTCGCTCTCCATCATCTCTGGACGAAGATCCCCGGAAGATGAGCTCTGCTGAGAAGGGTTGAGATCCGAACTGCGAGGTAAAATTTTGGTTATCTTCCTCAGAAAGAAAATAGGGATATCACTCATTTTAAAACCCCCCGCTTTACTTACAGCTCGTTGGAGATCTGATCCCCTTGGGGGCACAATGCGGCCGGAGCACCCTCCGGCGCGGGACCCTTTGACGAAGATTTCTTCCCCCGCTTCGAGGCCACCGCCTTCGGGTCTTCAGAGGCGGTCCTCTTCTTTCCCTGGATAGAGGAATTCTCGATTCCTCCCTTCCTGACAGCTTCCTTCAAGGAGGCGGTAGCTTCTTTGTTCCCCTCTTCGCCTTCTTCCAAAGGCGCAATCTCCAGCATCCTGGTCAACACAGGATCCGGCGTGGTCTCAGGGAGGGGGGCCGGACACCTTATAAGCTTTGCTTTCGCTATCCACTCCTGTTTGAAGGATATCTCTTTTAAAGGCAGTGTTATGATAAATGTACGGATAGTGTGTCCGGGTACAGGGCTACTTACTTGAGTGTCCGGGCGATTGCAGCTCAGACCTGCGTCCTCGGACAAGTCCGGACACATTGCTTGTGATCCGAAGAATAATTTGTGCATCTCCACGGGTGTCGTGCCCATAAAGTGTTGGAGGGCTCGCGGTCCTTCCGGATTAAATTCCCATAGGCGGAGGGGGCGACGTTTGTAGGGCAGTATGCGGCGAATCAGCATAACCTGCGCCACTACCGCCAAATTGATTTCTCTTTCTAGGAGATCTCGAATGCGGCCCTGCAGCAAGGGCACGTCCTTGGGCGGCCCCCAGTTAAGCCCTTTATTGACCCATGACGCTAGCCGCGGTGGGGGACCCGAGCGAAAAGCAGGTGGTGCCACCCACTTGGTGCCCCTGGGGGCTGTGGTGTAAGACCACTCCTGTTGCCATAAGCCGAACTCCTCTTGAAAAGAGCCCTCAGGCCATGGAGCGTCGGCAATCTTACTTATAATAGCCCCTCCGCACTCAGCGTGCTGCCCCTCGATCATCTTCGGTTCTACCTTGAAGGTTTTAAGCCACAGTCCGAAGTGAGGGGTAATATGGAGGAAGGCCTCACACACGAATATGAACGATGAGATTTGGAGGATGGACTCCGGAGCTAAGTCGTGAAATTCCAGCCCGTAATAAAACATGAGCCCCCTCACGAAGGGATCAATCGGGAAGCCTAGCCCCCGAAGGAAGTGGGATGTGAACACCAAACTCTCACCGGGCTGGGGAGTGGGAATATCCTTCCCTTGAGCAGGCAGCCTATGCGAGATTTCGCCGGTTAGATACCTGGCATCTCTCAGCTTTCGCACGTCTTCTTCCATAACGGAGGAAGGCATCCACCGGCCTTGGAGGTCGGAGCCGGACATCATCGAAGGTCTGAAGCGCCTGAATCTGGAGCTTTGGGTGTTGGAACTCGAGGTGAGAGGCGGATTTGATTGGATTGAAAGAAAGGAGTCGAGCCTTGGTCTCTTTATAAAGAGGTTGAATACCAAGAGCCCTCCCCGTGACCGTTTGGGACTCACTTTCAATTAAGAAGTCATACCAATGGCGGTTGGGTTACCCACGCTCGTATTGATGGGAATCCCAGAATAAGGGGACACAATCTCTGCTTTTACAGACGTGCCAAGGAAACCTCCTCGCTAAACGCACTGAGGTGGAACAGTAAAATGATTCAAATAAAGGCTTGGCCGTAGCATGATGTCACACTACGGAATACGTCAGTAGATTAGATTTGTGTAAATATTATTCTCTCTACGGTGGTATGTGGAACTTATTTTGCAGAGCCGGACACTATCCTCGTGTTCAAACATCTTCTATGAAGTATTCGGAGGAGGGACCCGCCTTGCAATGTCGAAGACAATTTGCGCGTCAGACTCGTCGTCATTGAAGCCTGGTTCAGGGGCTACCGAGGGAGTCCTGGATTATGGGGTGTCCGGATGGCCGGACTATGACCTTTGGCCGGACTCCCAGACTATGAAGATACAAGATTGAAGACTTCGTCCCATGTTCGGATGGGACTTTCCTTGGCGTGGAAGGCAAGCTAGGCGATACGATATGAAGATCTCCTCCCATTGTAACCGACTCTGTGTAACCCTAGCGCTCTCCGGAGTCTATATAAACCGGAGAGTTTTAGTCCATAGGACGAACAACAATCATACCATAGGCTAGCTTCTAGGGTTTAGCCTCTCTGATCTCGTGGTAGACCAACTCTTGTACTACCCATATCATCAATATTAATCAAGCAGGAGTAGGGTTTTACCTCCATCTAGAGGGCCCGAACCTGGGTAAAAACATCGTGTCCCTTGTCTCCTGTTACCATCCGCCTAGACGCACAGTTCGGGACCCCCTACCCGAGATCCGCCGGTTTTGACACCGACAACCGTAGTTTGAGGAGTTCATGTATTCACTATGTGTTAATGCTTTGGTCCGGTGCTCTATTAAAAGGAGGCATTAATATCCCTTAGTTTCCACTAGGACCCCGCTGCAAACGGGAGGGTAGGACAAAAGATGTCATGCAAGTTCTTTTCCATAAGCACGTATGACTATATTCAGAATACATGCCTACCTTACATTGATGAACTGGAGCTAGTTCTGTGTCACCAATGTTATAACTATTACATGAGGAATCGCATCCGACATTATTGTCCATCACCGATCCAATGCCTACGAGCTTTTCACATATTGTGCTTTGCTTATTTACTTTTCCGTTGCTACTGGTACAATCACTACAATACTGCTATCTTTACTTTTGCTACTGTTACCATTACTATCATAATACTTTGCTACTAAATACTTTGCTACAGATACTAAGTTATCCAAGTGTGGTTGAATGTACAACTCAACTGCTAATACCTGAGAATATTTTTTGGCTCCCCTTGTGTCGAATCAATAAATTTGGGTTGAATACACTGCCCTCGAAAGTTGTTGCGATCCCCTATACTTGTGGGTTATCACATACATACTGATCATGAAACGCTTAAGTACTTGAACGGTCAAACTAAGTTGAACAAGCATCATGCAAAATGGAGTGAGTTTATTGAATCTTTCCCCTATGTGATCAAGTACATTAAGGGTAAGGAAAATATAGTTGCGGATGCCCTTTCACGCCTATGCACGCTTGTCACTAAACTTGAGTTGAATGTTGTTGGCTTTAAGCACATCAAAGACTTATATGCAAATGATCCTTCCTTTGCCACTCCTTATGCTAAGTGTTTGATGCATACATCTTGGGGACAATATTACATCAAGGATGATTATCTTATGAGAGCTAACAAACTTTGCATTCCCGAGTCTTCTCTTTGTTTGCTCCTTTTGCAAGAGGCTCATGGAGGCGGACTCATGGGACACTTTGGACCTGACAAGACATTCACCACGCTCTTCAAGAACTACTTTTGGCCAAGATGTTCTGCAACATCTCACGCTTCACCAACCGATGCTCTACATGTCGCAAAGCAAACTCTAAAGCTCAATCCCATGGTCTTTACATGCCGCTTCCTATTCCTTATCAACCTTGGGAAGACATTAGCATGGATTTTGTACTTGGTTTGCCTAGAACTCAAAATGGAAAGGATTCCGTGTTTGTTGTTGTGGACCAATTCTCTAAAATGGCTCATTTTATCCCATGCAACAAGATAGACGATGCTTCACATATTGCGAATATCTTTTGTAGGGAAATCTTGCGTCTACATGGAGTACCCAAAACGATTGTCTCAGACCGCGACGTCAAGTTCTTGAGTTACTTTTGGAAGACGCTATGCGCCAAGCTCGGAATCAAGCTCTTATTCTCGTCGGTATACCATCCTCAAACTGACGGCCAAACGGAGGTGACGAACCGTACACTCTCCACTCTACTTCGCGTGTTGATGAAGAAGAACATCAAGGAGTGGGAGGAGTGTCTACCCATCACCGAGTACGCCTACAACCGTGCAAGACACCTGACTACCGGCAAGTCCCCCTTCAACGTCGTCTACGGCTTCAACCCGTTGTCCCCATTGGACATTCTACCTCTTCCACTACAAGAGCGCACTGATATGTCTTCGTCGTATCTATAATTTTTGATTGTTCCATGCCAATATTATTCAACTTTCATATACTTTTGGCAACTTTTTATACTATTTTTGGGACTAACATATTGATCCAGTGCCAAGTGCCAGTTCCTGTTTGTTGCATGTTTTATGTTTCACAGAAACCCCATATCAAACGAAGTCCAAATGGGATAAAAAACGAACGGAGAATATTTTTGGAACATTTGTGATTTTGGGAAGAAGAATCTACGCGAGACGGTGCCCGAGGGGGCCACGAGGCAGGGGGGCATGCCCCTGGGGGCAGGCACGCCCCTGACCCTTGTGGGCACCCCATAAGGCGGTTGCTGCTCTACTTTGGCCGCAAGAAAGCTAACTTTCGGAGAAAAATCTGGGCGATGGTTTTAATCCAATCGGAGTTATGGATCTCCGGATATAAAAGAAACGGTGAAAAGGCAGAATCATGGAATGCAGAAACAGAGAGAGACAGAGAGACAGATCTAATCTCGGAGGGGCTCTCGCCCCTCCCACGCCATGAAGACTATGGACCAGAGGGGACACCCTTCTCCCATCTAGGGAGGAGGTCAAGTAAGAAGAAGAAGAAGGGGGGCTCTCTCCCCCTTGCTTCCAGTTGCGCCAGAGCGCTGCCGGGGGCCATCATCATCACCGCGATCTACACCAACAACTTCACTGCCCTCATCACCAACTCTTCCTCCCTCTATGCAGTGCTGTAACCCCTCTTTTACCCGCTATAATCTCTACTTAAACATGGTGCTCAACGCTATATATTATTTCCCAATGATGTATGGCTATCCTATGATGTTTGAGTAGATCTGTTTTGTCCTGTGGGTTAATTGATGATCGTGATTGGTTTGAGTTCCATGTTTTATTATTGGTGTTGTCCTATTGTGCCCTCCGTGTCGCGCAAGCGTGAGGGATTCCCGCTGTAGGGTGTTGCAATATGTTCATGATTCGCTTATAGTGGGTTGCTTGAGTGACAAAAGCATAAACCCGAGTAAGGGGGGTTGTGGCGTATGGGATAAAGGGGACTTGATACTTTAATGCTATGGTTGGGTTTTACCTTAATGATCTTTAGTAGTTGCGGATGCTTGCTAGAGTTCCAATCATAGGTGCATATGATCCAAGTAGAGAAAGTATGTTAGCTTACGCCTCTCCCTCAAATAAAATTGCAATAGTGATTACCGGTCTAGTTATCGATTGCCTAGGGACAAATAACTTTCTCGTGACAAAAAGCTCTCTACTAAAATTAACTTAGTTGTGTCTTCATCTAAACAGCCCCTATTTTATATTTACGTGCTCTTTATTATCTTGCAAACCTACCCAACAACACCTTCAAAGTCCTTCTAGTTTCATACTTGTTCTAGGTAAAGCGAACGCTAAGCATGCGTAGAGTTGTATTGGTGGTCGATAGAACTTGAGGGAATATTTGTTCTACCTTTAGCTCCTCGTTGGGTTCGACACTCTTTACTTATCGAAAGAGGTTACAACTGATCCCCTACACTTGTGGGTTATCAAGACCTTTTTCTGGCGCCGTTGCCAGGGAGTCATAGCGTGGGGTGAATATTCTCGTGTGTGCTTGTTTGCTTTATCACTAAGTAATTTTTATTTGCTGTTCTTAGTTCTTTTCTATCTTTAGTTATGGGTAGGAAATGCAAAATACCAAAAAATAGTTGTACCTACTGAACCAATGGTTGAAGAACCACTCAAAATCTATCACACTCCTGAAGCTTTTTACTTGGATCATCTTCGATCCCTATGTGCTCGTGCTGAAACCCCAACTAGCTTAGTTGAGGGCAAATCTTTAGACGAGCATGCTTGTTATGTGTGACATCGTATATCTGAAAAGGTAATCTTTTACTGGATCAAATTCATTGTTTGCAATGCTATGCTTGGAATTTATGTGAAATATATGATTTTACTTGTTGTTCTGAAAACCCTAAGAAACACCTTCCCTACCGATGTGAGTTTAGTGATAATGGAATCATATCTTCGTATGCTAAGGGTGTTTATAATTACTATGATGTTCAAAAAATTGAAGAATTTGTTGCTTTTAAGGGTGCTTATGAAATTGCTTCTTTGATTGAAAAGTATGATGCTACTCTCTACAAATCTGAAAATTTTGCCATATTTAAATATTGTTATGATAATTATGCTTCTAATGCCTATGTTAAACTATATATTGAGGACTCCTCCGCTGTCCAAGAGGAGACTAATATTTTGCAGGAGTCTATGGAATAAGAAATTTAAGAAACTGTGAGCTCATTGGATGAAAAAGATGATGAGGAGAGCGAAGAACAAAAGGAGGAAGAGCGGATTAGCTACCCGTGCCCACCTTCTAATGAGAGTAACTCTTCAACTCATAAATTGTTTAATTTCCCTTCATGTTTACCGAAGGATGATTGCTATGTTGATTGTTATGATCCCGTTGATTCTATTGAAATATCCCTTTTTGATGATGCTTGCTATGCTTGTGGCCAAGATGCCAATATGAATGATGCTTATGGAGATGAACTTGCTATAGTTCCTTATGTTAAACATGAAATTGTTGCTATTGCACCCACGCATGATAGTCCTATTATCTTTTTGAATTCTCCCAACTGCAATATATCGGAGAAGTTTGTGATTATTAAGGATTATATTGATGGGTTGCCTTTTACCATTGCACATGATGATTTTGATGAATGTGATATGCATGTGCTTGCTGCTCCTACTTCTCTATGTTTCCACCTCTCTATGTTTCCCATACGATAGAATTGCAAGAAACTGCTTATATTATGCATTAGCCTTTACTTGGGGTGCATGAATTGTTCTTCTATGACATGCCGATGCATAGGAAGAGAGTTAGACTTTGTTTTTGCATGATATATGTTACTTTGTGCTCACTATTAAATTACAAATCATTGTTAATTAAAATTGGATTTGATATACCTAGGGATCCAGGTGGATCCATTAGTTGAGCACTTTATGCCTAGCTTAATGGCTTTAAAGAAAGCGCTGCCAGGGAGACAACCCAGAAGTTTTAGAGAGTCATTTGTTTCTGTTGAGTGCTTTTATGAAGTTTAAAAACAAAAAAACAAAGAGGGGAACCCAAAACTTTTCAAAAAGGAAAGCGAAAGTGAGAAAGACGAGCATTGTTAAAGTGGGAGCTAGCCTTGAACTTTGTTCATGCTCACGGAAACTTTGTGAATGTTGATTACAGAAACTTTTCAACAAAAATAATTATCCCCTTGTACAATTCCATTGTATTATAAAAATAATGTGCCAAGGTTTGCCTTTAGGATGTTTACAATGCTTGTTGGTTTGTACAGTGCCGGACAAGAACTTTGGCTGTAGTGCGCGATTTTACATTTTTTTTATTGGAACGTCAAACGGTTCTGTTTATTTTTGCACCGTCTTGCTGTACAAATTTTTTATTTTTCCTAATTTTGGTAGAATTTTTGGGGTACCAGAAGTATGGTGAATGTTCAGATTGCTACATATTGTTCTGTTTTTGACGGATTCTGTTTTTGATGCATAGTTTGCTTGTTTTGATGAAACTATCAATTTCTATCAGTGGATTAAGCTATGGAAAGCTATATTACAGTAGACACAATGCAAAAACAAAATATGAATTGGTTTGCAACAGTACTTAGAGTAGTGATTTGCTTTATTATACTAACGGATCTTACCGAGTTTTCTGTTGAAGTTTTGTGTGGATGAAGTGTTTGATCGAGGAAGTCTCGATATGAGGAAAAGGAAGAGAGGCAAGAGCTAAAGCTTGGGGATTCCCAAGGCACCCCAAGTAAATATTCAAGGAGACTCAAGCATTTAAGCTTGGGGATTCCCTGGAAGGCATCCCCTCTTTCTTCAACAAGTATCGGTATGTTTTCAGATTCGTTTCGTTCATGCGATATGTGCAAGTCTTGGAGCGTCTTTTGCATTTAGTTTTCATTTTTCTTTTATGCACCATGCTGGTATGAGATAGTCCTTGGTTTACTTATAGAATGCTCATTGCACTTCACTTAAAATATTTTGAGTATGGCTTTATAGAATGCTTCATGTGCTTCACTTATATCATTTGAAGTTTGGATTGCCTGTTTCTCTTCACATAGAAAACCGCCATTTGTAGAATGCTCTTTTGCTTCACTTATATTTGTTAGAGCGTGGGCATATCTTTTGTAGAAAAAATTAAGCTCTCTTGCTTCACTTATATCTATTTAGAGAGATGCCAGGAATTGGTCATTCACATGGTTAGTCATAAAATCCTACATAAACTTGTAGATCGCTGAATATGATATGTTTGATTCCTTGCAATAGTTTTGTGATATAAAGGTGGTGATATTAGAGTCAAGCTAGTGGGTGACTGTGGATTAGTAGAAGTACTTGTGTTGATGTTTGTGATTCCCGTAGCATGCACGTATGGTGAACCCTTATGTAACAAAGTTGGAGCATGAGGTATTAATTGATTGTCTTCCTTATGAGTGGCTGTCGGGGACGAGCGATGGTCTTTTCCTACCAATCTATCCCCCTAGGAGCATGGACATAGTACTTTGTTTTGATGACTAATAGATTTTTGCAATAAGTATGTGAGTTCTTTATGACTAATGTTGAGTCCAGGGATTATACGCACTCTCACCCTTCCATCATTGCTAGCCTCTTCGGTACCGTGCATTGCCCTTTCTCACCTCGAGAGTTGGTGCAAACTTCGCCAGTGCATCCAAACCCCGTGATATGATACACTCTATCACACATAAGCCTCCTTATATCTTCCTCAAAATAGTCACCATACCTACCTATTATGGCATTTCCATAGCCATTCCGAGATATATTGCCATGCAACTTCCAACATCTTCATATACATGACTTGAGCATTCATTGTCATATTGCCTTGCATGATCGTAAGATAGCTAGCATGATGTTTTCATGGCTTGTCCGTTTTTTGATGTCATTGCTACGCTAGATCATTGCACATCCCGGTACACCACCGGAGGCATTCATATAGAGTCATAACTTTTTTCCAGTATCAAGTTGTAAGTAAATAAAGTGTGATGATCATCATTATAGAGCATTGCCCCATAAAAATAAAAAATAAAAAAAGAGAGGCCAAATAAGCCTAAATAAAAAAAGGGGGGCCAAAGAAGCCCGCCCAAAAAAATAAAAAAAATTAAAAAAATAAAAGAGGCAATGTTACTATCCTTTTACTACACTTGTGCTTCAGAGTAGCACCATGTTCTTCATATAGAGAGTCTCCTATATTGTCACTTTCATATACTAGTGGGAATTTTCATTATACAACTTGGCTTGTATATTTCGACGATGGGCTTCCTCAAATTCCCTAGGTCTTCATGAGCAAGCAAGTTGGATGCACACCCACTTAGTTTCAGTTTGAGCTTTCATACACTTATAGCTCTTAGTGCATCCGTTGCATGGCAATCCCTACTCCTCGCATTGATATCAATTGATGGGCATCTCCATAGCCCGTTGATTAATCGCGTCGATGTGAGACTTTCTCCCTTTTTGTCTTCTCCACACAACCTCCACCATCATACTCTATTCCACCTATAGTGCTATATCCATGGCTCACGCTCATGTATTGCGTGAAAGTTGAAAAGGTTTGAGAATGTCAAAAGTATGAAACAATTGCTTGGCTTGTCATCGGGGTTGTGCATGATTTGAATATTTTGTGTGATGAAGATGGAGCATAGCCAGACTATATGATTTTGTAGGGATAACTTTCTTTGGCCATGTTGTTTTGAAAAGACATGATTGCTTTATTAGTACGCTCGAAGTATTATTGTTCTTATGTCAAATGATAGACTATTGCTTTGAATCACTCGTGTCTTAATATTCATGCCATGATTAGACATATGATCAAGATTACTCTAGGTAGCATTCCACATCAAAAATTATCTTTTTTTATCATTTACCTACTTGAGGACGAGCAGGAATTAATCTTGGCGATGCTGATACGTCTCTATCGTATCTATAATTTTTGATTGTTCCATGCCAATATTATTCAACTTTCATATACTTTTGGCAACTTTTTATACTATTTTTGGGACACATATTGATCCAGTGCCCAGTGTCAGTTCATGTTTGTTGCATGTTTTATGTTTCGCAGAAACCCCATATCAAACGGAGTCCAAACGGGATAAAAACGGACGGAGAATATTTCTGGAATATTTGTGATTTTTGGGAAGAAGAATCAACGCGAGACGGTGCCCGAGGGGGCTACGAGGCAGGGGGCGCGCCCCAGGGGGGCAAGCGCGCCCCTGGCCCTTGTGGGCACCCCGTAAGGTGGTTGGTGCTCTACTTTGGCCGCAAGAAAGCTAATTTTCGAAGAAAAATCTGGCGAAGGTTTCAATCCAATCGGAGTTATGGATCTCCGAATATAAAAGAAACGGTGAAAGGGCAGAATCAGGGAACACAGAAACAGAGAGAGACAGAGAGACAGATCCAATCTCGGAGGGGCTCTCGCCCCTCCCACGCCATGAAGACCATGGACCAGAGGGGAAACCCTTCTCCCATCTAGGGAGGAGGTCAAGGAAGAAGAATAAGAAGGGGGGCTCTCTCCCCCTTGCTTCCGGTGGCGCCGGAGCGCTGCCGGGGCCATCATCATCACCGCGATCTACACCAACAACTTCACCGCCATCATCACCAACTCTTCCTCCCTCTATGCAGCAGTGTAACCCCTCTTTTACCCGCTATAATCTCTACTTAAACATGGTGCTCAATGCTATATATTATTTCCCAATGATGTATGGCTATCCTATGTTGTTTTTGTATATCTGTTTTGTCCTATGGGTTAATTGATGATCGTGATTGGTTTGAGTTGCATGTTTTATTATTGGTGTTGTCCTATTGTGCCCTCCGTGTCGCGGAAGCGTGAGGGATTCCCGCTGTAGGGTGTTGTAATATGTTCATGATTCTCTTATAGTGGGTTGCTTGAGTGACAGAAGCATAAACCCTAGTAAGGGGGGTTGTGCCGTATGGCATAAAGGGGACTTGATACTTTAATGCTATGGTTCGGTTTTACCTTAATGATCTTTATTAGTTGCGGATTCTTGCTAGAGTTCCAATCATAAGTGCATATGATCCAAGTAGAGAAAGTATGTTAGCTTATGCCTTTCCCTCAAATAAAATTGCAATAGTGATTACCGGTCTAGTTATCGATTGCCTAGGGACAAATAACTTTCTCGTGACAAAAAGCTCTCTACTAAAATTAACTTAGTTGTGTCTTCATCTACACAGCCCCTAGTTTATATTTACGTGCTCTTTATTATCTTGCAAACCTATCCAACAACACCTTCAAAGTCCTTCTAGTTTCATACTTGTTCTAGGTAAAGTGAACGCTAAGCGTGCGTAGAGTTGTATCGGTGGTCGATAGAATTTGAGGGAATATTTGTTCTACCTTTAGCTCCTCGTTGGGTTCGACACTCTTACTTATCAAAAGAGACTACAACCGATCCCCTACACTTGTGGGTTATTACGCACCAACATGGACGCGAGTGCACAAGCAAGCTACATCAAGAAGATGCATGAGGATACAAGGCATACCATCGAGCGCCAAGTACAAGGACTCACGATCAAGCTTAACGTCAACAAGCAACCCATGATATTCAACATTGGAGATCTCGTGTGGCTACACCTTCGCAAGGACCTCTTCCCCAATGAACGCAAGTCCAAACTTCTACCTCGAGCCAATGGACCCTTTAAGGTGCTAGCATGCTAGAACTACAACGCTTACAAGATCGACCTCCCGTGCGATAAGTACAACATGAGCGACATCTTCAACGTCAAGGATCTTTCGCCATACCATGGTGATGAGGATTCTGATCCAAGATCGGATCTTTGCCAAGGGAGGGGTGATGATGCGGAGCATCCCATGATCATCCCCATGGACACCACCTAAACTATCCAAGCTCCAAGTGGACCCATGACAAGAGCAAGGGCTCGTGCTATTCAATCCGAGGTGACATCACTCCTACGTGAGTTTCCCTCTTCTTCCAGTGAGACATGGCTACTGCCTAAGTCCGAGATGCTATGTGTGATCAGGTAGAACGCTCAAGCCACGGAGCCGAGAGCTGAAGAAGAAACAATAGGCGTCAACTCTCTAGACAGCCCGGAACTTTGGGCCAGAGCCCGGAACTTCCAGCCTACCCAGAGCTTCCGGCCTCCATCGACTTCGGCTAGCCTGGGTGTGCCAACTCTCTGGTTAGCCCGGAACCAGCCTGGACCTTCCGGCCCCCGGACCCTCCGGCCCACCCGGACCTTCCGGACCCCGGACGCCAGCCAGCTCCACCCGCGCCAACTCTCTGGTTAGGGCGGACCTTGCCCAGAACCTCCAGCACTCGGAACTTCCGGCCCTTCCTGTGTGCAGCGACTTGGGCCGAGGCCCGTGTACCCTTTCGCCCCGTAAACTATATATACTCGTCTCCTACCTATGTTTTAGGGTTAGCATTGGTTTAGCTCATTTGAGATAGATCTTTGCTCATCCATACGGATCTCCTCCTCATGAGAGATCGCGGCCTCTTCGGAGAAGATCCACCTGGATTCAAGACCCCTTTATGGGAAGATACCTCATGGATTCAAGACCTCCTCTTGGAGATGAACTACCGCCACGTGTATCATCCTTTGTTGGATTTGGATCTTGTACCTCTCTTGTGTTTCGATGATCTAGCACATGTGTGACTTTGTTCTTGTTGGTTGAGTGATTTCTCGTGTTTTTCTCTCATTCCCCTCCTCGTGTTCTTCGTGTTCCTCGTAGGGATCTGCTCCAAACGTGAAAGATTGGCCTCTAGGGTTCTACCCTACATCAAGACCTCTAGACAGGTGATCAAGAAGTACTAAAGATCAAGACTTATGTTGCCGACAAGCTCCGAGCCAGCAAACTCTGGGCTGACATGCTCAAGATCGGTAAGCTCCCTCTACCTCTCCACATCAGCAACTTGCCAGGGTCTTGCTAATAGGTGGCTAGTGCGCAGGCAGTTAGGTGAAGCTTGTCGGGGCACGTGGCAGTCCGCCGAAGATCAACTTTATTGACACTCGTCCAGAAGGTGTGTCATAATAATAAAAGGTAGCTGTGTAGATGGTACAAGTGGACACCTAATAGCGTATTTATTATTTTTGCCCTATACTATCAGAGTTAGGTATGATAGCACTGTAGCCACTATTACCCTCTGTAATTATCATTTTGCCACTATGGTAGCCCCTTTTGTGTATAAAAGGAGGCTGATACGTCTCCAACGTATCTATAATTTTTGATTGTTCCATGCTGTTATATTATCATTCTTGGATGTTTTACAATCATTTTATAGCAACTTTATATCATTTTTTGGGACTAACGCATTGACATAGTGCCCAGTGCCAGTTGCTATTTTTTTACTTTGCAGAATATCAGTATCAAACGAAGTCCAAATGTCACGAAGCTTTTTGAAGATTTTTCTGGGCCAGAAGACAACTTGGGAGCCAAGGAAGCACATGGGGGGAGGCCCATGGGGCCCATGATACACCAGGGCGTGCCAGAGGCCCCTAGCGTGCCTTGATGTATCATGGGGCCCACGGAGGTCCTCTCGACCACCTCTTTCCTCTATAAAATGCCCAAATATTCCAGAAACCATGGGGGAGCTGACGAAGCACAATTGCAGCCACCGCAAGTTCCAGAACCATGAGATCCAATCTACACCATCATGGAGGGGTTCATCATCCTCATTGGTGCCTCTTCGATGATGCGTGAGTAGTTCACCGTAGACCTATGGTCTGTAGGCAGTATATAGATGGCTTTATCTCTCTTTTTGATTCTCAATACAATGGTCTCCTGGAGATCTATTTGATGTAATGACTTTTTGTGGTGTGTTTGTTGGGATCCGATGAAGTTCGAGTTTATGATCAGATCTCTATCCATGAATATTATTTGAGTCTTCTTTGATCTCTTATATGCATGATTACTTATAGCCTCGTATTTCTTCTTCGAATCTTTGGTTTAGTTAGGCCGACTAGATTGATTTTTCTTGCCATGGGAAGAGGTGCTTTGTGATGGGTTTGATCTTACGGTGTCCTCACCCAGTGACAGAAGGGGTAGCGAGGCACATATGTATCATTGCTATTAAGGATAACAAGATGGGGTCTATTCCTACATGAATAGATCTTGTCTACATCATGTCACCGTTCTTATTGCATTACTTCATTTCTCCATGAACTTAATACACTAGATGCATGCTCGATAGCGGTTGATGTGTGGAGTAATAGTAGTAGATGCAGAATCGTTTTCGTCTACTAATCTTGCATGTGATGCCTATATAATGATCATTGCCTTGGATATCGTCATAATTATTTGATCTTCTATCAATTGCCCAACAGTAATTTGTTTACCCACACTATGCTATTTTCTCGATAGAACAAACTAGTGAAATCTACGGCCCCCGAGTCTATCTTTTATCATATTGCTTTCCGATCTATTTTTCATCACTTTTGTTTTCAGATCTATTATTCCAAAAACCCAAAAATACCTTGCTGCACTTTTTATTTGCATATTTTATTTTGTGTTTTATCCAGATATATTTATCAAAACTTATACTATTTAATCTATCTTTTGACCTAGGAGGGATTGACAACCCCTCTTACGCGTTGGGTGATAACCCACAAGTATAGGGGATCGTAACAGTTTCTGAGGGTAAGTATTTAACCCAAATTTATAGATTCGACACAAGGGGAGCCAAAGAATATTTGATGGTATTAGCAGTTGAGTTGTCAATTCAACCACACCTGGAGATTAATTATCTGCACCAAAGTGATTAGTAGCACAGTAGTATGATAGTTTTGATGATAGCAGTAGTAGTAACGGTAACAGTAACAGTGGTAGCAGTGATATTGTAGCAGTAACGTTAGCAGTAGCAATAGTAGTAAATTAGCAAGAATAATATGCGATAAATTCGTAGGCATTGGATAAGTGACTTGTTGGATGATATTCATCATGAGACAGATATAACCTAGGGCAATACGACACTAGCTCCATTTCATCGATATAATGTAGGCATGTATTCCGTAAAGAGTCATACGTGCTTTATTAAAA
This sequence comes from Triticum dicoccoides, assembly GCF_002162155.2. NCBI lineage: Eukaryota > Viridiplantae > Streptophyta > Magnoliopsida > Poales > Poaceae > Triticum > Triticum dicoccoides. Next base: position 372,088,922 of record NC_041381.1, on the reverse strand, counting down.
GAATTTGCATGACATCTTTTGTCCTACCCTCCCATGGCAGTGGGGTCCATATAGGAAACTAAGGGACATTAAGGCCTCCTTTTAATAGAGAACCAGAACAAAGCATTCACACATAGTGAATACATAAACTCCTCAAACTGCAGTCATCATCGAGAGTGGGCCCGGTTGTTGTCACTCCGGGGTTGTCGGACCATAAGCGTAGTAGGTGACTATAACTTGCAAGATCGGATCTAAAACATGGATATAATGATGAATTCATAAACGGTTTAGATCTGAGTTCATGGCACCCGGGCCCAAAGTGACAAGCATTAAGCATAGCAAAGTCATAGCAACATCAATCTAAGAACATAGTGGATACTAGGGATCAGGCCCTAACAAAACTAACTCGATTACGTGATGAATCTCATCCAACTCCTCACCGACCAGCGAGCCTACGAAGCAATTACTCACTCCCGGTGGGGAGCATCATGGAATTGGCGATGGAGATGGGTTGGTGATGACGAAGAACGAAGATCCCCCTCTCCGGAGCCCCAAACGAATTCCAGATCTGCCCTCCCGAGGAAGAACAGGGCTTGGCGGTGGCTCCGTCTCATCGATCGCAATAATTCTTTCTCCCTGATTTTTTTTCTGGAAATATGTGATTTTTAGTATCAGGGGGTCGTCTGCGGGGCCACGAGGTGGGGACAACCCACCTGGGCGCGCCAGGAGAGGGGGGCGCGCCCTAGTGGGTTGCGCCCACCCAGGATCCCTTCTCGTGCAGGTCTTGGCTCCAGAAATTCTTATTATTGATATAAAAAATCCTCACAAAGTTTTGTTCCATTTCGAGAACTTTTATTTCTGCACAAAAATAACACCACAGTAGTTCTTCTGAAAACATCGTCAGTTCGGGGCTAGTTTCATTCAAATCATGCAAATTAGAGTCCAAAACAAAAGGAAAACGTGAGAAAAAGTCGATACGTTGGAGACGTATCAACTCCCCCAAGCTTAAACCTTTGCTTGTCCTCAAGCAATTCATTTGATAAACTGAAAGTGAAAAAAGGAAAACTTTTATGAACTCTTTTGGTCTTGTATGCATAAATAAGCTTAAACAACACCCAGGTTTTCAGCCAACATTATAACTAACCATGTCAACAATAACATTTAAAGATTATAATGGCTCATATCAATGAGATAATCAGCTAGCGAGCAATAATAATAGGGCCAATTCCAGTTCTGCCCCTAACTCGAACCCACTACTCAGTTTTGCCCCTAATTTTTAGGTATGCTCAGTTTTGCCCCTCCACCGTTAGTGTCACTTATAGAAATGCCCTTTTACACCGTTACCGTCCGGTCAAAGGACTTTGACCACCTAGAAAAAAATAGCAAAAAAATCAAAAAAATCTGAAATTTTGTGGGATCGAAGATAGTCATGTCCGCAAGGCGCGTGCAAATTTGTGTGCCGTTCGGACACCCTGAGAGCTCGTGGCAAAGGAAATCATAAATTTTGTACGCATGTGAACAGTAAATTCGAAAAAATAGAAAAAAATTCAAGAAAATATGAAAATTTGGGGAACTGAAGATACTTAGGTGCACAAGATGTGTGCACATTTTTGTTGTGTTTGGACATCGTATGAGCCCGTACGAGCTCGTAGGAGCTAAACTTTATTTTTTTCTCTGTGAGCTCCTACGATGTCCAAACACAACAAAAATGTGCACACATCTTGTGCACTTAAGTATCTTCAGTTCGCCAAAATTTCATATTTTTTCTACTTTTTCGAATTTATTGTTCACATGCGTACAAAATTTATGATTTCCTTTGCCACGAGCTCTCAGGGTGTCTGAACGGCACACAAATTTGCATGCGCCTTGCGGACATGACTATCTTCGATCCCACAAAAATTCAGATTTTTTTGATTTTTTTGCTATTTTTTCTGGGTGGTCAAAGTTCTTTGACCAGACGGTAACGTCGCAAAAGGGCATTTCTATAAGTGACACTAACGGCGGAGGGGCAAAACTGAGCATACCTAAAAATTAGGGGCAAAACTGAGTAGTGGGTTCGAGTTAAGGGCATAGATGTAAATGTCCCATAATAAAATATATCAAACAACAACACATTGTCAAAACAACCATGATATAATATGACAATAGTGGTATCTCGCTAGCCCTTTCTGAGACCACGAAACATAAATGCAGAGCACCTCCAAATTTCAAGCAGTGACTAAACATTGTAATTCATGGTAGAAAAGATCCAGTCATGATGCACCCAACATTAGCTACTCATAATGCATAAATCGTGACAACTGTGCTCTACTCAGTGTCTAGCGCTTGTTTTAGAAGGTGGTGACACAACATAAAAGTAAATAGATAGTCCCTTCGTAGAGGGAAGCAGTGATTTGGAGAGGTGCCAGAGCTGAATTTTTAAAACAGAGATAAATGATATTTTGAGACATGCACCCTTCTTATTCACTTCACGACCATCAGTTATCAACATCTTCCATGCTAAGCACGCTAGTGGCAGTTCCCAAGCGATAAAAGTAAAGGTTTACTCCCCCTCCACCATCAATCACACTCCACGGCTTGTCCGGAACAACGGATGCCGTCCATACCAACATCAGTCTCGGGGGAGTTTTGTTTAATTATTTGCATTTTTGAGTTCGGGACTGGGAATCCCTCTTACCGCCCATTTTCTCATACGATGGCGAGTGAATAAACACTCGACCTGAGAATAACCCGCTTAACAATGAAGATATCGACCACCTCCTGTCGTTCCATGAATGATCTAGGCACACAAAAAGGATAATTTTTAGAAGTTTTTAGAGGTGGCACATGCAAATTTACTTAGGACGGCAGGGTAATACCGCATATAGGTAGGTATGGTGGACTCATCTGGAATAACTTTGGGTTCAAGGTTTTTGATGTACAAGCAGAGTTCCCACTTAGTACTGGCGAAGGCTAGCAATTAAGATTGAGAAGCGGCTAGCTAGAGAGCAACAACGATCATAACCATGCATTATGCATAAGTAACATTGGGAGTAGCATAAGTAGGATATGAACACCATGAACATAAATAACATAGAGACTATGTTGGTTTTGATTCAACTACATGCGTGAACATGTACCAAGTCAAGCCACTCGGACATTCAGAGGAGGACACCATATCATCATACTACATCACAATCATTTGAACGCTATGTTGATATCCAAGATAAATCATTATCAACTCCCAGATACTTATGCATGGCATGAGAAACTATAATCTCTAATTGTCATTGCAAACATGTTTAATCATAATGGGCTGAATCATGGATACTAGGTTAAATATATTTACAAAAATAGAACAAGTCGAGTTCATACCAATTTCTCCCTGCCACGGCCAGTTCATCGGATGTCATCATTATTGCCTTTCACTTGCACGACCGAACGATATAAAAATAATAATAGTGCAAGAGTGCCATGGACTAAGATGGTATCTGCAAACATTTTATTCAACAGGAGAAGACAAGGTAAAATGTGCTCTTATTAGTACAACAATTATTCATATGAGAGCCACTCAACATTTTCATCGCGGTCTTCTCCTTGGTACAACTCGAATAAAAAGAAAAGAAGTTCAGAGAAACACATTGAAATATTTTAGGAGTTTTTGATTTTCTAGAACGGGCAAATAAAAGGGAAAAGCAAAAACGAGAAAAACTATTTACACGGGAAAGCTCCCAACAAGCAAGAGAAGAACAAGGAAATATTTTCGGATTTTCTTTCTAATACTACTAAGCAAAGAAAGTAAACACTACAAAAAAGACACATCCGTGACATTTTGGGCCGAACGAAAAAAATTCTGTCATACTTATGACACTTCTATGACGATAATTGTGACAAAACCCGGTATCATCGTACATGTGGTGGGCTCCTACTTCTATGACAAAAAATCATGACAGAAAATGGGATTTTCGTCCTGGGCGGGCCGGAGACGCAATTGCATGACATTCTTTGGGCCGTCCATGACGGAAAAAACCGTGGTAGAAGCGAGGGCAAGGAAAATATCGGGGTGTTCCCGGTTATGGTGGGTGGTCGGGGCCGAGCGATGCGCGTTTCTCTCATAGACGTACGCACGTGTGTGCGAGGCATTGGCTGTAACTGAACCCGAGCAAGGCGTTGGGCTCTAACTGAACCCGAGCAATTGCACTACAGGCTACGCGTTACGGAACTCGAGCGATCGATCGATGGCTGTTAGCGGAACAGAATCGAGCGATTCCTTCGCTACTGCTGCTAACTGAAGCTGATTGATGCTG
>NC_041381.1:372031334-372084381 GCF_002162155.2 Triticum dicoccoides | reverse complement strand
GATGAACAGGACCCCATGGCGTTGCCTCTGGATGAACAGGACCCCGATCGATTGAGCCAGTTAGTGCTGGATGAACAGGACCCCGTGGAGGGCTGGATGAATAGGATGACCCCATGGAGGGATGGATGAACAGTAGTCGGTGGAAGGGTGGTTGAACAGGAGCCCGTGGAGAGGGGTGGTTGAACAGTAGCCGGTGGAGTAGCGCACGGTGGAGGCTGGATGAACAGGAGCCCATGGATGAACAGTCACAGGTAGAGGCTGGAGGAGGTCGAAAGTGGATGAACAATAGCCCGTGGAGGCTGGAGGAGGTCGACGGTGGAGATGAATAGTATCCCGTGGAGTCCCGTTTTGCGGTACCCCACACCCCTCCCAATGAACAGGACCCCCGTTTCGACCGTAGCGCTCCAACACAAGTCTGTTTCGTCCGTTTTGCGGTACGCCACACCCGTCCCGATCAACATGACCCCATTTCGACCATAGGAGGTCCAACACAAGTCCGTTTCCTCCATTTTGCAGTATGCTAGACCCCTCCCGATGAACAGGATCCCGTTTCGAACATGGCCGGTCGAACACAAGGCCGTTTCCTCCGTTCTGCAGTACGCTAGGCCTCGTTTCCATCGCATGTTCCGTCCAAGCCCTCCCGATGAACACGACGACGCATTCCATTCCGACCCAGCTGGTTGGCTCCCCATGAACACGACGACGACGTTGTTTCTCCGTTCCGACCCAGCCATGTACACGAGCCCTGGCCGTACATATGCGCGAGTAGGCGTTCGAGACACCTCCCGGATGTACGTACGTTGCCGTATTTACTTTCTAGCAACTTGGCCGTTGTACGTACGTGTACATGCTACGTGCATGCCTCTACTACGACACGTGCGCGCCTCTACATCGACCAGTATGTACGTACACGTTCGCGACCAGAATGACAACGCTACGTACGCTTCGACCAGGTGGGTCCCGACTGTCAGGCACTTCCTTGCGTGGGAATATGTAGATGGTGGGTCCCAGCAGTCAAGGGGGAAACTTTTTTTTGCGAAATATGGTGGCCTGACCGGTGGGTCCCTGCTGTCAGGTGGAGGAATAATTATTTTGTGCGTAATAAGGAGGCACTTCCTTGTGGCCACCCTGGACGCAGCTGTCAGCCTCTCCATGTATAGTACTCTTCCGATGGAAGTTGTTCCTTGACCAGGTTGACCACGCCACGCCGACGACGACGGTGAGGCCTAGGAAGGGGATGACGTGGAGCTGGGGAAGATGCGGTAGTGGAAGCCCGCGCAAATAGGAGTACGATGGTTCACTGGTTCGGCTGCGGTGTGAGGCTGCCGTCACCATAGGGCCTGGCCAGCGGTGGGAATAGTAGGGGGCGGTGAGGCCTCCACGGCAACACAACCGGCCACGGGAGGCAGGAGCATGCAGCACGACCGATGCTGCTTTGGACGGTTGGAGCAAGAAGACCAGAGGTTGAAGAAGCACTATGGCCGCTGGATGGACATCGTACAATTACTGGAGCTAGAATCATTCATATTGACTAAGTTGACAAAGCCCTCCGTCCCCGTCAACTTGGTAGGCCCACAAGTCAGCCTCCCACCAAGGAGGGTCCCAGCTAGCAGGGGGAGTATTTATTTTTTTGTGCGTAATAAGGAGGCACTTCCGGTGGGTCCGAGCTGGCAGGGGGGAACATTTTTTTCGCGAAATATGGTGGCCCGTCCGGTGGGTCCCAATAGTTAGGGGGGAAATGTTTTTTTCGTGAAATATGGCCCGTCCGGTGGGTCCCTACTATCGGGTGGAGGAATAATTATTTTGTGCGTAATAAAGAGGCACTTCCTTGCGGCTGCCGTGGACCCAGCTATCTGCCTCTCCATGTACAGTACTCTTCCGATGGAAGTCGGTCGTTGACCACATTGACCACGCCGTGCCGAGAGCACCACGGCGGTGGACGACAGCGAGGCCTAGGAAGGGTACGACGTGAAGCCGTGGAAGACGCGGCAGTGGATGCCCACATGGAGAGGAATACGTGTCAACTTCTTTTTTTAGGGGATGCGTCAACTTAGTAGGCCCACAAGTGTGTGGCAGAGAACTTATAGCCCATTTCCGATTTGTAAGAATGTACATCCCATTTTTGAATTCTAATAGAATTTACTACAGCCCATTTACAGTTTGTTAAAAGTACATCCCATTTTCTAGCTAGGACAATGATTAATAATTTCAACCAACCGTTCAAGACGGAATTCAATAAAATCTCCCACATTTTGATGGGATCCGAAATATTTTTATCCCAAAATTTCTAGTCAGTTTAAATATAAAATTGTATTACGTAAAAATCCAATGAAACATTGCGCGCGCAACAATTAAAAATTAAGATTTTCAAAATCCATAAATAATATTTTAGAAACTAATTTCGTGTTTCATGCATTTTTTTATAGTTACTGCCCAGTTTTTAAAATTACATCCCATTTATTATTTTTTAATGCATCCCTCCTAGGAAAGATTTGCAGCCCAGCGGGGCGGAGAATAACAAGTTGGCCTTGCGTGGGTATTCCTGAAAAAAAGTATAGCTGGGCTAGCCATTTTCATCTTGAAAAAAATTAATATCTGGGCTAGATATCTGGCCTGGGCTAGACGGGCCACAACCCTCCCAGTTAATACCCTGCTTTCCTCTGAACAACAAGGAAAACATCACCAAGAAAAGCTCTGCAGTGCTCATGCCTCAAAAACACAAATACTGCTCGAGCTGCTTGGTCCCAGCTGTCGGCCGCACCTTGTGCAATTCTCTCATTTATATTGACTACATAGGTTGACAATGGTGTGGGACCGTGATGTCAGGAAACCAGGAGGAAGCAAAAAAAATATATAGTTGTACATAATAAGGAGGCACTTGCGTACATACAACTATGGCCCTAGTGGGTCCCTACTGTCATCCAGTCGAAATAAAGTCATCTCCTGAATCCTCATGTTCGTTGACCATGTTAACAATGCTCAACGCCACGGTGAGCGCAAAAAATCGAAGGACGACGGAGAGGGCCTCGCGGGCCCTACTGATAGTCTGATATAGCACTAGCTGCTCATTCAGGAAGCCAGGATCATCGGACACCTATGAGCACCTTCGAGAGACTGAGACGGCATGAAACGGTAAGGCTGCGCTTGGCAGCTCTGGTTTATTTCACACCTGTATTAACATACTCCCTCCGTCTAGGTGTGTAAGTCATCTTACGAAAACAAAATAATTCCAAAACACTTAGGCATGGTGCATTAACTTCTACCTCGTTTCTTGTTTCTTCACATATCAACCAATAATAGACGAGGGGTGTGCATGCTTTTAATGACTTGAGACTATCAAACATGACATGAGTGGTTAGTTCATTGCATGCAATGCTATTAATTAGCAAATAAACATTAAGGTCTGTCGTTTTCCCCTCCTCCTTGGTCACGGTGCACAACCTAAGATGACTTACTCACCTAGACGGTGGGAGTACAAGTGTAATTTACTCGTCATCAGAAACAATGCGTAAAATACAGGCGTAATGAAACCGAGGGCCCGAGGTCTGTAAGTAAAACCGGCAGGTTAAGCATGTAATTTGAGAGACTAGTGTATATTTTACTAGTCGAAATCGACCAACCAAGCGCTTCGCCCGAGACCATCTGCTTTTATTTACAAGCGTCAGTTATACAAGCGGTTTTGGTTGGAAAACGACGATCCAATCACGGCCTAAGATGATGAGTTGGTCGGAAGATCATATGGTTTCACGTCTAACCTACCCGACTTGTCGTATAGGCTATGAATGAAACATAAGACAATGAACTTCTTAAGCACGGAAACAATAGAAGAGGATGATCTTCTTAACAAGCAAATCACTGGCATTAGATCGACATGCAAAACAATACGAAGCATTATTCTCAGGAGGCACAATGAACAACTCGTGATGCCGCATGCCACAACATTCCAAGCTCAACTTTGCAATCAAACATAAGGCCTGGCATTACATAGACAATATTCAAAACAAATTCTTAACACATGAATATCAGCAGAGTAACAATTTACTTCTAAACTGAACACAGGAATAGGAAAAAACGATCGACGCTGCTCACAACAAAGGGCGTCCCACTCAAAAATATCAAATGCATGTCTTCTGGCTAACATCAATGAGCAAATTTTGACAAGGTTTTCCAATTCCAATATATTAAACTAACGTCTTCTTGCTAACATCAATGATTAAACTTTGAAAAGCTTTTCCCATTCAAAATATGTAATGCCTATGATCGGGAGTCCTGTCGTGGCTTCTTGCACTTGTTTGGGCACTTTTTGCCCAGTGCACTCCATGTTTTGTAGAGTTTCCAATGCTCTCTGCAGACTAGCCATGGCACTAGTGTCTAATAATACTCTGTAAAGCTTCTCGGTCATTCCTTCTATAATGTAGCGTAAACAGTGACTGCTTCTTTCTGCAAAGTGGAACGACCAACTGGACCCAGTAATGCATCAGTTTGCCTTGGACACATTGGCTCCTTTTGTGTAGTTCAACTAAAATCAAAGTTGGAATAAAACCGAGCTTTAATTTTGATATCCCTTCAAGCAACAATAGGTATAAGGGAAACAATTACTGAGAAATAACGGTTGATGACTTGTACTCCCAGAAGAAAAGCATCTTCTGATCTACGTTATCTTAATGGGAAACAAAGCATGAGAGTAGCAGTTCTCCATCAGTGTGATTCATTCATATTTACTAAGACATTATCTTAACAATGCCTTGTTTCAACATGTATAAAGAACGACAAAGCAGAAAAGTACCATTCCTAAAACAATGCAACTGATTCATTTTAACAGAGCCATTATCTTAACAATACCTTGGTTAAACATGTAGAAAGAACTACAAAGCAGCATAGTACCATTCCTAACAAGTGTTGCAGTTTTGAACTAAGATTCAGTAGTTAATTAATTCTGAGAGTGGCATTGTTTAATTTTACAAGCGACATTAGATTAACAAAAAGCATAAATAGTTCCAGGGGAGAGTGGGTACAACAACAGCATGTGCTTCCATCTACTTATAAGGGAGTGATGCAGAGTTTTGTTGTAACAAAGAAACAAGCATCATGTCTGGGTTGGAACAATTTTTGCTCACTTAATGGTAAAAGACAACGGTTTGATAGCTTCAATTCAACATTTATCCAAAATAGTACCAATAGAAGTATCTCAAAGCACACTGCAGCATCATGTGGATGAAAGTTGGTACTGACCTTTCTTGACCAAGATTTGAAACAGCTCGAGAGGAAGACTGGGCACATATCCCAACACATATATGAAATCTGGATCTCCTCTTGTGCAGTTCCACCAAAATTAAGCAAAGTCGCCTGTGTGACATTCAAGTTGAACTGCACAAAACACTCTTAAAACATAAGTGTTTCGCATAGAGAAGCAAAATGTCGCAATAGCAACAAGTTGAATAGATATCCCTGTTTAAAAAAAGGCAAAAAAGGAATCAATTACTGGCTAATAAAGGAGGATGAAACATGCGGCGACAAAAATGGTAATCCTGCCAATCCCTAACAAGTGTTGCAGTTTTGAAATAAGATTCAGTAGTTAATTCTGAGAGTGGCATTGCTTAATTTTACCAGCGGCATTAGATTAACGAAAAGCATAAACAGTTCCAAGGGAGAGTGGGCGCAACAACAATATGTGCTTCCTACTTATAAAGGGGGTGATGCTGAATTTGTTGTAAAAAGCAACAAGCATAATGTCTGGGTTGGTCCCATTTTTGTTCACTACTTAATGGGAAAAGATAGCAATACAATAGCTTCAATTCAACATTTATTTAAAATAGTACCAAAACACGTAGCACAACATCTCAAAGCACACTGCACATCATGTGGATGAGACCAAGAGTTGAAATAACTCACCACAAAGACTACAAACAAATCTCGATCTCCTTTTGTGCAGTTCCACGAAAATTAAGCAAAGTCACCGGTGTGACATTCAAGTTGAACTGCACAAAACACTCATAAAACATAAGTGTTTCGCGTAGCGAAGCAAAATCTCGCAATAGCAACAAGTTGAATAGATACCCCTGTTTTAACAGAGGCAAAAAAGGAAACAATTACTTGCTGATAAAGGAGGATGAAACAAACGGCAACAAAAAAGAAGCATCTAACTTATCTTGATGGAAAACAAAGTAGGATAGTAGCATTTCTAAAACGGTTGCATTGATTCATATTAACAGAGACATTCTCTTAGAACAACAGTCATTAAAAATGTAATTTACTTTTAACAGTGGCATTGCTTCAATTTTCCAGCGGCATTCTTACATTAACAACATCAAAATAGTTGTATGGGACATGGGACATGGGACATGCCAGCACCATGTGCATCCACACGTATAAATGGGTGATGCAGAGTATGTAGACAAGCAGCATATCTGCGTTGGTCCCATATTTGTTCTCTTCAACCTTTTTCCTATGTGAGGGCAACAAATCTAGTCCTGAACAAACTACCCGACCACCTAGTTTCGGGTTGCCCCCCTTTTCCCTTTTCGACCAACAAAGCGGCTGGATAGCCAGTCTATACTACTTTCCCTCACTCCTTTCCTCATTGAACCATGTGCTAGATTGATGCTCCAGCCCACTGAACCCTTCTTTCCTCTTTGAACCAGGACCTAGATTCGACTACAGATCAAAAAAGATCCACATGCAGCTAGAGCAACGACGGTTTCAAAGAAACTTATACCTTAGGGTCGTCGGGATGTGGCAAGGTATGCGGCGGGAGGCCAGATCTGCCCACACTACATACAACAGCGAGGAAGAAGGGGTCGGTGGCGCTCCCGCACAGGCGCTGGGTGAAAGAGAACAGCGCAGCCGACAGTGGATTGCCTCCCTAACCGAAGGTGATATAGTGAACGCTGCACCTCCTCCCCTTCCCGGTGCGACGGGATCCGGACGCCTCCTTCACCAGCTGTGAGGGGGGAGAGAGAGACAAGAGGCCAACACAGTCTTGTTTAGATCTGGTGAAGAGAGGGTGAGAGACTGTGAATATAGCAGACCCTAGCAAATGAACGATGAGCCTCCAGCGTGTATATATATATGTAGTGCGGCGAGAGTGTGTAGAGTGCAAAGCCTAGCGAACACGCGTTGAGGCTCCAGCTTATATATATAGCACTGTAGTATAGACTAAGCTCCGGTGCCTTAACCGCACCTGCTTTTGGCTGTATGACAGGTGAGCCAGCCACATTTTGGGCCCACCTGTCATAAACCCAAAGGCAGGTGCACTAAGTCAATGAAGCTGCGTCCATATAGTACTCGTGTATACGACTAATATATAGTGGAGTGGTTTTCTTATTCTCTCCATAACAATCGTTTTAAATTGTGTAAGTATGGAAACTCTTTATTTAACACACAGTGAAGAAAACTACCACTACTTCCGATGAACTAACAATCCACACGTCCTGGTCGCACTACCTGTCCTTCACGTGCGGTACACTACCCTCCCTTAAGTGAACAACTACACATGCGCCAAATTATCGGAAACTTGTGAGAGTGTGTACAAGTAAAGAATTTTAATTTCAATTATCGGAAAGGTTTGAGAGTATTACAAAGTTTGACTTTAGTCAAATCTAATATGCAGAGTAAATAAAAATGGAGGGCTACTACGTCCATCCGGGTTTTTAGTCCACACCATTTTTAAATCAAAGTTAATAGATGGACAATTAAAATTACAGGGGAGCTGGAGACAAAGTTGTGAGAAGGCTTAGAAATCAATACAAAACTTATGCTCTTAGTACCAACGTCGATCCTTCTTCGAGGAAACATTTGGTTCATAGCCAATTGTGTGATAAAATTGCACCAACGTGAAAGACGAATGCGTCTCCAACGCAACCAAGGTGAACTGACGAAGGATATCATCTTTGTGCATAACAAGCAAAGAGCACTGATGGAAGACGACTTGTTTTTCATTAAAAATCGATCAGCTTCACCAGCCGACGCAACCATGAGGCGCAACCATGAGCATCGATAGGTCATTGTGGTGATGCATCATCCATTTGGAATCAAGTTTGGGTGAGGCACCTATGAAGTTCTACAAATCCTCACTATGGTCTGTTTCTTCTCAGTAATCAAGCTCGAGGAAGGAAGAACCACGTGGCAGAGGACAGTGAGGCGGAACAACATTGGCCATCCAATTTTGTGTAGTTCCACTAAAATTGAGGAAGAGATGCCCGGGTATGGAGATACACATCGTTGTTTCCAAAAATATAAAAAAGGGATATAGTGTTGTTACTTTGTTTTACAAGATTAGCAACGACATCTCAATTGTCAATAAGAAGAAGCATCATGATTATCTTGATGGGAACTAAACCAGGATACCCGAGAAAAAAGCATTTCTTAATTTAACCAGTGATAGTATTAGATTAGCAACAGCAATAGGAGCATATGGACAATGACCGCACAACCACCATGTAATTTTTGTCGAAACAACATGTATACCTCCACCGAGGCATAAATCAGGACAACTTTTTGAGTGGCATTTCCTCTATAATAGTAGGTGATGTTGGACCAGCCGACGAACCCTAGCTGCTATACATGGGGAGCTGGGGATTAGTCGCATAGAAGAAAACCCGCACGCAGCGACCTGGGGAGCTGGACCAGTACAAGAAGTTATACCTCAGGTGGGCGAGATGTCGTTTAGGCGGGCGGGCAGGATCTTCCCACATGACGGCAGCGAATAAGGGCGCGGAGGATCTTCGTCCGCGCTAGCGCCAGCTCTGAGAGGATGGTGCACATCGGCTTCCTCCATCACTGACGGCGACAGCGTCAACGCTGCACCTCCTCACCTCCCGCAGCGGACGAGATTCGGCTGGATCTATGACCACCGGTGAGGAGAGAGATAGAGTGGACACTGTCATCTTGTTTTGATATAGAGAGGGTGAGAGAGCGAGACGCGAGAAACTCTATCAAACAAGAGGCTATAATGGAGTAAAAAAATCTCTCCATAGCAGTGGTTTTAAATAGAATACGCGCGTTCCTAGAAAAAAGAAATGAAAACCAACGGACAATTTTTTAACTTACCAAGAAAGAAAACTCGATGAACAACACACCCCCGCTTCCAGGTCGCGAGATTCGTCGCGCACACACATAGACATAGACATCCGTGTTTACGTAAAATTCCATTTCCATCTCCATCTCCAATCATATTTGTCCAACTGGCACATTATTTACGTTGTTAATTATATACGCAACAATATTAACGTACAACATCTCTTGTTTGCGGGCGTCCAGACCGCTGCGACGGCCGATCCTGACCAACCCGAACCCTCTTCATCACCCGCGCGTGCTTCCCGCCCGAAACGGTCAGTGCCGCATTCATGCCCGGCCAGAGCGGACACGACCTCTCACTGGCGCCAGCATTGAAGCGCTGCACCGGCTGAGAGAGCGTCGCCAGTGCCGCTTCCTGGTGCACACGACTGCTCCGCGTTCAAAGGTCGCAATAGCCGGACACAACATGCATGTAAAAAGTTCTTGGGAGTCCGTGCTATAGCTAGATGTCCTCCCCCAACTCGTCAATCTCTTCCAGTAGTGCTAGTACTCCATGGCGTGATCCATCACAAGCAGGCGGGACAGTTATGGTATACTCAGTTTGCGGTGAGTGGCATGCCGAGCAACCATGTGGGGTCGAGCCGTGGAGGAGGATGAGACACGAACACGACAAATGTGATTTAAATGTTGGTTTTTCTCGATGGCGCGATCCAACGAAACGAAACGTTGGTTTCTCTTTGTTTACATTTTTTCTCCGGAAAAACGGAAAATTTCCACTCCATTTCATTCCTATTCCAAGGTTGCCCCATTACAACATTCCATCAAATACAAAGGAAAACTAACACGCATGCTGATGCATCTCAATGATTCATAGATCATAGCCAATATTTACTTCACAACTAAAGACAAAAGTTGTGAGAGCGTGTACAAAAGAAAAACTACTGATGGGGTCAGTATGACTTAAACCCTAAATCCTAAACAGGATTTAATTTCCTGGCCAGGTAGAACCTGTCGAAGGAAAGACAGCTAGCACCCTCGGATCATACGATGCTTTTGTGCAGTTCCACTAAAATTGACCTGAGCATCCCTGATGGCAAAGATATTGAAGAAGTGTGATTAGAACAATAGTGCTGGCACTAGTTCATGAGACATAAACTCATCACAAGTAGAAGCCGGTAGAAGTAGAGAAAGATCGACATGAAGATGGAGCTACGGCAGTGGAGCAAGCCGGCTCCAAAAGGAAGATGGACTACCTGGGACGTCAGGCTGTAGCTAGAAGGGCGGTTGGGATGCGGCATCGGCCCATACAGCGGTGACCCACGATTGGGACGCACCGACTATGGGATTTCTCCCTCGCCAATGTCGACCACGTCTATGCAGAACATTGTTCCCTTCCCCCAGCTACGGGATCAGGCCAGATATGTGACCAGCGGTGTGGCCACTGTCATTTTATGCTTGTGAAGAGAGCAACCTTGGCAAGCAGGCTTGTAGCTTAGGCTCCTGCTAGTGTATATATAGTGGTTTTGTTTTTCTCTCCATATCAACCATTTTATATTGCGTACGTTTCATTGAAGAGTGAAATGATGGTTGCTTCTTCTAAGTAACTTACTGTGTGATTTGACTACTCCTTAGTGGTCCCTACACGTGCTCCCCCTACGTGTATGCAACAGTCACACGTACACATGGAAGCAAAAACGCGCGCGATGCCCTAATGCATGCATGTCCGAGCACACGACGGAACACAGAGGGTCATGCTCAAGTGCTCAACCTACACGTGCATGCACACACATACTCAGTCAGGGTGAGCTAGTGACCATATAAACACCGGAATATATATATATATATATATATTGAGCGCAGTGAGCGTATTATGAAGTCCACTGGCCGTATTTTTACAAATATACAGTGATAGACAATGTATTTATCTCGTTTGAAATTGAGCCATATTAACCGGAGAGGAGGCAGTATGGACTAGCATTACTTTGCTGTGTCCCGTCAACTTGCCAAACGAGGAGAAGGTTGTAGGACGGGAGAAGCTTGCGCCCGGTGGCTCGCAGGACAAGGAAAAACTTTTGACTAATGCAAGCTCTCCCTCACTCAAGAGGTTGACGTGGAATAGTTAATTCGGTGTCAGATTGTGTCGTGGAATTATCACGTCAGATGTCCTAGTGAAAGGACTTAGTCATGGAGCCATCGCAATGAGATTAGCTTGAAGGGGTTAAATTGGAACAAAGGACACGGGGAGTTTATACTGGTTCGGCCCCTTGCGGTGAAGGTAAAAGCCTATGATCCAGTTGTTGTGGGATTGATTGGCCTCGATAAGCAGGGAGCGAATCTGCTTTACCTAACTCTCAAGTTATTGTTTCTTGTCCCTGAACCGCCGTCGGGTCGTCCCTTTATATACATAGGTTGACTCCCGGCCGGTCTACAGAATCCCGAGGCCGGCTCGTACAAGAGTCCGGCTCGGTTTCTTCCTTTCCCTAACTTACAATAACAGTTACACATCATAAGCCGGTTTACATACATGGGCCTTAATCCGCCACTGGGCTCTAGGCCTCTAAGCTTCTATGGTAAAGCGCCATAGTCTTCGTCTTCGTGGGCTTCTATACAGATGACTCCTTGTGAGTATAATCCGGCCCCTCCTGGGCGGTTTGTACTCAGTAGTCATATCCCCAACATTAGGCCCCAGATTGGTTTGAACTTGTTCATGTCAATCTTCAACTTAGAGAAATTCTGATTTGAACATCTTTGTATTGATCTTGTAAACCACCATGATCTCATCTTCTGAAATCGCCGTAAACCGCCATGATGCCATCTGCGTAAAAAGCTCATAAATACTTCCCTTTATTAATTAATCTCCAAAGATCGAGGCGATAGTTGTGCCCCATTCTCCGTTCCGGGCTCCTCGATTCCCGCGCCTGCCTACTTATCCATCTACCTTATAAATAAGACCGGAGGTCCTTTTCTATTCCCCTTCCGTGCCTCTTCTTCCTCCTCGCGACGCTCAAGCCGTAAAGCTCCGCGGCCGCCCTCGTCCTTCGAGCACTGCATCAACAAGGCCGCTGCATCAACCTGTTCTTGATCAGATAAACTGCAACACACCTCCGCTGCCCGGCAACATTAGTAAGTACTCCTCTTTCCAAATATCAGATCTATATTAGGGTTCCGCTGTTCATCCGTGTTCATCAGTGTTCATTGCTTCGACCGTACTATCACATCGTATCCTGATGAACTTAATATCTCCCATGCGCAGCCGAGGCTATAGTTTACTTCTCCTCACCCTGGCATCCCTTCGTCCATGACTAGGTCCCATCTAGATCTTTTCTGTTCTACTATCGCCATTTTAGGGCTTTGAGATTTTTCTTTTTACTGAACTGCGCTAGATCCATAACTATACCTTTAGCGTGTGAAACTTGTTTCTGCAGCACTTAGCAATTTTCAGATCTGTTTCTTCCATACCACTGTAGGCGGTTTAACTTTTAGAAAATGACAATCCGCTAGGTACCATTAGCCCTCACTTAAACCGCCAAGTTTACATGTACATTAGTATCCGGTTTTACGTGCATATATACTCTGATTGATTCCTTCCTCCGGCTTGACGCCGGTTTATGCATATCAGTCTTGAACCATGAACCGTCATTTGAACTTCTTTTACAGCTTGTCATAAAAAATGGCCAAATAGTTCTTCTCTTGCAATTGGGCCCCCTCCCGGGTTACAGAAGAGCGACTTACTGGGTATGTCGTGACTGGCGCTTTAGCAAAGAAAGAGATCATTCATTGGAGAGTCCCGGGTACTAAAAATCCTCCTGAACCTCAAGATGGAGAAGTAGTCGTGTTTGTACATCACTTGGACCGAGGGTTTAGCCCTCCCGGATCAAAAAATTTCCGTGATGTACTTGCCAGCTTCCAACTCCGCCCTCAAGATATTGGACCGAACTCTGTGTCCAACATTTGTAACTTCCAAGTGTTTTGTGAGGTTTATCTACAGGAAGAACCGACCGTTGAATTTTTCAGAGACTTCTTTCACTTGAACCGCTGTACTAAATTTACTGACGGCCCCAATACTTAACTCGGCGGGGTGTCGATTCAAAAGAGGAAAGAAGTCAATTTTCCTCATGCCAAACATCACAGCCACCCCAAAGAATGGAACCAAACGTGGTTTTACTGCCAGAATACTGCTCCTGATGATGAAAATCCTATGCCGGATTACCGTGCTCACCGGCTTAGCAACGATCATCCATTGCCTCAGCGACTTACTGCCAAAGAACGATCAAAATATGCACCACAGATTTCTAAGATCCGCGCTCTTATGGCAAATAGTTTAACCGGTATTGACCTTGTCCGTTGCTGGGTTTCATGGAGTATCTTGCCCTTAAGCCGTCGCGCCGGATTAATGTATGAATATTCTGGGGATGTCAAGGATCCTCAACGGCACATTGATATACAGCTGACTGATGACGAGATTACTGAAGCTGTCAAAAAGATGTTAGATGAACCGATATCTGAGTGCAGCAAGACTGGGCTGCGTCCCTTTTATGCCTCCAACAAACCGCCAACTGTAAGAATTTTATCTTTCTGCTATAATCCACCTCCCTTTTAACACTTTCTGATGGCCTTCTGTTTATCCTTGCAGGACAATGATCCGTTCTGGAAGAGGAAACTCAAGACAAATCGGCAAAGCCACAAGACAAACCGATGAGAGCACCTCGTAACAATACCAAGGTCACAAAGAGGCCAGCCAAGAAGAGAACCGCCGAGTCCTCTGATCCGGCCGAAGATGTTGATGACTCGGAACCAGAGGTAGAACTTGACTCCCTTGGTTCATTTTTCATGCGCCATATTGACAATGATCATTATCAGGATGATGTGGAAGCCAGCCGCGCTGACCATGTAGAGGTAATTTCCCTTTCCTCTGATTCAGACCATGTGCCAGTACAAAAACTTCATTGCGCAGTTCGGAAAGTAAAACATTCACATCCTCTTGCTCATTTGGATCCACACTTTTCTTTGAAGACACAGCAACATGAAGCTCGTCGCACAACCCGACATAGTGGCCAACAAGTTACTTCCTCCGGTTTACCGGATACCCCGGTTCGAAAACGCCGTCCAGGGGTCTCTTGCACTTTTAATACATCTTATCCCAAGGCGGGTTACTTCCGATATCTGCTTAATCCGTATGATTCGAATTATCAGGGAACTTCAAATTCATCCTCTGGCGATTCATCGACCACACAGATGCGTCCACTCAAGACCGTTCCTGGGAAAGCATTGTAGACTTTTATTTTTATCCCTTGCTCTGGTTTATTGTACTGGTCTCTGTATCTTGTTCTTTTTATTGCCAAAGCCAGGCTTAGCAAACAAGCCAAGCTGGCTACTCGAACTGACGATAATCCGACTGCTGAACCGGAGAGGACCTGAGAAGCTGTTGATCAAAATGCTGATATTGCTCTGGATGACCCGGTTCCGCAGGGTCAGGACACTTTTGTTGATCCGCCAGAAGTTAATCCAACCAGACATCACGCTAATCCGCCAAGCCTAACTGTGAATCCACCAAGCCCGGCCAGACCATCTGATAAACCGCCAAGCCCACCAAAGACTGTTGACACCACATACGACGTTGTGATCACCGGTTTTGGTCACACTGCTCCAGGCAATCCTGTCGCTTTATCAAAGCACAGTGCCAAAGAAGAATTCTCTGATGTGGACAAGGGCAAATGGAAAACAGACTTATCCAGTTGTGCTCACC
The DNA here is from genome assembly GCF_002162155.2 of Triticum dicoccoides. NCBI lineage: Eukaryota > Viridiplantae > Streptophyta > Magnoliopsida > Poales > Poaceae > Triticum > Triticum dicoccoides. The sequence continues at coordinate 372,069,620 of NC_041381.1, read as the reverse complement.
TCAATGCTCATGAACTCAACTCTAGATATCTAAACCGCTTGTATACAAGTCATGATTATGAGGCCGGTTTAGTCAACTTGATGAAGGAGCGCTATGAGGTAATTTCTGTTCAAACATTTCATAAATTTTTCTTCCTTCTGTTTTATATCAACTCCAGTGTAGCCCCGAAGGGCCGGTTTATCTCTTCGAGATGAACCGGGACTTTTGATAAAAAGGACTTCAACTATGTAGCCCCCAAGGGCCGGTTTATCTCTTCAAGATGAACCGGTACTTCCTGTTGCAAAGCTTATCCTTGTTGAATTCCTTCACATCCGGTTTATCTGATCAATTAAGCATTAGACCCTAAGTGCCAAGATTAATACTTGTATTGAGCCTTGGGACTTAAAATATCAGTTCAGAAAAAGCAATCCGCATTAGCCCCCATGTGCCAAGTGCATAACTTGTTATGTGTTGGGGACTTTGAAAAAGTATTATCAACTTATGATCTGCCTTTTGCAGGCTGACTTAATCAACAAAGATTCTCAAATCGTCGACCTTCAGGAAAACATCAAGTCCCAGCAAGCCGAAACATCTAAAGCCAAGGATGAATTGAAGAGCACTTTAACATCCATGGAACAATTGAAAGATGGCTTCAAAAACGAGCGGGCAGGCTGGGAGACTGAAAAAGCCGCTTTGCTGAAACGGGCGGAGGATGCTGAAGCGGCATTGAAACCGGTGGCGGAAGAGCTGACTGGCTTAAAGCGGCAAATCAATGCTATGACTTCTGCCATCTTTGGTAAGTACTTTTTTCAAGAGCCTTTCTTAAACATCGTTGAAACTGCCGGTAACAGCAAGTTCTTAAACCGTTGCAGGTAGTCGTATTGCTCATCTGGGCTCGGATATACGCAAGAAGTTGAAAGCAACTTATACCTTGATTGAACAACTATACACCGGCGCTCAACAAGTCATCTGCGCAACCTCATACAATAAACCGCCACCAACTTTAATCAAGGATATGTTGGCCAAGTTATCTATGACTCCTGCCCAGCTGGAAGAGATGAAAAGATTTGCTGCAAGGGCTGGCGCTTTATCTGCACTGACTAGGGCCAAAGCTTGGATAGCTGATCTTGATCCGGTAGACATTGGAAATGGCTATCCTAGCCAACAAGAAGACGGGTCAGAATTTGACAATGAAGCCTTCAAAGCCTTGACAAAGGAGATGCGCCCGCTTGCCAGCAGATTGGCAGAAGAAGTTGACTTGTCTATCCACCGGTCCAACTATGACGCGGATAACAAACGGATTAAGGCATCTGTGAATGAAGTACAGAATCTTATCCCGCCAATCCGTAAGCACACTTATGCCCCTGACATTGAACCGTCCAATCTTATAAGCAATGAAGCTATCTTCCAAGCTTTAACCGGGATTGATTGGGCCACCATTGACTTCCAGCCACTGGGTGGGGAGGAGGAGGTTGAACCGGCGCAAGACGATCCATCAACTTCACGTCAACCTGGTGACGAATCATAATCCGACAGTCAGCTTTATTTCCGCAGATTGCGTTCTGTGCAACAAACAATTATTCTTTTGGGCATCAAAGCGCCTTGTAATAGGCTAGTTGAAATACTTTGATCTTCTGCCATCGTGCACTGCTACATGACACTTTGTAATCCATCATGATTGTTGTTATGCTTGCTTATGTGCCTTAATAATTTCATGCAATCCTGCTTTCTGCATTTGAGAAACTTAAATGTGCCCTGGCGGTTTTACCGCCGGACGGGTTATGATACCCAATACAGAGCTAGAGTTTTATAAACAAGGCTGTAAAACAATGAAATATAAAATACATCATACCTGTGATATTGAATCACATCGTTATGTTACCAACTTTTGTAGTGAGGGTGATAACCCAAATCTTGAGTGTTGATAACTCCCACCATGCTGTGCTGGTGCATTTAGAAGCCATGCCGGGTTATGATAAACACCGGATGATCATCCTGGTGACTTATAGTTAATGCCAGACCGGCCAAGAAAACATCGTTTTTCAAGTGATAATGTGCTAACAACTGATAGTTGAAAGCTATGCCGGGTTTAAGAAACACCGGGTTGATGTAATGACTTATAGTAAGTCCGGGTCAATAGACGTCGGTTTAACTCAAAACCTTATCAAAGGAGAGAAAACTTTGCAAAAAAAATCAAATGAAAACTTGTAGTCGAGGCTTTTCAAGGGCTGCCAGGCCCAAATTCGAGGCCTTTCATGGGCTGCCAGGCCGTTGAGTTAAACCATTTGACAAAGCCTTTTAAGATGGGCCTCCAATTAACCAATCGTCATTTTAACTTTGACAAGTTCAGGGTCTGCATAAGATTGACTTGTCAAACGTTCGGCGGGTCATACCAGGATTACCTGGACGGAGTGGCTTACTTGATGAAGGAAGGTTAACCAGGGTTTTAGGTGAATACACCTGGCTTCCAAGCCTGGCTCGATAGCCTATTACAAGGGTCCTTTCAAACTCTTTGTTGCATTGCACAAAGAGCCCTCAATTAACTTTGTGAGTTATGCTCTATGGGTGCCTATGTTTGAGTTGTGCTTAGCAACAAGACTCTCTTTGGCCCCTTGGGTGTGAAGCTCCCAAGCTTTGTTGTGGCATGATAGCCGGTTTAATGGACAAATAGGACTTCGCTTTATAAGCAGAAGCCCCCTTGTAACCAAGAAATATTGGAAGAACGACAGAGGCCCTACTTTTAGCAAGGATGCCGGTTTATTATATTGATCATAATATATACATTGCCAAAATATGTACATAATGGGAGCCTATGGCTCAAGTGTAGTAAGGCCGAAGATGAGCGATATTCCACGGCCAACGGGTCTCCTCCTCCGATTTGCGTGAGTCTTTGTGCTCTCGAACATCGATGAGGTAGTAGGATCCGTTGTGCAGATTCTTGCTGACCACAAAGGGCCCTTCCCAAGGTGGGGATAACTTGTGCATATCGGTCTGATCCTGGATGAGCCGGAGCACTAAGTCGCGTGCTTGAAAGGTTCTTGTTTTAACCCAGCGGATGTGATAACGCCGCAGGTCTTGCTGATAAACCGCTGAACGAGCCAACGCCATGTCACGTTTTTCATCTAACAGGTCTAATGCTTCTTGACGTGCTTGCTCGTTGTCCGCTTCAACATAATTGGCAACCCGGGGCGAGTCATGACGAATATCACTTGGGAGTACCACGTCTGCCCCGTAAACCATGAAGAAAGGTGTATAACCCGTAGATCGATTTGGGGTGGTGTTTATGCTCCATAACACAGATGGTAATGACTCCACCCAACAACCCGGCGTCCTCTTCAAAGGAACCATATGTCGGGGCTTGATACCCTTCAAGATTTCCTGATTAGCTCTTTCAGCTTGGCCATTAGACTGGGGGTGAGCCACGGACGACACATCAAGCCGGATGTGCTCTCATTTACAAAAGTCCTCCATCTCGCCTTTGGAGAGGTTCATGCCATTATTTGTGATGATGTTGTGCGGAAAACCAAAGCGGAAGATCACCTTCTTGATGAATTGAACCGCCGTGGCCGCGTCACACTTGCTTACTGGCTTCGCTTCAACCCATTTAGTGAACTTGTCAACTGCCACCAACAAGTGGGTCTTGTTATGTTTGGATCGCTTAAAAGGCCCTACCATATCAAGCCCCCAAGTAGAAAACGGCCAAGTGATTGGAATCATCCTTAGCTCCTGAGCCGGAACATGAGCTCGTCGTGGGAACTTCTAACAACTGTCACATCGCCTCACCAAGTCCTCAGCATCAACATGAGCCGTCAGCCAACAGAAGCCATGACGAAAAGCTTTAGCAACCAAAGATTTTGAACCAGTGTGGTGACCACAGTCTCCTTCATGGATCTCATGTAGAATCTCACGGCCTTCTTCAGGAGAAACACAACGCTAGAACACACCTGAGACACTGCAGTGGTGTAACTCACCATTGTGAATAACCATGGACTTGGATCGTCGGATTATCTGTCTGGCCAAAACTGCATCTTCTGGTAACTCGCCCCGGTTCATATACGCCAAATATGGAACCGTCCAATCCGGAATAATATGTAAAGCGGCCACCAATTGTGCCTTCGGATCAGGAACAGCCAGGTCCTCCTCTGTAGGCAACTTAACTGATGGGTTATGCAAAACATCCAGAAAGGTATTAGGCGACACCGGTTTATGTTGAGACCCCAACCGGCTTAAAGCATCTGCCGCTTCATTTTTGCGCTGATCAATGTGCTCAACCTGATAACCCTTGAAGTGACCAGCGATTATCCACCTCTCGTTGGTAAGCCGCCATGAGTGGATCCTTGGAATCCCCATGTACCTGAAACTTGCTGAGCTACCAGATCGGAGTCCCCAAAGCATCATACCCTGCTTTAGTTCATTTCCTTAGCCACTCGAAGACCATGGAGTAAGGCCTCGTACTCAGATGCATTGTTAGTACAAGGAAACGTTAAGCGGAGAACATAACGAATTTTATCACCTCGAGGGAAGTGAGGACAACTCCAGCCCCCAAGCCCTCCAATTGCCTGGACCCATCGAAGTGGATAGTCCAGTATGTGCTATCCGGTTTGTCTTCCAGTGCCTGCAATTCTGTCCAGTCATTGATGAAATCCACAAGGGCCTGGGACTTGATAGCTATTCGAGGCATATATTTCAAACCGTGCGGTCCAAGCTCAATAGCCCACTTAGCAACCCGGCCAGTTGCCTCCCTATTCTGGATTATATCCCCCAAAGGAACGGAACTGACCATTGTGATGGGATGGCCCTGAAAGTACTGTTTAAGCATCCGACTTGCCATGAAAACCCCATACACCAGCTTCTACCAATGCGGATATCTTTGCTTTGACTCAATGAGCACTTCGCTGATATAATAAACCGGCCTTTGAACCGGATATTCCTTCCCAGCCTCCTTGCGCTCCACCACAATAGCTACGCTGACAGCCTGGGCATTGGCAGCCACGTATAACAACAGCGGCTCCTTATCGACCGGAGCAGAAAGAACCGGTGGTTCAGCCAACTGCTTCTTTAAGTCCTCAAACGCCGCATTAGCAGCATCACTCCAGGCAAAATTGTTTGTGTTCTTCAACATCTGATACAGAGGGATCACCTTCTCTCCCAACCTGCTAATAAACCGGCTTAGAGCTTCAATACGACCCGCCAGACGTTGAACATCATTGATACACACCGGTTTAGCTACAGACGTAATAGCCTTGATCTTTTCCGGATTAGCCTCAATGCCCCTGTTAGATACCAGAAAACCTAAGAGCTTGCCTGACGGAACACCGAAAATGCACTTGTCCGGATTGAGCATCTTCTTATAAACCCGAAGATTGTCAAAGGTCTCCTTGAGGTCATCTATCAATATCTCGTTCTTCCTGGATTTTACCACAATATCATCCACATAAGCATGAACATTGCGCCCAATCTAAGTATGAAGACAATTCTGCACACAACGCTGATAAGTCGCCTGGGCACTCTTGAGCCCAAAGGGCATAGACACATAGCAGAAGGCTCCAAAGGGAGTGATGAAGGCTGTCTTCTCCTGGTCCTTAACTGCCATATTGATCTGATGATAACCAGAATAAGCATCCAAGAAACTCAAATGCTCACAACCCGCCGTAGCATCAATGATCTGATCAATACGAGGGAGAGCAAAAGGATCAGCCGGACAAGCCTTGTTCAAGTCCGTGTAATCTACACACATTTGCCAAGTACCATTCTTCTTAAGTACTAGAACCAGATTACCCAGCCACTCCGGATGAAAAACCTCAATTATAAACCCAGCCGCCAAGAGCCGGGCTACCTCCTCACCAATAGCCTTGCACCTTTCTTCATTGAAACGACGGAGAAACTGCTTGACCGGTTTGAACTTAGGATCAATATTGAGATTGTGTTCAGCGAGTTCCCTCGGTACACCTGGCATGTCAGAAGGTTTCCATGCGAAGATGTCCTGGTTCCCATGGATGAACTCGATGAGCGTGCTTTCCTATTTTGGATCCAGAGTGGTGCTGATACTAAACTGCTTGGATGAATCGCCAGGAACAAAATCAACCAACTTAGTCTCATCAGCTGGTTTAAAATTTAGGGTCGGGTTATGCTCTGTGGTGGGCTTCTTCAGAGGAGTCATATCTGCCGGGTCAACATTGTCCTTGTAGAACTTCAACTCTTCTGCTGCGCAAACCGACTCATCATAGGCCGCATCACCCTCTTCACAGTCTAAAGCAATCTTACGACTCCCGTGCACCATGATGGTCCCCTTATGACCCAACATTTTGAGCTGTAAATAAATATAACAGGGCCTTGCCATGAACTTTGCGTAAGCCGACCGTCCAAACAAGGCATGATATGGGCTCTAGATCTTCACCACTTCAAAGGTCAAACTTTCTGACCTGGAATCATGCTCATCGACGAACACAACTTCCAGAGCTATCTTGCCAACCGGGTATGCCGATTTACCTGGTACCACACCGTCAAAACAGTGTTTGACGGTTTAAGATTCTTATCCGTCAATCCCATGCGACGGAAGGTTTCATAATACAGGATGTTGATGCTGCTCCCTCCATCCATGAGTGCCTTGGTGAACTTATAACCCTCCACCTGAGGTGCCACCACTAAAGCTAGATGACCCGGATTATCAACCTGGGGTGGATGATCCTCTCTGCTCCACACGATGGGCTGCTCAGATCAAGCTGGCTCGAGAGCTGACTCGTGCTCGTACTGCTTTAGCCTCTACTAGATCTATCACTGCTCCAGCATCTGTGGGATTTACTCCTTATATTCCGGCCAGTTCTAGTTCCCCTGTTTCACCGGTTACTCCTCCGAGTAGCTCGGGCACCGCGACTGTGAGTCCTCTCAGTGCTCCTGCTGAGTGGGTTTCACTCCTCGCTACTCCTATAGCCCCGATGCTTCACCCCACACCTGTCCCTAAGGGAGAGCCCTCGAGGCGGCGCCATCATGTTACCTTTAACCTAGAGGTCTCAGCTAACCATGTCAGTTCAGGATCCGAGTCCGCTTCAGGAGGGGACCATGCAGCACCAGCAGAGCAGTAGAGCTTCTGAGTATTCGCAGTCGTCAGGATGGTGTATGAGTGTAGTCGTACAAGTCATGAGGTTTCGTTTCATGTGTGAGAGTAGTTGAACCTGGCATGTTGTTTATCTTTCATGTATGAGTCTATGTATAATTATGTTGGAACTCTATTTTATTCGCCGTATTTCCTTCGTCTTTTCGGTTTTTTCTTGGGCTTTTGTTGCTGGCTTTCCCCAAATTATTTTGAATCTTTCTCATCTCGGTTGTGTTGTATTGGGAAAAATCACAATAGGATGATGCGGGGAGGCAGCAATAGCAACGTTCGAAAGGGTTCTCCTGTTCGTCGTTCCGCACGACAGGCAGGACACTCCTTCGAGCCATACGTTCCAGCACCGCCTCCACCGCCAAATCCGCCCTCCACCGAGCAAATTCTGAGTATGTTTGAGGAAAGACGGAATAATGAGCTGATTGAAATATTAAGAAGTGCTCAAGCTGTGGTTGGACAGAATGGAAATTAGAGCGGTCATCATTCCAAGCTGTCAGATTTTCAAAGGACCAAGCATCCCAGTTTCAGTCAGGTTATTGACCCCTTGGATGCAGACGATTGGTTGCGAACTATTGAGAAGAAACTTGAGATTGCTCGTACTAAAGAAGGAGATAAGGTTCCATTTGCAGCTCATTATCTTGAATGCGCTGCTGCCATATGGTGGGAAAATGCAAAAGCCGTGTGGCCGGCTGATGAAGAAATCACCTGGTCAAAATTGAAGGAACAATTACGGAAATATCATATCCCTACTGGAATTATGAAGACTAAGTAGCGTGAATTTCTCGCACTCCTCCAAGAAAAGCAGTCTGTGGGTGAATATTTGCAAAAGTTCAATCATCTGTCACGTTACTCCCTATATGACGTGGCCACTGAAGAAAGAAAGATTGACATATTTCTAGGTGGATTAAACCCGCAACTCCAGTGTACTCTCAGTATGTTTGATTTCCCAGATTTCCAAAATCTGGTGAACAAGGCTTTCATTGCTGAAAGGGAGCACAATCTTGCATTGGATAATAGGCCTGCTAACAACGATCACAAGTGCAAGTTTGAGCCAAGAAAGGAAGGGCAACTGATACGTCTCCAATGTATCTATATTTTTTGATTGTTCCATGCTATTATATTACCTGTTTTGGATGCTTATGGGCTTTATTTTACATATTTATATCATTTTTGGGACTAACCTACTAACCGGAGGCCCAACCCATATTGTTGTTTTTTTGCCTATTTCAGTATTTTGAAGAAAAGGAATATCAAATGGAGTCCAAACGGAATGAAACCTTCAGGAGCGTTATTTTTGGAACAAATCTGATCCGGAGAGCCTGGAGTGCAAGTCAAGAAAGCTCCGAGGGCCCCACGAGATAGGAGGCCCCCCCGTAGGGCGCGCCCCCCTGTCTCATGGGCCCCTCGGGCATCCACCGACGTACTTCTTCCTCCTATATATACCTATGGACCCCGAAAACATCCAGGGGCACCACTAAACACAATTTCCACCACCGTAACCTTCTCTATCCGTGACATCCATCTTGGAGCCTTTGCCGGCACTTTGCTGGAGGGGTAATCAACCATGGAGGGCCTCTACATCAACATCCTTTCCCCTCCTATGAGTTGTGAGTAGTTTACTACAGACCTACGGGTCCATAGTTATTAGCTAGATGGCTTCTTCTCTCTTTTTGGATCTCAATACAATGATCTCCCCCTCTCTTGTGGAGATCTATTCGATGTAATCTCTTTTTGCGGTGTGTTTGTCAAGATCTGATGAATTGTGAGTTTATGTTCAGATTTATCTATGGTTATTAATTGAATCTTCTCTGAATTCTTTTATGTATGATTGAGTTATCTTTGCAAGTCTCTTCGAATTATTGGTTTGGTTTGGCCTACTAGATTGATCCTTGTTGCCATGGGAGAAGTTCTTAGCTTTGGGTTCAATCTTGCGGTGTTCTTACCTAGTGACAGAAAGGGTTGCAAGACACGTATTGTATTGTTGCCATCGAGGAGAACAAGATGGGGTTTATATCATATTGCATGAGTTTATCCCTCTACATCATATCATCTTGCTTAATGCGTTACTTCGTTCTTATGAACTTAATACTCTAGATGCATGTTGGTTAGCGGTCGATGTGTGGAGTAATAGTAGTAGATGCATGCAGGAGTCGGTCTACTTGTTTTGGATGTGATGCCTATATACATGATCATGCCTAGATAACATCATAATGGTTCGCTTTTCTATCAATTGCTTGACAGTAATTTGTTCACCCACCGTAATACTTATGCTCTCGAGAGAAGCCTCTAGTGAAACCTATGGCCCCCGTGTCTATCTCTTATCATATTTGCTTTCAATCTACTTTTATTTGCATCTTTACTTTTCTTAGATCTATATCATAAAATACCAAAAATATTTTTATCTTATCATACTATCTCTATTAGATCTCACTTTCGCAAGTGGCCCTGAAGGGATTGACAACCCCTTTATTGCGTTGGTTGCAAGTTCTCAGTTTGTTTGTGTAGGTGTGTGGGACTTTTGAGGAGCCTCTTACTGGATTGATACCTTGGTTCTCAAAAACTGAGGGAAATACTTATGCTACACTTGCTGCATCACCCTCTCCTCTTCGGGGAAAACCAACGCTAGCTCAAGACGTAGCAAAAAGGATTTCTGGCGCCATTGTCGGGGAGGTCTTCGCTCAAGTCAAGACATACCAAGTACCCATCACAAACTCATCTCCCTCGCATTTACATTATTTGCCATTTGCCTCTCGTTTTCCTCTCCCCCACTTCACCCTTGCCGTTTTATTCGCCCTCTCTTTCCCAATCTCCTCCCCTCTTTCTTTTGCCTTTTTTCGTTTGCCGTTTTCTGTTTGCTTATGTGTTGGATTACTTGTTGCCATGGCACAAGATAATACCAAGTTGTGTGATTTCTCGAATACCAATAATAATGATTTCCTTAGTACTCCGATTGCTCCTCTTAATGATGTTGAGTCTTGTGAAATCAATACTGCCTTGCTGAATCTTGTTATGAAAGATCAATTCGCCGGCCTTCCTAGTGAAGATGCTTCTACTCATCTAAACAATTTTGTTGATTTGTGTGACATGCAAAAGAAGAAAGATACGGATAACAATATTGTCAAATTCAAGTTATTTCCGTTTTCACTTAGAGATCATGCTAAAGTTTGGTTTTCATCTTTGCCTAAAAATAGTATTGATTCTTGGAACAAGTGCAAAGTTTGGTTTTCAAGAAAGAAAGTCAAATTACCTTATGAATCTATCATGCGTGCTACTTATGAATCAAGTGCCAAAGATAGCACCCGTTAGATCTATCCTTGCTTTTATGCCTAGCTAGGGGCGTTAAACGATAGCGCTAGTTGGGAGGCAACCCAATTTTCTTTATGTTCTTTGTTTTTGTTCCTGTTTAGTGTTAAATTTAGTTTCTACTTTATGTTTAGATGTGTTTTTATCTTTTGTTTAGTGTTTGTGCCAAGTAGAACCTATAGGATAAACTATGATGATGGTTGATTTGATTCTGCTGAAAAACAGAAACTTTGCGCTCACGATAAAAAATTCAATAAATCACAGAAAAGAGCTTTGGCGTTGATTATTTTTTATGCTGATCAATAAACAAATTTTCCAGTAGGTACTATTTTGGTAGGATTTTTAGAGTTCCAGAAGTTTGCGTTAGTTACAGATTGCTACAGACTGTTGTGTTTTTGACAGATTCTGTTTTTCGTGTGTTGTTTGCTTATTTCAATGCATCTATGGCTAATAAATTAGTTTATAAACCATAAGGAAGTTGGAATACAATAGGTTTAAAACTAAAATAAATAAAGAATGAGTTCATTGCAGTACCTTATGTGGTGATTTTGTTTTCTTTCACTAACGGAGCTTATAAGATTTCCTGTTGAGTTTTGTGTTGTGAAGTTTTCAAGTTTTGGGTAAAGCTTTTATGGACTATGGAATAAAGAGTGGAAAGAGCCTAAGCTTGGGGATGCTTATGGCACCCCAAGATATTCAAGAATAGCCAAAAGCCTAAGCTTGGGGATGCCCCGGGAAGGCATCCCCTCTTTCGTCTTCGTTCATTGGTAACTTTACTTGGAGCTATATTTTTATTTGCTACATGATATGCGTTTTGCTTGGAGCGTCGTGTATTATATTGGTATTTGCTTGTTAGTTTACCACAATCATCCTTGTTGTAACACACCTTTTTGGAGAAGCCTATTTGATTAGAATTTGCTAGAACACTCTATGTGCTTCACTTATATCTTTTGAGCTTGATAGTTTTTGCTCTAGTGCTTCACTTATATCTTTTAGAGCATGGTGGTGGATTCATTTTATAGAAATTGCTAGTCTCTCATGCTTCACTTATATTATTTTGAGAGTCTCTTAGAACAGCATGGTATTTGCTTTTGTTACAAAGTTGGTCCTAGAATGATGAGCATCCAAATTGGGTATAATATAAACTATCATAGGAAGTGAATTGGATGCTATGATCAATTTGATACTTGATAATTGTTTTGAGATATGAAGGTAGTAATATTAAAGTCATGCTAGTTGGGTGATTATGGATTTAAAGAATGCTTGAGTTGAAGTTTGTGATTCCCATAGCATGCACGTATGGTGAACCGCTTTGTGATGAAGTTGGGGCACAATTTTATTTATTGATTGTCTTCCTTATGAGTGGCAGTCGGGGACGAGCAATGGTATTTTCCTACCAATCTATCCCCCTAGGAGCATGCGTGTAGTGCTTTGGTTTTTGATGACTTTTAAATTTTTACAACAAGTATATGAGTTCTTTTGATTAATGTTGAGTCCATGGATTATACACACTCCTTTCACCCCTCCATTATTGCTAGCCTCTCTTGTATCATGCAACTTTCGTCGGTACCATACACCCACCATACTCCTTCCTCAAAACAGCCACCATACCTACCTATTATGGCATTTCCATAGCCATTCCGAGATATATTTCCATGCAACTTTCCACCGTTCCGTTCATATGACACACATTACTTTTGTCATATTGCTTTTTGCATGAACATGTAGTTGACATTGTATTTGTGGCAAAGCCACCGTTCATAATTCTTTCATACATGTCACTCTTGATTCATTGCATATCCCGGTATACCGCCAGAGGCATTCATATAAAGTCATATTTTGTTCTAAGTATTGAGTTGTAATTGTTGAGTTGTAAAAAAATAAAAGTGTGATGGTCATCATTATTAGAGCATTGTCCCAGTGAGGAAAGGATGATGAAGACTATGATTCCCCCATAAGTCGGGATGAGACTCCGGACGAAATATAAAATAAAAATAAAAAAAGAGGCCATAAAAAAGAGAGAAAAGGCCCAAATAAAAAAATGAGAGAAAAAGAGAGAAGGGACAATGCTACTATCCTTTTACCACACTTGTGCTTCAAAGTAGCACCATGATCTTCATGATAGAGAGTCTCATATGTTATCACTTCCATTTACTAGTGGGAATTTTTCATTATAGAACTTGGCTTGTATATTCCAACGATGGGCTTCCTCAAAATGCCCTAGTTCTTCGTGAGCAAGCAAGTTGGATGCACCCCACTAGTTTTCTTTTGTTGAGCTTTCATATATTAATAGCTTTAGTGCATCCGTTCCATGGAAATCCCTACTCACTCACATTGATATCTATTAATGGGCATCTCCATAGCCCGTTGATACGCCTAGTTGATGTAAGACTATCTTCTCCTTTTTTGTCTTCTCCACAACCACCATTCCACTCCACATATAGTGCTATGTCCATGGCTCATGCCCATGTATTGCGTGAAAGTTGAAAAAGTTTAGATTATTAAAGTATGAAACAATTGCTTGGCTCGTCATCGGGGTTGTGCATGATTAAATACTTTGTGTGATGAAGATAGAGCATAGCCAGACTATATGATTTTGTAGGGATTTCTTTCTTTTGGCCATGCTATTTTGAGAAGACATGATTACCTTGTTAGTATGCTTGAAGTATTATTATTTCTTATATCAATATGAACTTTTATTTTGTATTACTTGGATCTGAACATTCATGCCACAATAAAAAAATTACATTATGAATTATGCTAGGTAGCATTCCACATAAAAAAAATATCTTTTTATCATTTACCTACTCGAGGACGAGCAGGAATTAAACTTGGGGATGCTTGATACGTCTCCAACATATCTATAATTTTTTATTGTTCCATGCTATTATATTACCTGTTTTGGATGCTTATGGGCTTTATTTAACATATTTATATCATTTTCGGGACTAACCTACTAACCGGAGGCCCAGCCCATATTGCTGTTTTTTTGCCTATTTCAGTATTTCGAAGAAAAGGAATATCAAACGGAGTCCAAACGGAATGAAACCTTCGGGAGCGTTATTTTTGGAACAAATCTGATCTGGAGAGCCTGGAGTGCATGTCAAGAAAGCTCCGTGGGCCCCACAAGTTAGGAGGGCGCACCCCCCCCTATCTCATGGGCCCCTCGGGCGTCCACCGATGTACTTCTTCCTCCTATATATACCTACGGACCCCAAAAACATCCAGGGGCGCCACAAAACACAATTTCCACCACCGTAACCTTCTGTATCCGCGAGATCCCATCTTGGAGCCTTCGCCGGCACTCTGTCGGAGGGGGAATCGACCATGGAGGGCCTCTACATCAACATCCTTGCCCCTCCTATGAGTTGTGAGTAGTTTACCACAGACATACGGGTCCATAGTTATTAGCTAGATGGATTCTTCTCTCTTTTTGGATCTCAATACAATGATCTCCCCCTCTCTTGTGGAGATCTATTCGATGTAATCTCTTTTTGCGGTGTGTTTGTCAAGATCCGATGAATTGTGAGTTTATGTTCAGATTTATCTATGGTTATTAATTGAATCTTCTCTGAATTCTTTTATGTATGATTGAGTTATCTTTGCAAGTCTCTTCGAATTATGGCTTTGGTTTGGCCTACTAGATTGATCTTTCTTGCCATGGGAGAAGTTCTTAGCTTTGGGTTAAATATTGCGGTGTTCTTACCCAGTGACAAAAAGGGTTGCAAGACACGTATTGTATTGTTGCCATCAAGGATAACAAGATGGGGTTTATATCATATTGCATGAGTTTATCCCTCTACATCATATCATCTTGCTTAATGCGTTACTCCGTTCTTATGAACTTAATACTCTAGATGCATGCTGGATAGCGGTCGATGTGTGGAGTAATAGTAGTAGATGCAGGCAAGAGTCGGTCTACTTGTTTTGGATGTGATTCCTATATACATGATCATGCCTAGATAACGTCATAATTATTCGCTTTTCTATCAATTGCTTGACAGTAATTTGTTCACCCACCGTAATACTTATGCTCTCGAGAGAAGCCTTTAGTGAAACCTAAGGCCCCTGGGTCTATCTCTTATCATGTTTGCTTTCAATCTACTTTTATTTGCATCTTTACTTTTCTTGCATCTATATCATAAAATACCAAAAATATATTTATCTTATCATACTATCTCTATTAGATCTCACTTTCGCAAGTGGCCCTGAAGGGATTGACAACCCCTTTATTGCGTTGGTTGCGAGTTCTCAGTTTGTTTGTGTAGGTGCGTGGGACTTTTGAGGAGCCTCCTACTGGATTGATACCTTGGTTCTCAAAAACTGAGGGAAATACTTACGCTACACTTGCTGCATCACCCTCTCCTCTTCGGGGAAAACCAATGCTAGCTCAAGATGTAGCAGCAACCAGTGCAAAAGGCTCGTACCTGGCAGCAGACTCAGGTGGAATACAAGCCCAATTGGCAACAGAATGTTAACAAGACCACCACCCAAGTCAAGAATGTCGTGACCAACCCAGTGCACGAGGAGCGCCAGCGCAACAATTCTTGCTTCAGTTGTGGGCAAACCGGACATTATGCCAGACAGTGTCCCAAGAACAGCAAGGCGAATGCTGTATTCAGGCCACAAGTCAATTTTATGGAGTCATGCCCAAACCAGCAAAACATCACTGGGCACGTTCATCACCTCTCCGCTGATGAAGCCCAAGAGAACCCTGAAGTCGTCATTGGTATGTTTTCTATTAATAACATACCTGCAGTGATCTTATTTGACTCCGGGGCTTCCCACTCTTTTATTTCTCGGAGTTTTGTTGCCCAAAACAAATTTCCTTGTTCGCTTTTGGGCAAGAATATGCTGGTACAAACCCCGAGATCCTTAATCAGGAGCAATCTGGTCTGCCGCAATCTGGAAGTAAATATCAATGGAGTCTGTTTTCCAACTTCTTTGATAATTATTGAGTCTGCTAAGTTGGATTTTATCTTGGGTATGAATTGGCTGACTCAGTACCAAGTATGCATAAATTGTGCGACCCGAGAAGTCACTTTGACAAGTCAGAAGGGGCAGACTACCAAATTATATGCTCACAGAAGCATACCCAAGAAAGAAATGCTCTCACCGCTGTGTCTGAATTGGAATTAATTCCTGTGGTCAGTGAGTTTCCTGATGTACTTCCAGAACAACTGCCAGACATGCCACCAGATCGAGAGCTTGAGTTTGCAATAGATCTTGTGCCCGGAACCACACCATTATACAAGAAGTATTACCGGATGCCCTCATCAGAATTAGTAGAGCTAAAGAAATAGCTTGATGAAATGCTCCAGAAAGGATATATCCATCCCAACTCTTCATCATGGGGATCACCTGCTATTTTCGTGGACAAAAAGGATGGCAGCCTCCACATGTGTGTGGATTTCTGTCAGCTGAATGATGTCACAATCAAAAACAAATATCCCCTGTCAAGGATTGATGACTTGTTTGATCAGCCCAGTGGGGCCAAGGTATTCTCCAAGATTGATTTACGGACTGGATATCATCAACTCAAGATTAAAAAGGAAGATATTCCTAAGACCGCATTCACCACTCGATACGGTCTTTATGAATATACAATGTCCTTTGGTCTCACCAATGCCCCTGCCTTCTTCATGCATATGATGAACAAAGTATTCATGGACTTCCTCGGTAAGTTCGTGGTAGAATTCATTGATGATATACTTATTTACTCAAGAAGTGAAGAAGAGCACAAAGAACACCTCCGAGCAGTGTTACAATGACTCCTTGAACATCAGCTATACGCCAAATTCAGTAAATGTGAGTTTTGGCTCAAACATGTGCTATCTGCTGAACGTATAGCCGTGGACCCAAGAAAAGTAAAGGATGTACTCTATTGGTTGCCACCCACAACCGTATCTCAGATCCAGAGTTTTCTTGGATTAGCCAGATATTACTGTCGCTTCATTGAAGGTTTTTCCATGATTGCTAAACCCATGACAGAGCTGCTCAAAAAGGATAAGAAGTTTGAATGGACCGAGGACTATGAGAAAAGCTTCAATGAGCTAAACATACGGCTGAGGACTGCACCGGTGTTGACTCTTCCAAATATCTACCGCAGTTTTGATGTGTACTGTGACGCCTCTAGACAAGGACTTGGATGTGTACTTATGCAAGACGGCAATGTAGTAGCCTATGCGTCACGACAGCTACGACCCCACGAGGGAAATTATCCTACTCATGATCTGGAATTGGCCACAGTGGTTCATGCTCTAAAAATTTGGAGACACTATCTCATCGGGAAGAGGTGCCAAATTTTTACCGATCATAAAAGTCTCAAGTATATATTTACTCAGCTAGATTTAAATCTCTGTCAACGAAGATGGCATGAGTTAGTCAAGGATTATGATCTTGGAATAAATTACCACCCGGGTAAGGCCAACGTGGTTGCCGATGCACTCAGTCGGAAGCCTGTCAGCCTAAATGTCATATTGGAATCCTTGCCTCCTGAACTTCAAGAGGAGATTGCTCAACTCAACCTGGTCATAGTTGATGCTGGCCTTGCTAATATTTTGGAAGTTGCCCCCACACTCGAGGAAGAGATCCACAAGGCCCAGCCAACTGACACCGTTCTGCAGAAACATGCGAAGCATATGGTAGCAGGTCAGACTTCATATTTCTCGAAGGATCAGTTCGGTACCCTCCAGTTCCGTGGAAGGATTTGTGTACCCAATCAAGCGGATTCGAAGCAGAAAATCCTGTCAGAAGCACACAAATCCTCGTATTCTATTCACCCTAGAGGTACGAAAATGTATGAAGAACTTCGAGAAATATTTTGGTGGGATGAAATGAAGAAAGACATTGCCTATTTTGTGGCCTGTTGCGACATATGCAACAAGGTGAAGGCAGAGCATTAGAAGCCAGCCGGACTTCTCCAACCACTCCAGTTTCACAATGGAAATGGTATGATGTCTACATGGACTTCATCACAGGGATGCCTAAGACTCAGCGAGGCAATGATGCAATCTGGGTCATAGTGGACACCTTAACCAAGGTTGCTCACTTTATCCCGATCAGAACCACATATCGAGAAGATCAACTTGCACAGTTGTATGTATCCAGAATAGTCAGTCTGCATGGAGTACCCCGAACCAACACTTTTGATCGAGGTTCACTTTTTACCTCCTCTTTTTGGTCCCGTCTCCATGAAGCCTTGGGGACAGCGTTGAAATATAGTACCGCTTATCATCCTCATACTGATGGCCAGACAGAGCGGGTAAACTAAATACTCGAAGATATGCTGCGAGCCTGTGCTCTGGCCCAAGGGCCTAAATGGGAAGACTGCTTGTCGTATGCCGTGTTCTCTTACAATAATAGCTTCCAGACCAGCCTAAAGATGTCACCATATGAGGCTTTGTATGGCCGTAGGTGCCGCACCCCTTTAAATTGGTCTCAAACTGGAGATAGCCGTATTTTTGGAACGGATCTCATGATGGAAGCTGAGAAGCAAGTCAAGGAAATCAGAGACAGATTGCAGTTGGCCAAATCTCGATAGAAGAGTTATTATGATGCAAAGCACCGATAGATCAGTTTTGAACCCGGAGAACATGTATACCTCCGAGTCACTCCTATGAAAAGGAATCAAGAGATTCTAGACTCGTGGAAAATTGGCACCTAGATTCATTGGTCCATTTGCCGTTATGTCACGAGTGGGTACTGTTGCATATCAATTGGAACTACCCCCTGAATTGTCAGACGTGCACAATGTGTTTCATGTTTCACAGTTGAGGTGATGCATATCGCCGCCTGAGAAAAAGACTGCTATGACTGAAATAGAGCTGGAAAAGGATTTAACATATGAAGAGAGGCCGGTTAGAATTTTGGATCAGATGGAAAGGGTCACTCGTAGTAAAGCAAGGAAGTTCTACAAAGTCCAATGGGAGCATCACACAGAGTCAAAATCAACGTGGGAACGGGAAGAAATTCTAAAGGCAGATTATCCAGAATGGTTTTCCCAAGCAACCGAATCTGAAGGACGAGATTCATTCTAAGTGGGGGAGGTTTGTGATAGCCTAGTTTTTGCCCTCTCTTCTTTGCCTGGTTTTCAGCTAGTATGAATTTGAAATTTGGAGTTTTGAATCTTTTCATATGGACTTAACCACTTGGGTACCCCTTGGCTTTCACCTAAGTGCCTCATTTCTCTCTCTAACCATCATTCCCTCTCTGGTTCAACTCAAAATAATATTTGGAATATTTTTCTTTAATGAAAAATATTCATTTTCCCTCTTAAACCCTAGCTAGCTCAATGTGCTCCAAAGCAACCCCAATTTTTCTTGCCCATAAAATTCTGAAAAAAATCCCAGTTATTCTTTGAACCCTAGGGCACCTTTCTAAGCAAAAATATTTCAATACTTTTTGGAATATTTTTGCTACAGAAAGTATTTTCTGTTCTGGATAGAAATGATAGTTTCTACAACAACTACCATTTTACTTGCTCTTCTTTGGCTAGTTTTTCTTGTGCTTTATCACCTTAGTAGATGATTTCTAACCTCCAAAGCCCAGCCCCCAACTCCCAGTAGATTGACCACAGTAAGCCTCAAAGTTACTGTCCAGAAACTTACCTGGCGTGTGAAATAATTTCTACTGCACCTGAAACCAAACCCAAGTGTGGTAACGTTCACGCCAGACATGAACTTTGGACTTAGGTCGGCCTGAGGGCAAAGTTCACGTGGTGATCACGTTCGTCCAGGCGTGCTGGCATGCAGCCAACGCGCTCTGAGTGCCGCCCGAGCCTCTGTTGCGCGCATGCTCGCTGCCCCGCCTGCCTGAGCATGCCAAACTGCGCCACAATCATCGTCCGAACCCCCTTAACTCCGCCCTGGCACTTGCCGATGCCGTAGCTCGCCGCAGCGGGCACGGGCGTAGTCCAGCCAACGCAACAGTGCGGTGTGCACTGTGCTTGTCACCTTCCTCTCGCCGTTGTGCTCATCCCCGTTCGCCAACAGTTCCCGCATGAGCTGCGTCTTCTTCTCTCTCTCTCACTGACGCCGTTCTTCGTCGGGCGCCGTGGCCAAGTCTCCACCGGCGGAGCCCGAACCCCCCATCGACGCTCGGCTATAAATAGCGCCCTTGCCAGCCTCCTCGAGCACCATCCACCACTCCCACATACTCCATGATCTCGTAGATAGCCGTAGCCCAGCAGGGTAGGCCGCGGGCCGCCGTCCCCGAGCTCGATCTCGCCGGCGATTGCCTCGGGTCGTCTCCGTGGTTCCAGCCCCTCCCAGGACAGGGCAACCCTTCCAGGGCCTCCACCACTCTCTGGTGGTGCCATTCCGCCTAGTTGGTGCCCCTGGAGTCGCCTCCGTTCACCATCGTCTTTGTCTCTGGCGACCTCCGCTTTCTTCCTCCACTGGAGAGGCTGATTCCGGCACCGTCGGACCACCCCTAGCTACTCTAAGGGTGCGGGCAGGTGCACCTCCGTCTCCTCTCTCGATCCCTCCCTCTCGTTTTGGCCAAGGAGCCCTCGTTGCCGGCGTGCGCTCCGGCAAAGCTACACCGTCCTCTGTTTCCCTCTCTCTCTTCCCCTCACCTGACTAGCGGGGCCCGCTAGTCAGCCACTCAATACACGCACGAAGCGGTACGAGTGGTGGCGCCCTGTGGCTTCTCGCCTTCGACGTCATCCAGAGAGCTTCAAACAGCCAAAACTCTTTAACCATAAGTCCAAATGAATTGATTATTTTTGGATTGTGTTTGTACAGAAACCTAGTAGCTCACCAAAGATGAGATTTTTCTGAGCTGTCTAGATTTTTTGGCGAATTTCATAAGGTTTCTTGATGATTTCTTTTTGTGTTTTTAAATATTTTCAGAGGATGAGGCTTGTCTTGAGGATCACCAGGAGGCTTGTGAACCTCATCTGCACTAAGGCAAGCCACAACAACATTTTCATGGTGTCATTAAAATATTTGTGATTTTCTTACTTGAACAAATGATTTAATCCATGCATTTAAATCATTATTATGTTATTTATATTCTGTTAATTGCTTGTTTGTGTTAATATGCTTGATTCATAGAAAGTTTGAAGTTAGTTTAGTTGGCAAAGAAACTAGGATATGTGATACGTCTCCAACGTATCTATAATTTATGAAGTCCACGTACCCTAAAAACATCAAAGATGAAGATAGGTCGGGAGTTCCACTGCCGCAAGCCTCTGTAGCCACCAAAAACCTCTCATGAGCCCGTTCCGGCACCCTCCTGGAGGGGGATCCCTCACCGGTGGCCATCTTCATCATCTCGGCGCTCTCCATGACGAGGAGGGAGTAGTTCACCCTCGGGGCTGAGGGTATGTACCAGTAGCTATGTGTTTGATCTCTCTCTCTCTCTCTCTCTCGTGTTCTCTCTATGGCACGATCTTGATGTATTGCGAGCTTTGCTATTATAGTTGGATCTTATGATGTTTATCCCCCTCTACTCTCTTGTAATGGATTGAGTTTTCCCTTTGAAGTTATCTTATCGGATTGAGTCTTTAAGGATTTGAGAACGCTTGATGTATGTCTTTCCGTGCTTATCTGTGGTGACAATGGGATATTCACGTGATCCACTTGATGTATATTTTGGTGATCAACTTGCGGGTTCCGCCCATGAACCTATGCATAGGGGTTGGCACACCTTTTCATCTTGACTCTCCGGTAGAAACTTTGGGGCACTCTTTGAAGTAATTTGTGTTGGTTGAATAGATGAATCTGAGATTGTGTGATGCATATCGTATAATCATGCCCACGGATACTTGAGGTGACAATGGAGTATCTAGGTGACATTCGGGTTTTGGTTGATTTGTGTCTTAAGGTGTTATTCTAGTACGAACTCTTGAATTGATTGATCCGAAAGAATAACTTTGAGGTGGTTTCGTACCCTACCATCATCTCTTCATTTGTTCTCCGCTATTTGTGGCTTTGGAGTGACTCTTTGTTGCATATTGAGGGATTGTTATATGATCTATCTAGGTTATTATTGTTGAGAGAACTTGCACTAGTGAAAGTATGAACCCTAGGCCTTGTTTCCTATCATTGCAATACCGTTTGTGCTCACTTTTATCATTAGTTACCTTGCTGTTTTTATATTTTCAGATTACAAAAACCTATATCTACCATCCATATTGCACTTGTATCACCATCTCTTCGCCGAACTAGTGCACCTATACAATTTACCATTGTATTGGGTGTGTTGGGGACACAAGAGACTCTTTGTTATTTGGTTGCAGTGTTGTTTGAGAGAGACCATCTTCATCCTACGCCTCCCACGGATTGATAAACCTTAGGTCATCCACTTGAGGGAAATTTGCTACTATCCTACAAACCTCTGCACTTGGAGGCCCAACAACGTCTACAAGAAGAAGGTTGTGTAGTAGACATCAAGCTCTTTTCTAGCGCCGTTGCCGGGGAGGTGAGTGCTTGAAGGTATATCTTTAGATCTTGCAATCGAGTCTTTTAGTTTCTTGTTTTATCACTAGTTTAGTTTATAAAAGAAAACTATAAAAAATGGAGTTAAGTTTGTCTCATATGCTTCGTCTTTTTAATATCTTTCATGAGTATGATGAAAAGGAAAATTGTGCTCAAGTGCTAGAAGAAGAAATCTATAGAATGTTTGACACTAAATCTTTGAATGATGAGCATGATTGCAATGTTGTTAGTATCAACTCCTTGAATATCCATAGTACTAATGATGATTGCACTAGTTATGATGAAAATGTCTCCTATAAGCATGTCGATTTTTGTGGAGAGCATTGGGTTTGCATAGATACACCAAATAGAGAAGATAGATATTGCAAGAGGCATAAGCATGTTGAAACTAAATTGTTACAAGAAAGGCTAGATAAGAGTGTTGAAAAATTATATTTCCTTGGCCGTACTTGTGAACTTTTCAATGAAAGTGGTCATTTACATCTCCGATGCAAGTTGTTTCATGATCGAATCATGTCCAAAAATTGTGATGATTTGATTTCCCTTGCACATTATAATGAACTTAGTTTACTTATGGGTTATGAAGAAATGAAACGTTTTACTAAATTTCTTCCAGAATTTGCCTGTTATAGCCTTCTTAATTTTGATCTAGAGATGATTTATATGTTTTGTGCGGTGAATTGCATTGAAAATCCTTATATTGCCAATTACATAAAGAAAAGAAAGCAAATAGAAGATGATGAGAATACTAATGAAAGGGAAGAGATTTCCCAATATCCTCCTATTATTTCTTATGATGAATCAGGTAACAAGGAGGAGGTTTCTATTCAACCAATCTCATCTATAAGGAGCTCAAAGAAGAAGGTTGAACCCACACGTAATGTGAAAAGGAAAAGAAGGAGCAACAAAGGTAAAAAGGTATCTCTCTCGAATGATGTTGCTCCTACTACTCATTTGTGACGATGATAATTGCTATACTATTGGTGCTATCTATACTATTAATGATGAGAGTGATTATGTTTATGATATGAAAAGGCCCAAGCTTGGGGAAGCTATGTTTGATGAGGATGAAATATTTGAGAATATATTTGCTGAAATTAATGTTTGTCCCAAGCTTGGGGGTGCTATGTTTAATGAAGATGATATTTTTAGCATCCCAAGTTTTGATATGCAAAGTTGTTATAATGATAGCATGCCTCTTACCTATGATGATTATATTGATGAAAGTGGGTTTAAAAGAGTGTCAACTTTAGGAAGTAGTGATCCCACTATTTTGGAGGATATTGAATCTTATTGTGATGAATATGGAAGTGGATTTGGAAGAGTGCCAAATTTATTTAGTGATGATTCCACTATCTTGGAAGAGGTTTCAATCGATTATGATGAGAACAAAGTTGCTACTTATGATGATTATTGTGATGAAACTTACGCTATAAAAAGTAGTGATGATTATATTTATAAAACTTGTCATGATTATGATTACCCTTTTTCTGAACATTACTCTTTTAATGTGGAAACAATTTTTAGTGTTCAAGTCTCTTATGATACTCTCACTATTTTGAATGAGAAGAATTTTGCGTATGTGGAGAGTAGTAAATTTTCTATGCTTGTAGATCATGAAAAGAATGCTTTAGGTGATGGTTATATTGTTGAATTCATTCATGATGCTACTGAAAATTATTATGAGGGAGGAACATATGCTTGTAGGAATTGCAATAATATCAAGTTTCCTCTCTATGTGTTGAAAATCTTGAAGCTATGCTTGTTCTACCTTCCTATGCTAGTTGATTATTGTTCCCATAAGTTGTTTGATCACAAAATCCCTATGCACAGGAAGTGGGTTAGGCTTAAATGTGCTAGTCATATGCTTCATGATGCTCTCTTTATGTTTAAATTCTTATCTTTTATGTGAGCATCATTGAAATCATCATGCCTAGCTAGGGGCGTTAAATGATAGTGCTTGTTGGGAGGCAACCCAATTTATTTTTGTTCCTTGCTTTTTGTTCCTGTTTAGTATTAAATAGTTCATATAGCCTCTGGTTATATGTGGTTTTATGTTTTAATTAGTGTTTGTGCCAAGTAGAACCTTTGGGAAGACTTGGGTGAAGTCTTTGCGATCTTGCTGTAAAATACAGAAACTTTAGCGCTCACGACAATAGCTGCCATTTTTTACTGGAGAGTGCTTTTAGGTTGATTCTTTTTGAAGATGATTAATATACAAATTCCTCAGGCCCATCAATTTATTTCAGAATTTTTTGAGTTCCAGAAGTATACGTTTGATACATATTACTACATACTGTTCTGTTTTTGACAGATTTTGTTTTCTATGTGTTGTTTGCTTATTGTGATGAATCTATGAGTAGTATCGGAGGGTATGAACCATACAGAAGTTAGAATACAATAGATATTACACCAATATGAATTTAGAATGAGTTCATTACAGTACCTAAGTGGTGGTTTTATTTTCTTATACTAACGGAGCTTACGAGTTTTGTTTTGAGGTTTGCGTTGTTGAAGTTTTCAAGTTTTGGGTAAAGATTCGATGGACTATAGAATAAGGAGTGGAAAGAGCCTAAGCTTGGGGATTCCCAAGGCACCACAAGGTAATATTCAAGGACAACCAAGATCCTAAGATTGGGGATGCCCCGGATGGCATCCCCTCTTTCGTCTTCGTTCATCGGTAACTTTACTTGGAGCTATATTTTTATTCGCCACAAGGTATGTGTTTTGCTTGGAGCGTCATTTTGTTTTGTTAGTATTTGCTTGCTGTTATTTATAACAATGTTCAATAAAAATGTCAAGGATAGCCTTTACCATGCTTATTTTGCAAGTATACATGTTGCTGTTTGAAAACATAAAGTTTACCGTTGTTGCAAAAATTCCCTAGAAAAGTCAGAGAATGGTATAATATTGAATATTTTTGCATAATGAGCTATGATAAATCTTCTACAGCGTATTATTTTTCTCATAATTGATGGAGTTAGGGAAGTATGATGAATCTTGCATTCTTTACAGACTATACAGTTTTGGCAGATTGCTGTTATGTTTGCATTGTTTGCATATGTTTGCTTGTTTAATGACTCTATTTGAGTATAGGAGTATTAAATATGCAGAGACATTTTGAATGCAATGTTGAATAATAATGTTAGTAATTTGTTACAATAGAAAATGATAAGGTTTTGCATTGATTTATACTAACCTATCTCACGAGTTCGTGTTGAGTTTGTTGTGGATGAAGCTTTTGAGAAATAGAGAAACCATGATATGAGAGGAATTAAGGAGACACAAAAGTTCAAGCTTGGGGATGCCCAAGGCACCCCAATATAATATTTCAAGAAGTCTCAAGCATCTAAGCTTGGGGATGCCCCATTAGGCATCCCACCTTTCTTCTTCAACAACTATCGGTTAGTATCGGTTGAGCCTAAGTTTTTGCTTCTTCACATGAGTTGTGCTATCCTTGCAATGTCATTTTATTTTGCTTTGCTTGATGTTTGAATAAAATACCAAGATCTGAAATTCTTAAATGAGAGAGAGTCTTCACATAGTTACTCAGTTATTTAGCTACTCATTGATCTTCACTTATATCTTTTTGGAGTAGTTTGTCATTTACTTAGGTGCTTCACTTCTATCCTATGAGTAAATAGTTGAATGAGTTGAATGTCATAAATCTGAAATTGTATATGTTTCATTTGCTTATCCCGTGGGGAGTAATGACTTCACGTCTAAGAAGTAGAGGTTGTATATTTATTGAAGGTTAGCAAGCATTGTATTGGTCATTTGAACAATTCATGAAAGAATATTGAAGGAAGAGAGATTTCACATATAAATATACTATCTTAGACATCTTTTATAATTGTGAGCACTCATTAAGTATGACATGCTAAAGAGTTGATGTTGGACAAGGAAGACAACATAATGGGTTATGTTTTATCACATCTCAGTTAAAGTATATTGTCATGGATCATTCAAACACGTTGAGCTTGCCTTTCCCCCTCATGCTAGCCAAAATTCCTTGCACCAAGTAGAGATACTACTTGTGCTTCCAAATATCCTTAAACCCAGTTTTTGCCATGAGTGTCCACCATACCTACCTATATGCGGTATTTACCTGCCGTTCCAAGTAAATTTGCATGTGCCAAACTCTAAACCTTCAAACAATAATATGTTTTGTATGCCCGAATCACTCATGTAGCAACTAGCAGCTATCAGTATCTTGCATGCTAGGTGGGTTATTCTCAAGATAAGTGGACTCCGCTTATCATTCACTAGAAAAATGGCTGGTAACCGGGATGCCCAGTCCCATGATCAAAAAGATCAAAATCAAATCAAAAATAATTAAAAACAAAACTCCCCCAGGATTGATGTTAGTTGGAGGCACCCGTTGTTTCGAGCAAGCCATAGATAGATGATTGTTGATGGAGGGGGAGTAAAAACTTTACCATTCTGTTTGGGAACCGCCTATAATGTATGTAGTATGGAAGATATTGGGAACTCTTGGTTGTTATGTTGACAATGAGATCATACCTCTCAAAATTATTTACCTCTATTTCAAAATCGATCTCTGGCACCTCTGCAAATCCCTTCTTCCCTCTGCGAAGGGCCTATCTTTTACTTTATGTCTTTTACTTTATGTAAGAGTCAAGGTGATCTTCACCTTTCCCTTTTTCATTTTATCCTTTGGCAAGCACCTCATGTTGGAAAGATCCTGATATATATATCCAATTGGATGTAAGTTAGCATGAACTATTATTGTTGATATCACCCAAAGGTGAATACGTTGGGAGGCAACACTATAAGCCCCTATCTTTCCCAGTGTCCGATTAAAACTTCATAACCACAAGTATTGCATTAGTGTTAGCAATTGTAGAAGACTATATGATAGTTGAGTATGTGGAGTTTGCTAAATCAAAGCTCTGACATAGACCCTTCCTGAAAATAAGATGAATTGCAATTGTTTGATGACTGAGAATGAAGTTTGTTAGTTTTCAAGAAAGTTTATGGTCTATGCTTTAACATGTGAATAGCTTGTTACTTAATCGTGAGAATTTTTATGAGATGAACTACTGTTATGACATATAAACATGCTAGAAAAGGTGATTTAAATTATCATTGATCAAACTTATGCACCTGCTAGCATTCACACTTCATAAATTGTTTCTTTTATCATTTACCTACTCGAGGACGAGCAGGAATTAAGCTTGGGGATGCTGATACGTCTCCAACGTATCTATAATTTATGAAGCATTCATGCTATTATACTATCTGTTTTGAATGATTACGGGCTTTATTATACACTTTTATATTACTTTTGGAACTAACCTATTAACCGGAGGCCCAACCCATATTGTTGATTTATTGTCCGTTTCAGTATTTCGAAGAAAAGGAATATCATACGGAGTCCAAACGGAATGAAACCTTCAGGAGCGTGATTTTTGAAAAGGATATGATCTGGGAGACTTCAAGTTCAAGCCAGGGAACGTTCGAGGAAGCCAGGAGATAGGAGGGCGCGCCCCTATCTCCTAGGCCCCTCGAGACTCCCCCGACCGACTTCTTTCACCTATATAAGTCCACATACCCTAAAAACATCAAAGACGAAGATAGATCGCGAGTTCCACCGCCGCAAGCCTCTGTAGCCACCAAAAACCTCTCATGAGCCCGTTCCAGCACCCTGCCGAAGGGGGGATCCCTCACCGGTGGCCATCTTCATCATCCTGGCACTCTCCATGACGAGGAGGGAGCAGTTCACCCTCGGGGTTAAGGGTATGTAGCAATAGCTATGTGTTTGATCTCTCTCTCTCGTGTTCTCTCTATGGCACAATCTTGATGTATCGCGAGCTTTGCTATTATAGTTGGATCTTATGATGTTTCTCCCCCTCTACTCTCTTGTAATGGATTGAGTTTTCCCTTTGAAGTTATCTTATCGGATTGAGTCTTTAAGGATTTGAGAACACTTGATGTATGTCTTGCCGTGCTTATCTGTGGTGACAATGGGATATTCACGTGATCCACTTGATGTATGTTTTGGTGATCAACTTGCGGGTTCTGCCCATGAACCTATGCATAGGGGTTGGCACACGTTTTCATCTTGACTCTCCGGTAGAAACTTTGGGGCCCTCTTTGAAGTACTTGTGTTGGTAGAATAGATGAATCTGAGATTGTGTGATGCATATCGTATAATCATGCCCACGAATACTTGAGGTGACAATGGAGTATCTAGGTGACATTAGGGTTTTGGTTGATTTGTGTCTTAAGGTGTTATTCTAGTACGAACTCTTGAATAGATTGATCCGAAAGAATAACTTTGAGGTGGTTTCATACCCTACCATAATCTGTTCGTTTGTTCTCCGCTATTAGTGGCTTTGGAGTGACTCTTTGTTGCATACTAAGGGATTGTTATATGATCTATCTATGTTATTATTGTTGAGAGAACTTGCACTAGTGAAAGTATGAACCCTAGGCCTTATTTCCTATCATTGCAATACCGTTTGTGCTCACTTTTATCATTAGTTACCTTGCTGTTTTTATATTTTCAGATTACAAAAACCTATATCTACCATCCATATTGCACTTGTATCACCATCTCTTCGCCGAACTAGTACACATATACAATTTACCATTGTATTGGGTGTGTTGGGGACACAAGAGACTCTTTGTTATTTGGTTGCAGGGTTGTTTGAGAGAGACCATCTTCATCCTACGCCTCCCATGGATTGATAAACCTTAGGTCATCCACTTGAGGGAAATTTGCTACTGTCCTACAAACCTCTGCACTTGGAGGCCCAACAACGTCTACAAGAAGAAGGTTGTGTAGTAGACATCAATATTTTTTGGGGTGATGAAAGAATAATAAGGTTATGGATATAAAAAAATAGTGGAGTTATTTTCTTGCATGAGTAAAAATGGTAAAATTTGATAGAAAAGATTCTGTTTGAAGTGAGGTTTAATCTTAGCCAGAGAAGTGTCATGAGTTGTTGATGTTATGCTTGGTGTGGATATAGTTGACTCGGTCATTTCCGGTAATATATATGATGCATATGTTATTTTTTGCATTTCATGGCATGCTATGACATTGGTTATTTTCACGCTAAGTTGAACCTGATAATAACTCAACTTGAATATATTGTTGACCGGGTCATGGTGCCACTGAATCGAGTTTTTCCCAATGCAACCACATTTGCCTTTATGGGAAGACCTTTATTCGGTCCGTTGTCATGCCTCTGGTTGGTGCCTCCAACGAGGGAAGGTTATGGGCATGTGGTACCCTAGCCCAGTAAACAAACATAACCTTGTGTGCCCATTGTTGAGTTTATGGTACCGGGTCCCCATGTGGGATCGTTTATGTTTTGGACACGACGGTGGCCGCTGTGTCTTTGGTAGACACGGGGCCACTGAGAACTAGCCTGATGGGGAATGAGTCAGAGTGGCCAGGAGAGTGTCATGGCAATGGAGGGGTTTCATCGGAATGCCGTTGGTCCACCCGAATGGGAGTGCAAGGCCATGGGTTCCGTAGTGTGGGTACAGTGCGCTACCTCTGCAGAGTGTATTAATCTATCGATAGCCGAATCCACGGTTACGGAAACGCTCGAAAGTAGGTCACACCATGGGTCAACGTTAATAAATTTTGCACACTACGTTATGAACTTTGCACTATTGATGATGATAGAAAGGTCATCTTGTTGTTTGAGACCAAGTGTTGGTCGTGGTTGTGATCGCCGGAAGGATCACCGTTTAAGACCAAATGTTGGTCGTGGTTGTGATCGCCGGAAGGATCACCATTTAAGACCAAATGTTGGTCATGGTTGTGATCGCCGGAATGATCACAAGATGTCTCTAGATAATACTTTGAGGATGGTACATTTGTGATCCAAGAGCGATCACGGTTGGTAAGCTAGTCCGAGGGACTTTTATCACAAGAGCATGATCACAGCATGTTGGATATATTGGTGCATTATTATGAATTGGTTAATTATCATGATATTGTTTGTCATTATGTTTATGCTGGTTGTGAGCTTGCAAGTACTTTCAATATACTAACATGGTGTGTCATGCCAGATTTCAGGAAAGTCTCGTTGGAAAGGAGTGCTGTCTGAGTCTAGGTCGTGTCCACATTGGTGTCCCTGTGCTTTGGAGTTTCACTACGACGTTGTTTCGCTGCCGCGTAGTTGTGATGATCGAGGCCCCTTTATGTTCACTAAATAATGTACATATTGTTCAGCCGCACCATGCGTGCCGCTTGGCCTCGCTATCTGTTGTAATGTAAACTTTGATCCGCTAGCATCAATAAAGCGGTTGTTTTCTATACCAAGATGTTGTGTATTGCCAGAAGACATGGTCTCTGGGCTGGCAATGCATGGTAGACCAGTTGCTCTGAACCGGGGTGTCACAACGCTTGGTATCAGAACCGCGTTGACTGTAGGCCACGCTAGACTACGACGTGTTAACTGGATGTTAGATACGAGTTTTAGTTGAGTGCCGGTAGCATTTGTAGTTGGTTGTTGCATTGCATGCACTTGTTTTATTTTTATGCTAACCTGCTAATGGTTGTGAGTGTAGATGGCTCCGGTGCCGTATCCGTGCCAGTTGCAGCTGATGTCATAGACGTCGCTGCATCTCCTTCGCAACGTGTGCCGTCGGCTGTACCCCCTCGGTGATGGCCCAGCCTATCGTGTGTACCGGGAGCGTCTAGCAGACTCAGTGTATGAGTATCATGCCGTGGTTAGTCTTCGCACCAGTTCCGATTCCAGCACTTACACTCGTACCTCTTAGAGCGGTTATGCTTCTAGCGCTTCTCAGGCTGTCCAGTTTGCTGCATTCGAGATCATTGTCGAGCTTTGTTACAACGAGGTCCGGATGCAGAACCACCCAGGTTTCTACTACTATCCTTCTCTACATGATAATGGTCGTGTCCGTTTCCCTATCATTGATCCGGAGTCTAATAGTGTTGCTAGCCACCTTTCTCGTTATATCACTGCTAGCTATCTTATGACCCACGAGCTGGCTCGAGAGCTGACTCGTGCTCGTACTGCTTTAGCCTCTAATAGATCTATCACTGCTCCAGCATATGTGGGATTTACTCCTTATATTCCGGCCAGTTCTAGTTCCCCTGTTTCACCGGTTACTCCTCCGAGTAGCTCGGGCTCCGCGACCGTGAGTCCTCTCAGTGCTCCTGCTGAGTGGGTTTCACTCCTCGCTACTCCTGTAGCCCCGATGCTTCACCCCACACATGTCCCTGTGGGAGAGCCCTCGAGGCAGCGCCATCATGTTACCTTTAACCCAGAGGTCTCAGTTAACCATGTCAGTTCAGGATCCGAGTCCGCTTCAGGAGGGGACCCCGCAGCACTAGCTGAGCAGTAGAGCTTCTGAGTATTCGCAGTCGTCAAGATGGTGTACGAGTGTAGTCGTACGAGTCATGAGGTTTCGTTTCACGTGTGAGAGTAGTTGAACCTGGCATGTTGTTTATGTTTCATGTATGAGTCTATGTATAATTATGTTGGAACTCTATTTTATTCGCCGTATTTCCTTCGTCTTTTCGGTTTTTTCTCGGGCTTTTGTTGCTGGCTTTCCCCAATTTATTTTGACTCTTTCTCATCTCGGTTGCGTTGTATTGTGAAAAATCATAATAGGATGACGCGGGGAGGCAGCAGTAGCAACGTTCATGAGGGTTCCCCTGTTCGTCATTCCGCATGACAGGAAGGACACTCCCCGGAGCCCTACGTTCCACCACCGCCTCCACTGCCAAATCCGCCCTCCACTGAGCAAATTCTGCATATGTTTGAGGAAAGATGGAATAATGATCTGATTGAAATATTAAGAAGTGTTCAAGCTGTGGTTGGACAAAATGGAAATCAGAACGATCATCATTCCAAGCTGTCAGATTTTTAAAGGACCAAGTCTCCCAGTTTCAGTCAGGTTATTGACCCCTTGGATGCAGACGTATGGTTGCGAACTATTGAGAAGAAACTTGAGATTGCTCGTACTGAAGAAGGAGATAAGGTTCCATTTGCAACTCATTATCTTGAAGGCGCTGCTGCCATATGGTGGGAAAATGCAAAAGTCCTGTGGCCGGCTGATGAAGAAATCACCTAGTCAAAATTCAAGTAACAATTCCGGAAATATCATATGCCTACTAGAATTATGAAGACTAAGCAGCGTGAATTTCTCGCACTCCTCCAAGGAAATCAGTCTATGGGTGAATATTTGCAAAAGTTCAATCATATGTCACGTTACTCCCTATATGACGTGGCCACTGAAGAAAGAAAGATTGATAGATTTCTTGGTGGATTAAACCCGCAACTCCGGTGTACTCTCAGTATGTTTAATTTCCCAGATTTCCAAACTCTGGTGAACAAGGCTTTCATTGCTGAAAGGGAGCACAAGCTTGCATTGGATAATAGGCCTGCTAACAACGATCACAAGCGCAAGTTTGAGCAAAGACAGGAAGGGCAACCAGTGCAAAAGGCTCGTACCTGGCAGCAGACTCAGGTGGAATACAATCCCAATTGGCAACAGAATGTTAACAAGACCACCACCCAAGTCAAGAATGTCATGACCAATCCAGTGCACGAGGAGCGCCAGCGCAACAATTCTTGCTTCAGTTGTGGGCAAACAGGACATTATGCTAGACAGTGTCCCAAGAATAGCAAGGCGAATGCTCTGTTCAGGACACAAGTCAATTTTATGGAGTCATGCCCAAACCAGCAAAACATCACTGGGCACGTTCATCACCTCTCCGCCGATGAAGCCCAAGAGAACCATGAAGTCATCATTGGTATGTTTTCTATTAATAACATACCTGCAGTGATCTTATTTGACTCTAGGGCTTCCCACTCTTTTATTTCTCGGAGTTTTGTTGCCCAAAACAAATTTCCTTGTTCACTTTTGGGCAAGAATATGCTGGTACAAACCTCAGCATCCTTAATTAGGAGCAATCTGGTCTGCCGCAATCTAGAAGTCAATATCAACGGAGTCTGTTTTCCAACTTCTTTGATAATTATTGAGTCTGCTAAGTTGGATGTTATCTTGGGTATGAATTTGCTGACTTAGTACCAAGTATGCATAAATTGTGCGACCCGAGAAGTCACTTTGACCAGTTAGAAGGGGCAGACTACCAAATTCTATGCTCGTAGAAGCATATCCAAGAAAGAAATGGTCTTCACCGTTGTGGCTGAATTGGAATTAATTCCTGTGGTCAGTGAGTTTCCTGATGTACTTCC
The DNA here is from genome assembly GCF_002162155.2 of Triticum dicoccoides. Taxonomy (NCBI): domain Eukaryota; kingdom Viridiplantae; phylum Streptophyta; class Magnoliopsida; order Poales; family Poaceae; genus Triticum; species Triticum dicoccoides. The sequence goes on along the minus strand of NC_041381.1, from coordinate 372,036,576 downwards.
AGAAGAACTGCCAGGCATGCCACCAGATTGAGAGCTTGAGTTTGCAATAGATCTTGTGCCTGGAACCGCACTGTTATACAAGAAGTATTACCAGATGCCCTCATCAAAATTAGTGGAGCTAAAGAAATAGCTTTATGAAATGCTCCAGAAAGGATATATCCGTCCTAGCTCTTCACCATGGGGATCACCTGCTATTTTCGTGAACAAAAAGGATGGCAGCCTCCGCATGTGTGTGGATTACCGTCAGCTGAATGATGTCACAATCAAAAACAAATATCCCCTGCCAAGGATTGATGACTTGTTTGATCAGCTCAGTGGGGCCAATGTATTCTCCAAGATTGATTTACGGACTGGATATCATCAGCTCAAGATTAAAAAGGAAGATATTCCTAAGACCGCACTCACCACTCGATGTGGTCTTTATGAATATACAATTATGTCCTTTGGTCTCACCAATGCCCCTGCCTTCTTCATGCATATGATGAACAAAGTATTCATGGACTTCCTCGATAAGTTCATGGTAGTATTCATCGATGATATACTTATTTACTCAAGAAGTGAAGAAGAGCACAAAGAACACCTCGGAGCAGTGTTACAACGACTCCGTGAACATCAGCTATACGCCAAATTCAGTAAATGTGAGTTTTGGCTCAGGCAAGTTGGATTTCTTGGACATGTGCTATCTGCTGAAGGTATAGCTGTGGACCCAAGCAAAGTAAAGGATGTAATTGATTGGTTGCTACCCACAACCGTATCTCAGATCCAGAGATTTCTTGGATTAGCCTGATATTACCGTTGCTTCATTGAAGTTTTTTCCAAGATTGCTAAACCCATGACAGAGCTGCTCAAAAAGGATAAGAAGTTTGAATGGACCGAGGACTGTGATAAAAGCTTCAATGAGCTAAAGATACGGATGACGACCGCACTGGTGTTCACTCTTCCAGATATCTACCACATTTTTTATGTGTACTGTGATGCCTCCAGACAAGGACTTGGATGCGTACTTATGCAAGACGCCAATGTAGTAGCATGTGCGTCACGACAGCTACGACCCCATGAGGGAAATTATCCTACTCATGATCTGGAATTGGCCGCGGTGGTTCATGCTCTAAAAATTTGGAGACACTATCTCATCGGGAGGAGGTGCCAAATTTTTACCGATCATAAAAGTCTCAAGTAGATATTTACTCAGCCAGATTTAAATCTCCGTCAACGAAGATGGCTTGAGTTAGTCAAGGATTATAATCTTGGAATAAATTACCACCCGGGTAAGGCCAACGTGGTTGCCGATGCACTCAGTCGGAAGCCCGCCACCCTAAATGTCATATTGGAATCCTTGCCTCCTGAACTTCAAGAGGAGATTGCTCAGCTCAACCTGGTCATAGTTGATGCTGGCCTTGCTAATATTTTCGAAGTTGCCTCCACACTTGAGGAAGAGATCCGCAAGGCCCAGCCAGCAGACACCGTTCTGCAAAAACGTGCCAAGCATATGGTAGCAGGCCAGACTTCAGATTTCTCGAAGGATCAGTTCGGTACCCTCTGATTGTTTGGAAGGATTTGTGTACCCAATCAAGCGGATTTGAAGCAGAAAATCCTGTCAGAAGCACACGAATCCTTGTATTCTATTCACCCTGGAGGTACGAAAATGTATGAAGACCTTCGACACATATTTTGGTGGGATGGAATGAAGAAAGACATTGCCTATTTTGTGGCCTGTTGCGACATATGCAACAAGGTGAAGGCAGAGCATCAGAAGCCAGCCGGACTTCTCCAACCACTGCCAGTTTCGCAATGGAAATGGGATGATGTTTGCATGGACTTCATCACAGGGCTGCCTAAGACTCAGTGAGGCAATGATGCAATCTGGATCATAGTGGACACCTTAACCAAGGTTGCTCACTTTATCCCGATCAGAACCACATGTCTAGCAGATCAACTTGCACAGTTGTATGTATCCAGAATAGTCAGTCTGCATGGAGTACCCCGAACCATTACTTCTGATCGAGGTTCAATTTTTACCTCTGCTTTTTGGTCCCGTCTCCATCAAGCCTTGGGGACAGCGTTGAAATATAGTACCGATTATCATCCTCAGACTGATGGTCATATAGAGCGGGTAAACCAAATACTCGAAGATATGCTGCGAGCCAGTGCTTTGTCCCAAGGACCTAAGTAGGAAGACTGCTTGCCGTATGCCAAGTTCTCTTACAATAATAGCTTCTAGATCAGCCTAAAGATGTAACCATATGAGGCTTTGTATGGCCGTAAGTTCCGCACTCCTTTAAATTGGTCTCAAAATGGAGATAGCCGTATTTTCGGAATGGATCTCATGATGGAAGCCGAGAAGCAAGTCAAGGAAATCAGAGACAGATTGCAGTTGGCCAAATCTCGACACAAGAGTTATTATGATGCAAAGCAGCGACAGATCAGTTTTGAACCTGGAGAACACGTATACCTCCGAGTCACTCCTATGAAAGGAATCAAGAGATTCCAGACTCGTGGAAAATTGGCACCTAGATTCATTGGTCCATTTCCCATTATGTCACGAGTGGGTATTGTTGCATATCAGTTGGAACTACCCCCTGAATTGTTAGACGCGCAGAACATGTTTCATCTTTCATAGTTGAGGCGATGCATATCGCCGCCTGAGAAAAAGACTGCTATGACTGAAATAGAGCTGGCAAAGGATTTAACATACGAAGAGAGTCCGGTTAGAATTTTGGCTCATAAGGAAAGGGTCACTCATAGTAAAGCAAGGAAGTTCTACAAAGTCCAATGGGAGCATCACACAGAGTCAGAATCAACGTGGGAATGGGAAGAATTTCTAAAGGCAGATTAACCAGAATGGTTTTCCCAAGCAACCGAATCTCGAGGACGAGATTCATTCGAAGTGGGGGAGGTTTGTGACAGACTGGTTTTCGCCCTCTCTTCTTTGCCTGGTTTTCAATTGGTTTGAATTTGAAATTTGGAGTTTTGAATCTTTTCATATGGACTTAACCACTTGGGTACCCCTTGGCTTTCACTTAAGTGCCTATTTCTCTCTCTAACCATCATTGCCTCTCTAGTTCAACTCAAAATAATATTTGGAATATTTTTCTTTAATGAAAAATATTCATTTTCCCTCTTAAACCCTAGCTATCTCAATGTGCTCCAAAGCAACCCCAATTTTTCTTGCCCATAAAATTCTGAGAAGAATCCCAGTTATTCTATGAACCCTAGGGCACCTTTCTGAGAAAAATATTTCATTACTTTTTGTAATATTTTTTCTACAGAAAATATTTTCTGTTCTGGACAGAAATGGTACTTTCTACAGTAACTACCATTTTACTTGCTCTTTTGTGGCTGGTTTTTCTTGTGCTTCATCACCTTAGTAGATGATTGCTAACCTCCAAAGCCCAACCCCCAACTCCTAGTAGATTGACCACAGTAAGCTCTCAAAGTTACTGTCCAAAAACTTACCTGGCGTGTGAAATCATTTCGATTGCACCTTAAACCAAACCCAAGCGTGGTAACGTTCAAAACTACCACGAACAACAAGACAGACATGAACTTTGGACTTAGGTCGGCCTGAGCGCAAAGTTCACGTGGTGACCGCGTTCGTCCAGGTGTGCTGGCATGCAGCCGACGCGCTCTGAGTGCCACATGAGCCTCTATTGCGCGCGTGCTCGCTGCCCCGCCTGCCTGAGCATGCCAAACCGCGCCACAATCATCGTCCGAACCCCCTTAACTCCGCCCTGGCACTCGCCGACGCCGGAGCTCGCCGCACTGGGCACGGGCGCAGTCCGGCCAACGCAATAGTGCGGTGTGCACTGTGCTCGTCGCCTTCCTCTCGCCCATGTGCTCGTCCCCATTCGCCAACAATTCCCACGTGAGTTGCATCTTCTTCTCCCCCTCTCACTGACGTTGTTCATCGTCGGGCGCCATGGCCAGGTGTCCACCGGCGTAGCCCGAACCCCCCATCGACGCTCGGCTATAAATAGTGCCCTCCCCAACCTCCTCGAGCACCATCCACCACTCCCACACACTCCATGATCTCGTAGATAGCCGTATATAGATGGAAGGAGGGAGTAGCTTGGAATAGCATTTGTATAGTAAAATGGGGCAAGACTCTCTCTTTGTGTGGTGTGAATAGTTTAAAAAATTTCGTTTTCTTTTTGGTTGAGGGAAGTGCGAATTGATTTGGTACGTACAAGTACAATATTACTACACATTAGGCTTGTCCCTAAAATTCAACCCGCGCCTTGTTATATCCCGAAAATTCAGATATCGTGCTCCCAAAACTGGTGCCTTCACAACCCGCGCCTTGCTATCCCGAAATTACAACGCGCGCGAAAACTCCCTCCAGCTGCCAAATCCCGACACGTGAAATCCCCCTTCTAACCATAAGCCGAAAGGGCCGCTAGTTCAAATCGGTGGGGGGTACTTTTGTAAAACACCCTACATTTTGGACAAGCGCGTCCCTAAGTCATGCTTCACCCCCTCCCATCGGCCCCTTTTCGCCATTCAAAATCCCAGGCTGCCATAACCTCTCTGCTCCAGCCGCGGAACCCCACCCTCCTCCATCCACCACCTCACTGCTGCCCAGCCGGAGCTTCTTCCCCAACGACGTCGTCCACCGCAACAGCTCGACGTCCCTCGTCCACCTCCCCGGATGAGGATCCGTCGTCCATCTCGTCGTCCCGCCGGTTCAGCCGCCCCATCCTCCACCTCCAAGGAGCTGCTCTGACGATTGTCTCGTCTATCATGGCTGCTCCATCCCCACAGCGCCGCCTTAACCTACTCCACCGGACCCGCAAAATCCTCACCGACTCCTCGGACGAAGCTGAGGCCTACTTGGCGCCACCAAAGAGGTTGTACACTCATCACATTGCACCTTCTCCTTAACTCGACCTCCCGGCGCCGACGGTGCTCCATCCCTCACCCCCATGGAGCGGCTACCTTGAAGCCGGCTTCGCGGGCGACATCTCCACGGCGGCTCTCCCCCAGTGCGAGGCCCCTTCGGTGGCGGCGGCCATACCAGTCGGATCTACTGCTGCTCTGGTTCTCGCTCGGTCGCTCATGCTGCTGCTGCTGCTCCGGCTCTCGCTTGATTGCTCGCTCGCGCTGCTGCTGCTGCTCCGGCTCTCGCTTGATTGCTCGCTCGCACTGCTGCTGCTGCTCTCCCCCTCGCTCATGCAGCTGCTCTGCTCCGATTTAGCTACACTTTAGTCAACTGAATCGACTGTTGGGTGAGTCGATTTTGAGG
>NC_041381.1:371926517-372031028 GCF_002162155.2 Triticum dicoccoides | reverse complement strand
GAGAGGTACCCCACTATCTATCTTAGGGTTCAGGGTAGGGGGCGGGGTGCCTAGAGGGCTGGCCGAGGCGGCGGGGTGGCGGCGGACCGACGGTGGGTTGTTGTTTCAAGGCGGCAAGGCGGCGCTGGGGCCGGCGGTTGGGCTGGTGTTGGCTGGCGGCTCAGGGGGGTGCAGGTTGAAGATGAACTGCAGACCCTCTCTAAACTACATGTCAAGTGGCTCTCTGCTACCATTGCATTCAGTTTCGACAGTAACATTCAGATTCCAAAGTAAATTTCAGTTTCGATAGTTAAGTTCAGAGTCAATAGTTTTTACCTCATCTGTTGTAGTTAGGTGGTTTTGGGTGATGTAAATTTTACATCTATTTTACATCATCTATTGGACTCCAAGTCAGGTCTAAATTAATGTTCAAACTTGAGTTCTAAATTAGTTGTGGGGCACATATCGAGGAAGCAATGAATAGTATCTCGGTCTAATATCTGGTTCACCTAGGGTATGCCTACGTTGTTCATCTTGGGTGGGAAACAAATAGTAAAGCAATCATCATCTGTCTTTTTATTAAATTAAAGCAATCATCAGCCTACTATCATTTTTTTGGATCCATCCACTGGTTGTTATCATCACTCTAAATTTCTTCATGCTCTCCTTACATAATCTCACCATATTTTTTTGTATGCATGTCAGATATTGTACACAGTCATGCTGAACATGTAGAGAAAAAGAGAAGAGTTTTGCGCGGCAATACAATGTCATGCAGACATCGCTCCATGGTGGGTTCAATGGCAAACCCTCCCCACCCCTCTCCAGATTTTAATCCAAAGGAAGATATCTGTTCTGAGGCAGATTCAGACGCCGCTGACCACTCCTATTTACCCCCCAAGGTGTTTGCTCTACCTTGCCATGATGATGTTAGTAATATCATGCATATGTTGCCTTGTAGTGCCTACTTTTGACATCATATATGTCATCTCCTTAGTTTAGACATGTTCTGTTATGCCACCTTTTTAGTTTCTATATCATATATGGGAATGATGTTGTCTCATGTGTTTTAGCCAGCCATAATATATGTGAAATGTGCAATGCCATCCTGTTTAACCAGGCATCATATATTTGAATGTCCTTTTCTTCATACATTTCCATTTGTCGACAATGTTTGTACATTAAACTACTCTTCCCGTGAATCAGCCATTTGGGTGGGAGATGGAAAAATCTGGAGTGAAAACAAGGCCTTCAGAGTAGACAGTGCTACCTGTCGAAGGAGATCTCTTGTTGGGTCCCGATAGCTCCTCAGAGATGGATTCAGAGACAAATGGCTAGTCCTATTCCCCCACCAAGCTGTATGCTCTAACTTGGCACGGTTATACTGCTCATATCATGCATATGGTGTCTTGCATTGCATAGTTTAGACATCATATACACAATATTCAACACCATGTTCTTAGTTCAGACATCATATCGAATGCCCTCTGTTTAGCATATAAATCACATATGTGAATTAAATGATGCGATCCTGATTAGATAACATGTAGGTGAATTATGTCATGCAATCTTGTTTAGTTATTCATCATATCTTTGAATTATGTTATGCTATGCTATCCAGTTTAGATAGACATCATATATGTGAAATTATGTCATGCTATCTGTTTTAGTTAAACAATATACATGTCAACTATTTCATGCCCTCTTTTTTCCACACTATATATTGCATCTGTCTCTCATACAATGCCTGTACATTCAACTATGTTTCCTGTTTATCAGCCATTTGAATATGAGTGGGTGATGCCAGTATCTAGCGGACTAAAAACACGGTCTTCAAATAAAACAGCGCTACCTCTTGCTGGAGATAGCACCCCGGTTGTACATGCACGAGAACCATCCCTACCACACATAACCCAAACTCTCGCAGATTGTACCCCCACTGCGATGGACAGAGAACCAGCTTCACCCAATCTAACCCCAACCCCAGCAGATAGTAACCCAGTTCCTGTTGACACAACACCATCTCCACCACAGAGCTCCCAAACAAGAGCAGTTAGTAAGGCAACTCCTGTGCCCAAAGGGCTAGTACTACCACGGTGAACCCCAACTACACCAGTTAGTACGCCTATTCATGTGGAGGAAGCACAACCAGCTAGTCATAGTTTAGCATCTATCGCATTTGATGTTGTTAAATCGTATGTGCGTATCTTCCCATCTTGGAAATATTATACTGAAGATGAAGGAAAATGCTAGTTGCAGGTGTTTGTCCAGGAGTTATGTGTAAGTAATGTTATTCATGGCAATTACTTTGCTTTGTCCCATACATCCTACCTCCATGATCGTTATAATATAACAAATTTTCCCATTTTTCTCTATAGAGAAGGACCGATTTGGAAACTCAGGATGAGGTAACCTGTGCTAATACCTCTACTATATTCAAGAATGCTTGGTGGCAGTATCAGAATTACCTGAAGAAAATGTACTTCACCGGCAAAGAAACTCATCAAATTCATTTACGTTCTCCTGAGACACATTTACTGGATGATGACTGGGAATGCCTTGTTCTGTACTGGTCCCGAACCAAGAATGTGGTAAGGTCTATGAGCTCATTTTCTATTTTTAAGTACTATATTCTTGCGTCTTATTGTATTCTGTTCATGTAGAACAAGTGCCTAAACCTGAAGAACAACTGTTCTAATTTAAGATTCCATTGCTATCATAGTTCAAAAAAGCGCTAGGAGTTAATTGTGCGTTCTGCCACCACCTTGCACTTTACTGACCAAAGCGCATGCTTATGCGCAGTTATGCATAGATTAAGTGTACTTATGCGCAATGCATTTTGCCAACGCCTAGAGCCTAGGCGCGCCTAAGCGCTCGCTTAGGCACGCCTTCTTTAACTATGATTGATTTGGTCTTGTATCACTATATTTACTCATACAAACTTATTTTTAAATTGAAGGATCCAATCGAAACTCCAATGGCACAACAGGTATGTTCACACATGTTTCTTTAACAGGTTTGCTCTTATCAATAGCTCTGTTGATTTAAATTTCAATTATGTATATAGTAGACTTCTCATATCATGCACATTACTAGCATCACAACAGATCCAATAGTGTTTTTGTACGTGTAGACCCGCGGTACCCATCTAACATCTTGTTGTGCCATGTAGTTTCCCACGCTTTGTATTCTTTCACTACTGCTTTGTCTTGAACAGATATGATTTGAACTATGTCTTTATTTTGATTTGGCAAGACAATTCAGTGACCATATGACATAGATATATGTTTGATTGATGCTTTTCTTATGTACTAGTACTTGGCAATAGAATACTTGGTAGTTTAATCATGTCCACCTTACTAATGAACTAGTTCATCGAAATGAGTTTCATATACTAGTACATGCTAAACATGTCATGTGCCTGCTTGTTTCTTCTTTTAGAATGCTGACAGAATATTGGGGAGAGTGCCTTATTAAGCAATGGTAAAGGAAGTAATGCATATAAGGTTCAGGATAGTGACACATCCTTGTTGGTCTCTAACAAAGCTGATAAAACAGCTAAGGAAGACTATCTTGAAGGTAGTGCAACAACCCCAAAGTCCTGTCTTGGTTTAGTGTTCGAGTTACTGGCCACTACCGCTTGCACAAGCTATTCAAACTCACTGTATGAATCAGTTCGCTTTCTTGAGTCTCAACTACAAGCTGAAAGACATCGATCAGCTGTGCTGCGACAAGAAGCGGAAGGACTGCTGAAGTCCCTGGAGCATTCAGATGCATACTTTCTGGTGCAACAACAAGCGTTGGAGGATTTTAGCGCCAAACAGGACAAAGCTAATAAGCTTGCTAAGCTTATTGCCAGCACGGTGGATACCCATGATAACGTTTCTTGAGCTCTTCTGAAGTTGTTTCAGTTATGCTCTTGTTTTTCTACCACGTTTATTTGCACCGGTGGCCAATTTCGACGGCCAGTGTATGTAATATGCTGCTTTGTTCCCTATATTTGCACTGGTGGCGAACTTTGATGCCCAGTGGATGTAATATGTGTAATAGCGGTAATAGGCTAATGTTAATTGCTTGCTTATTTATTTCCTTATTGTCTTGTTTAGTTGTTTGCTTGTAGTCACTTCAGTTCTTTTTCTATGTTTTTCTAGTGGCCGCAATAGCCTATTTTTGGTAACTAGGACAAAATAATCATGGAAACAAACGGACTGTTGTAACCATGGGCCTCCTGTGGGCCGTATGATCCATGGGCCTTCTACGGGCTGTAGGATCCATTGGCCTTTTATACGGGTCATAGGTTCCATGGTCCTTCTACCGTCCGTACAATCCATGGGCCTTCTACCGGCCGTACGATCCATGGTCCTTCTACGGGTCGTAGGATCCATGGGCCTTCTACGTGGCGTATCATCATTTTGCCAATCATGGGCCGTACTATTCGTGGATCATAGCGGGCCGTTAATAGGCCGGATTTGATAACTCTATGAAAACAACCCAATGGTTTTTTTGACATGAAAACGGCCCAACGTATTAAGGGGCCACAAACGGGCCGACTGTAACGATCCGTAAGTAACCGAATGCTGGAAATGAGCCCAAGAATAAATAGGCCCTAAGAAGGCTGAAAGATAACTTGGGCTGGAAACGGCCCAATGGAATAATGGGCCGTTAATGGGTATAAAGGGATACACTATTCATTATGGGCCAGTTTCACCACGGGACGTTAATGGGCCAAGAGTTACAAAGGGCCTCATATGGGTCGAGAGACGTCATGGGCCATACATGGGCCAGAAGTTAAAACAGGCTAGAATCATATTGGACGGCACAGATGCAGCTACTGGGCCTAATTCGGAGAGGTCGTAATGGGCCCTGGGTTAGCGGGCTGTAAATGGGCTATATGCGAACATGCCGTTAACAGGCTTTCCGTGGGCCGGCCCGCCACCTTTTGACCAAGTCAAACGGGCCGACCTTTTCACAGGAATGGGCCTCTGTTGGGCCGTGCCACGTGTCGACGTATCATAGGCACCTTGGGTCCAATGAGTGGATGACATCTGTACCAACGGTGAGCCGACACGTGTTTCCTCCAGCCAATGATGATTTTACACGTGGAAAACCCCCATTGGTCGGGGTTGTTAATGGGTTATCGGATCCAAAACCGGACCCAATAGCTTAACGACGTTCCGCTACGGTGGATGCCACGTGTCGGTCACCCTTGACGAAAGCACTTCTGTGACGCGCGATTTATCTTCATGGAAGTGGACACTTCCATGATGATAATTTTGGTAATGTCATGGAACACTTCTACGACAGCACAGGTATGGCTATCTTGATTCTGTCATAAAATCATCATGGATGTACATGCATGACAAAAAATGCGACCTACTGTGACAAACACGTATCATCACGGAAGTGTATTTTTTTGTAGTGAAACTAGATACAACTAATTTTTTTGGTTTTTCTAAAGTTTTTCAAACACACAATAAGAAAGCAGGAAAATAAATCTAAGCATGGATGATACAATGAAAAAGTGTGAACACCGACAAATAGAATGATAAATAGACATGCATATAATGTCGGTGAGAAACACGTACTCCCCCAAGCTTAGGCTCTTGGCCTAAGTTGGTAGACGATCAATAGGATGGAGGGTAGTAGGGGTGCTGAGGAGCGGGCATCCACTCATCCCACTGCTGAGGCTCCTACTGTGCTGCCTCCGCAGCAGCCTGAGCGTTCCGGTAGGCGATGATGTCTGCAGGCATAATCATGTATCCGCCCCTGGCAACAGGATCAAACAAAGCAGGAGCAGGCAATGGAATAATATCATGAGTTTTTACACTAAAAACCAGGTTATACGGAATAGGGATGCTAGGAGATCTGTCATCAGTAAAATGGTGGTGATCCATAGCTGCACGATCAAGGTAAACTATGGTCAGAGGGTAATCATGAGGGTGTATGTCAACCTCGAAGTGAGCTGCCAAACGAGTAGCATAAATCCCACCATGTATTTTCCCCTGAGATTTATTAAGATGCAAGCGACTAGCCACGATAGCTCCCAAGCTATGTGTTTTGTTGCCCTCAAGTGCAAAACGTAAAACAACAAGGTCTGGTGAACTAAGTGCACCCACCTTCTCCCTAGCCAGCAAGCATTTTGCAATGAAAAGTGCAAAGTAACGAACAACAGGAAAATGTAAGCCAGCGGCAGTGATGGCTGACACTCCTCTCTCATCCCCCACCATCAAAGTGCGATAAAAGGCCTCAAACTCGGCCGGCCTAGGCTCAGCCAAGCTCCCATCAGAGGGGATCATGCATATGTTACAAAATTCAGTAAGTGGTATCTGATGGTTTTCAGCATATAAAACAAAGCTCACTTCAGAACCATATCATGAGTTTTACTTTTCTGCATATAAAACTTTGAACAAAGATGTTTGTGAGGATTTGGTTCTTATCGCACTCATCTGTAATGAAGTCGGTGAGGCCGGCATTAGCAATATATTGCATGAACTCCTCAAAAATTCCAGCCTCTTGTAGGAACAGGGTGTGCGGCCATTCGCACGGCCGTACTTCCGCCAACCTCCGAGGGTGGATATCACTATAAAAAGACTGCCCAATAACACCCTTGGAGTTCTTCCTCGAGCCAAACTTCCTGAAGATATTCATGTTCGCATACAATTTTCTGAAAATAAAATTTTTGAGATGACAAAAATTTGTCAACAAAACTTCACAGAATTGATAGCAACTACACTAGGGATACATAGAGGCCATAGCAAGCATTCAAAATACTTAGGACACTAAGAATTCAACATGCAAGCTCATCTACAGCAGCACCAAGAGTAGTTAATTATTCAAAGTATAAACCACTAAAACAAAACTAATTGGATAAATGGTGGAGTCACATACCAAGCAAAAATCCCCCGAAACAGTTTCAGAAACGGAGCTTCGAGCTAAGAGATCCAAATCCGTGGGTTTGAGATCAAGAACACAAGAGAGAGAGAAGTGGGGATTTTTTTTCTGAAGGTAAGTTGAAAGTGCAATCATGCCCTTAATCATATTTTGATGTTGATGACCACATGTATGTTGGGACTAATCATGTTTATCAAGTATATCTCAGGATTATGCCTCAAAGGCCGTATGTGGATCATGACTAGGGATAAATGCATATAACTCAAGATTGGAGATACAAGACATTAGCCTTGGCTTTGTTTACGGTTTGTTCTTGAGTATAGGGATCCCGCACTATTAAGAGGGGCTCGTTGGATATAGTGAAAGATTTGCTCAAACCCACAACTCCAGTTTTTCTCTCCGGTCCTCCGGTACTCTACGGACGTCTAATCCCTCTCAGCTGTCTAGACGTCCAGCTCTCTACGGTCGTCTGGTGTTTCTCTTACAGAACGTTATTCATGGATTTCCGAACCTCTCCGGACGTCCGGCCTCTGGACGACCAACATGTCTCGAAAATCCGTTATTTCCACCACAGAACCATATTTACGTATTTCCGGGCCTCTCCGGACGTCCGGGCTCCGGATGAACGTCACGTATTCGGATGTCCGTGTGCTGTGTACAGAGTTGTGGCTTATGTGTTCCCAGTGGCCGGATGACCGATAACTGTCGGACGTCCGGACATATTGGTGCCACCGAACGTCCGGTGTTGTCCGGACGTCCGACCCCTTATGTGCACTTAAGTGGCTCAAACGTTCACTTTTTCCACAACCACTATATATAGGCTTCTCCCTTCCACGGGATGAGGTTGACCATTCACTTTGAGCTTGCCAAGAACACTTTTCACTCTCTCTCAATCCCCTACATCAAATCCTAGATCCCCAAGTGATTTAGGAACATTTGAGAGAAGTTCTCCAATCAAGTGATAGATCCACTCCTTCCCCTTCTTTGCACCAAAGGAATTTGTGATTTGAGCAAGTCTTGAGCTTTTCCCCTTCGTTCTTATTAATCTTGGAAGTTGGAGACTCCTAGGTGGTAGGAGTCTTTCGGAGAGGAATCAACCTTTGTGATTACCCCCGGAAAATTTTGTGAGGGTTTGGAAACCACCCCAAGGTCTACCACTAGTGGTTGAGAAACGCCTCCGTGGTGTTGTCTCAAAAGGAGAATAGGGTGAGCCTTCGTGGCGTTGGTGTACCTTCGTGGTAACATCCACCTCTCTAACGGTGACTAGCTTCCCTCCAAGGAAGTGAACATCGGCATACATCCTCGTCTCCCAGAGTTGAGGTTATTCCTAACCCTAACTTTTTACTTGTGGTTACTTGTCTCTTAGCACTTACTTATATCATATTGTGCTAGCTTACTTACATGCTCGTGTTACTTGCTTAGTACTTAGTACTCACTTGCAATTGTTAGGCTCGCCTTCATATTCCGCATTACTGCCTACAATTGCTAAGTAATAATTAAAATTTGTAATTGTACCTATTCACCCCCCCTCTAGGTCCATCTTGATCCTTTCAATTGGTATCAGAGCCTTATACTCTATTCTTGTTGCTTAGCCACCCTAGAGCGAGATGAACCCCGATGGGACTCCCCTTGTTGCAGATCCGAAGGATAAAGGAGAGGCTTCTTCTAAAGTCAAGCCCTTTACTTCTGAGGATCTGGAACGGGCTCTTACTAAGGAGAAAGATGAGCATGATGATTCTCTTGAGGCCTTGGTCCAACTAAGATTATCCATGTTGTCCACGGTGCTTGCACCACTCTCGAGTGGTGCGGCGTCGAGGCCAACTGTGCCTGCTCCGTCACTTGGTCAACAACCTCCTAGGAATGAACACTCCAGTGTTCCTTGGCTTTATGCAAGACCCCAGGTTGAGAAACCAAAATATAATCCTCAAGGCAAACCTCCTTTACTTGATGCCACTTTCAATTTTGCCTTGTGGAGAGTTGCTATGCAGGATCATCTTCGATATGTAAACGATGAGATGCTGGAGATCTTGGAGTATGGTTACCATGTGGTTGATACAAAGAATCCTACACCAAGAGAAATTTATGACAAGAATCTCAATGACACTGCAATCATGTGTATAAGGAGAGGTATGGTTGAAAAGCAAAGGAGACCGTTCGTACACATCACAAGTGCCAAGGAACTACGAGAAAGTATTATAAGATCCAAGATCGACACCTCCACACTCTGGAGTGCTCAATATGAAATTACCAAGGGGCAATTGCAAAACTTTTGTATGGAGAAAGGTGAAACCCCCAATCAACTCCTTGAGCATCTCATGACTCTCACCGCTGATATTGAGTTGTGTGAGTGTGACAAAACACAAGATGGACTCATCGTGACTAAGCGATTCCTTGTTGATAAGTTGCTTCATGCTCTTGCCCCATATCACCGTCAAATGGTGTGGGACATAAGACAACACCATGCCTTCGAGGAAATGACTACAGATGACATCATATCCACTTTCCAACTATTTGAAGAGTCAGAGGCAAATGCCACAAAGCATCTTGCCATGCATGGTACTCCAACATCAAAGATCAATCTTGCATTGAAGGCCAAACATGTATGTGAAGATGAGAAAAGTGAAGAAGAAGAAGAAGATGATGATGATGAAGATGGTGATGAGGTTGAATCTGATGAGGGCCCCTCATATGAAGACATGGCTCTCTTTGTCAAAAAGTTTAGCGCGGGAAAATTCAAGGGAAGATTTCAAAAGAAGAAAGTAAGAAAATGCTACAACTATGAAGAAACCAACCACTTCTCCAACGAGTGCCCTTATGAGAAGAGAGTGGATAAACCAAGGTTTCCCAAGACCTTTCCCAAGAAGAAGTTGCCAAATCCTTTGAACCCCAAGCTCAAGAAGAGAGATTGGAAAGCAATGGTTGCTCAAGAAGAATCCGATCCGGATGATGTTAGTGGTGTTGCCAGAGTTGCTCAAGACTCTCAGAACACCTTGAGGTTAGTGAACAAGAGTGGCGATGTGGTCACCTACAACTACATGAAAGACTACAAGGGCAACACAAAAAGTGTCTAATGGAAAAGGCCGTGGTAGAAGATGGAGAGGACCAAAGCTCTCCTGACAAGGTCAAGGTAACCCGACGATCAAATCCTCCTCTTTTCACTCCTTCTACTCCTAGTGATGAGTATATTGATGCGGAGGATAGTTATGAGGATGATGATCTAGATGATCCTATGCTTGCTAAACTTAATAAGTTCATGTGCTCCCTCAAAGGAAATAAGCTCACTATGTTTCGTATGCTTTATGGAGATGGTGAGTAAGCACACCATCACCATTAAGGAACTCAAAACCCTCGTCACCAAGGAAAAGGAAAAATGTGAAATCCTTGACCAGAAAGTTCAATATGAGGAAGCACGAAATGATGAACTATGCTTAAAAATTGGTGCAAACATTGATGTTCATACTAAAGATCTTGCCTCCTTCAAAAAGGCTATTGACTCTTGCGAAGAGTTGATGAATGATAAAAGTAAGCTTGTGAAGTCTCATGCTTCTCTCTCTAAGGATTGTGAGCTTCTATCTGTGTCCCTCAAGACTAAGGAAGAAGAGCTCACCCTTCTTACAAAGAGTTTTGAGATGCTCAAACTTACTTATCTTGAAACTATAGCAAAGGCTTACTCTTCTCCTATTATCAATGTTGATGCTTGTACTACTAACTCTAGTAGTGATCTAGCATCTATTCTTGAGGAAAATTGCTTCCACAAGGCTCAAATCGAGAAAGGTCTCATGACATGTGCTCAAGGGAAAAAGAACCTTAATGAGGTATTGAGCCAACACAATGAGGTGTTTTCCAAAGAGGCACTCGGGTTTGACCCAAGCACAAGCAAGAAGAAGATGTCCTCTCAAAAGTGCACAACCCCTCTGAAGGAAACATTTGTACGATAAGGGCACAAGGAGAAATGTAAGGTTGTTAGTGGGAAGGCCACAAGGGGCATGCCCACTCTAAACAAACCAAAAGAGTTCATGCCTCCATCCTATGTTCTTCGTAAGACTAAGGATGGATAAGTTTATGCAAAATTTGTTGGTCCTCGAAATGCATTCCGATTCTATGCTATTTGTGTCCCTAAGACCCTTGTGACTAACTTGAGAGGTCCCATTGCAAAATGGGTGCCTCTAACCAAGTCATAATTGTGTGTAGGTTGCCTTCTCCGGTGGAGTAAAATGGGTGGTTGATAGTGGATGTACAAATCATATGACCGGAGATAGCAAATTGCTCTACGATTTCATGGAAGCTATTCAACCATTCATGAGCATTATGTTTGGTGGAGGTTCAAAAGGACAGGTACTCGGTTTGGGCAAGGTGGCTATCACAAATAACATGTCTCTTGCAAATGTCATGCTTGTCCAATCCCTTAAATACCATTTGCTCTCTATTCGCCAATTGGCTTCTGTTGGGTATGATACACTTTTTGGACTAATGGATGTGAAAGTCTTTAAGAGAGATACTCTCGAAGTGGCCTTTGTTGGAGAGTTGGATGGCAACCTTTACACGGTTGATTTCTCGAAAGAGAGCACATTCCATGCAACTTGTCTAATGGCCAAGGCTGACAAGGGGTGGCTATGGCATCGCCGGCTAGCCCATGTCGGCATGAGAAATCTTCAAGATCTCTTAAAGGGGAATCACATCCTTGGACTAACCAATGTCTCTTTTGAGAAAGATCTTGTGTGTAGTGCATGCATAGCCGGGAAGCAACATCAATCAAAGCACCCACCCAAGAACATTGTGTCTACCTCAAGGCCTCTAGGGCTCCTTCATGTGGATCTTTTTGGGCCTCCTTCATGGGATAGTATTGGTGGGAAAAAGTATGGACTTGTCATTGTTGATGATTACTCAAGATATACATGGGTGTTTTTCCTCAAGTCCAAGGACGAGATGAAGATCACCTTCATTGATTTTGCCAAGCAAGCACAATGCAAGTTTGACAAAGAAATCTTGGCAATAAGAAGTGATAATGGATCTGAGTTCAAGAACTATACGTTGGAAGAATTCCTTAGTGATGAAGGGATTGAGCATCAATATTCAGCTCCATACACTCCTCGGCAAAATGGTGTAGACAAAAGGAAGAACCGTACACTTATGGAGATGGCAAGGTCCATGTTGGATGAATACAAGTCACCACATAGTTTTTGGGCTGAAGCTGTCAACACTGCCTGCCATGCATCAAACCAGCTCTTCCTCCACACTATACTGGAAAAGACTCCATATGAGCTCCTAACTAGGAACAAGCCAAATGTCAAGTACTTTCGTGTATTTGGGTGCAAATGTTTCATCCTCAACAAAAGAGAACGGTTAGGAAAATTTCAATCCAAAATAATTGAGGGCATATTTGTTGGCTATGGATCAAACTCTCATGCCTATAGAGTCTACAACAAATCCAATGGATGTGCTGTAGAAACTTGTGACATGGTGTTTGATGAATTTAATGGCTCCCATGGGGAGCAAGTTGATCTAAGTGATGTAGGTGAAGAAGATTCCTCTCAAGATATTTTGACCATGGGTGTTGGTGCACTTCTTCCAATGGAACAAGAACCTCATGATGATGAAGAAGAAGAGGGAAGTTTCACACATCATCAAACTACTTCAACACCCATACCACCACAAACTCCTATTGTTCAACCGATGCCCTTAGTCCAAGTACAAGAAGATGATCAAGTTCCTCTTCATGAGAATCTTCAAGAACAAGATCATCATCAAGGGCAAGAAGGAGAAAGTCCAATCATTGATGGAGAACCTCAACAAATGAAATATGTACAGGAAGAAACTCCACCACACATTAATGATCCATATGTGGAGGACTTGGATGATGGAGATTAAGTTGAACCTCGATAAACCCTAACCTCCATCATTGTCACGACCGGTTTTTCAATAAAAATATTTAATGGGAAAACCAAATTTTAAATCCCAGTATAGGAAAAGTCATCCTTTCTGGTAGACAAAAGCTTGATAAGCAGAGAACCAGTAGCATCAAATATATTACAGGGTTGAGCTGAGGTTGCTCAACAATTTATTACAGACTCGCCAATATTCTACATATGGGCGGATATGAGACAGGGATGGGGTGGCATGCTACTATCTCGAGGGAAAAGTGGTGGTGGATAACTTGACTTCTACTGGCAGTACATCGAGCGTCGAGGTGAGGCTCGATGAATTTATTCGGGGCTGCGGAAGCGGATAATACAATGATCAAGACAGGATCGCACGGGACTGACTGGGACTCCTCTAGGCGTCGGACTCACTATTAAACTCTTCATCCATGAGACCGCCTTCATTAGCATCTGGCCAAATCAACAAGCCAGGTGAGTACTTGAAAGTACTTGCAAGACAGTTCGGACAAAAGATATAATCAAAGAATGCATGAATGCGTCATGAATAAAGGATGATGCTCATAACAATAGTAAGATTTGCAGGACTTGATAAATAAAATAAATAGCTAAAAAACCGACCGGGTGTCTGGAGCGACGCCTCGAAAGGTAAATAAATAAAATGCATGCCGTAGTCGGGCGTCTAAGCGACACCACATAAAGGGCTTGAAATAAATGCCACAGTCGGACATCTGGGCGACATCGCATAAAGGGCTTTAAAAGAAATGCCACAGTCGGACGTCTGGGCGACATCACATAAAGGGCTTAAAAAGAAATACCACAGTCGGACGTCTGGGCAACATCACAGACAGGGCTTTAAAAGAAATACCGCAGTCGGACGTCTGGGCGACATCACAGACAGGGCTTTAAAAGAAATACCGCAGTCGGACGTCTAGGCGACATCACAGACAGGGCTTTAAAAGAAATACCGCAGTCGGACGTCTGGGCGACATCACAGACAGGGCCTATAATAAGAGTAAACAACAGGTCCGCCACCGTCGGACGTCTGAGCGACATCGCAGACAGGGCTTATAACAAAAGTAAATAACAGGTCCGCCACCGTCGGACATCTGAGCGACATCGCAGATAGGGCTTGTGACAAAAGTAAATAACAGGTCCGCCACCATCGGACGTCTGAGCGACATCGCAGATAGGGCTTGTGATAAATGTAAACAACAAATCAGTCCATCCATAAGCATAATCTTTTAACCGGATTTATCACACATAAATCCCACCGGAGTTTTGTCACTGAGGCTGATACCTGACAAGATAAGATAATTATAGTACTCGAACAAAGTACAAGATAATTGAAAGATTGAGACTCTGCAGAGTTTGGAAGAACTGAACACAGCCAACGGATTTCCGTAGTCACGAAAGACTAGTTCCGTTTACGGTATTTCAGTAGAAACACATTTAACTAGTACACACCCATTTCACCTCACGTTGCCAGGAATCACCCTGGCCAACGTCCAAGAAAAACTTTGAGACGGGGAGGCCACAACTTCGAATAGCATGGGATCAGATTTCTATACGCGCGCTCTAAGGGGTGCCCCCCTCTCGGTCCCAACCGGAAACACCCATGCCCCCTGACCGGATGACAGGCTTTAATCCAGGGCCATGGAACCCTCATCCTGGCCTCTCCACTTGGTGCGTACTAGGAAAACGATTTGCAACTTACTATGCCATATTCCTTTCGGAAAACATGTGACAGTATAGGATGGAATGAAGGGAAATGTGAATCGTGTCATGACGACACGGAAGTCAAATAATCTGGCATAAGACTGGCATGTCACAACACTGCCATCTTATCCATCCTCATACCAACACATGGCTTTGCAAATATGTATCCAACAACATAATGCTTTCCGAAACTTACTTTCCGATTATGTGCATGAGATATATCATGCAAAGTGATGTTCATAAACATGCCATGACTATACTAAAATGCAAACATGCAACAAAACTCATCATATCAAGAGTTCAAACATGCTTGCCTGATTTGGAGTAGTCGGAGTCTAACTGTGCGAAGTTTGCAGCTCCGTCACCTCCTCCGGTATCTACGGTATAAGAAAAATACGTACGCAACGTAAATACCTTGAGTGTACAGAAAAGTGTTCCAAATATTTTTCAAATAAATATGACAAAAAACTAGACAAAAATCTAAGTGTTTTAACCCAAGGACTCATCTGTAATGAAACAGAAAACTTCTAGGGGGTTCTGCAGAAAAGTACAGATAACGTTTCGTTTAAAAGAATCGGCTGTGAGGCTGGCAGGCGGGCTCCACCTGTCGGGTTTGAAAGTTCAAACTAAGAAACAGAGCGCGACGGCGCCCAAGAGGTGCGGTGGTCGCCGGCGGCGATCCACGGCGAGGCAAGGTGATCGGGGTTTACCTCCGTGATCAGTGCATCATTCCACGTCTGTGGGTGGTGGTGGTGGTCGCCGGTGAGTACTGTGTCCACGACGGCCCTAGCTCCGGCGGACGGCGGTTCGGCCAGTCGTGGATCTCGCCGGAGGGAGCTGCGGGGGTCAAATAGGAGTGGGGGTTAGTCTCCTAGTTGCTCGAGAGGGTTACTGACGAAGTTAGAGCACCGGAGACGGCCTCACCGGAGCGAATCGAGGTGGAGGCCGAGGCGGAACGGGGTGGCCGGAGTCGGGGAAGAAGGGCCCCTCAGGGCTCTCCCAGTGGCTGGGCGAGGTCTAGTGGGGTAGAGGAGGTGTGCCGCGGGCGAGAGCAGGCTCGCGGTGCTATATATAGCCGCCCCGAGGCGGTTGCCGAGAACGGGGTTCTCCGACGAGGTGATTACGGCGGCGTTGCGGTTGTACGGGGGGTGTCAGAGGCTGAACGTCATCGTGGGTGCTCCATGGTTCCATTTTGGTGCTAACCGCGTCGGGATTTGGGGGTTTAGGGGGAGCTCGACGGAACGGGGCGTCGCGGGCCCGTCGGCGGCAGGGAGCGCGCTCTGCGCGTGCCGCGCCACGGCGACGGTGTTGCATGCGTGTGCTAGCAAGGAGGTGGCCACGCGGAGCCACCAGGACGCTTGGGCGGCGCCGAACGGTGTTGAGCCGCCGTTCTGCTTCTTGTCGGCCGCTACGGCGCTACGGCCGCCGCAAGACACGCCGGCGCAGGCGGGCCAGGGCGCCACCGACGCCAGGAAGGCGCCAAGCGTGCGTGTGAGGCTCCGGACAAGCAAGCCTGGCCGTGAGCTACGTGCCAAGCGCACTGTGAGCTCATGACTGAAGTCACTGACGAAGATCGACACTGAATGTCTGAATTTAACTGAATATGACTAGAACAGTGCATGCAAGGTGTTCGACAGAATGATCCAGGCATGTAGGGATTTTGCCTTGAGCTGGTTTTTGGTGGAGGGGCCTCTCATTGCACCTAGAGGCTGCCTGAATATTTGTGGAATTTTTGGAGAGGTGTAGATATGAATTTCACCAAATTTGGCAAATCTGGTCCAAACTTGCAGTGAGTGCAATTTAAAATATTTGAACAGGAGAAGAGTGGATCAAGATGGTTCTGGGTTGCTGGGTCAATGGACTATCCAGGGGTGTTGAGTTGAGGTCAAAAATCAAAAGCATTAGGGCACTTGCTTTGTAATCCACCTAGGTTCAAAAGAAAAGACAGAATTATATTGGGAGGAGAAATAGTTGGAATAAAATGCAAAAATGGATTTTATTAGTTTGGAAAGAATGTTAGGGTTGAACTATAGTGGGAGGAAAGGTTTTGGGAAAATTTCACCATAGGAAGCATGGTGAAATTTTTGAAGGGATCAAAACCAAATAAAAGCCCAAAACTAGAAGGGTTTTTCATTTTAAATGAAACCAAAACCAAGAAAAGATTTTTTTTGAGAGGGCAAACTTAGAAGATGGTTTTTAGGAAGGGTTTAAATGACCTCCTTTCAAACCAAGCAAGGCTCTTTTGAAAAAAAAAACAAACCACCAAAATTTTGGAGTGTCACAGCACCTACCCCCTTAGGAAAAATCTCGTCCCCGAGATTTCAGCTGATCCTTAAATAGGTGTGGGTGCTCTGTCCAAAGAAAATCCTTGCTCTCCCAAGTTGCTTCATTTTCGGTGCGATTGCTCCATTGAACTCTGAAAAACTTAATGGTTCTCTGTCGGTTCCTCCTCTCAGATTCTTCCAATATTTTTATCGGGTGCTCCCGGTAAGTGAGGTCTGGTTGCACGTCAATATACTCATGTGAAACTTGCTTCTCTGGGCTGCTTATGTATTTTCTCAACTGCGAGATGTGAAACACGTTGTGGATACCGGATAAGTCTCCGGGCAGGTCCAGCTGGTAGGCTACCTTGCCTTGTCGGGCCATTATATGAAATGGTCCGATGAATCTTGGTGCTAGTTTCCCCTTAATCTTGAATCGTTGCAGACCCTTCATAGGAGAAACTCTCAGGTATACCAATTCTCCGGGTTCAAAACTGATTTCCCGATGCTTTCGGTCGTAATAACTCTTTTGCCGACTTTGAGCTGTTTTGAGTCGTTCTCTAATCGTCTTAACTTTCTCCTCGGCCTCCTTGAGCATATCTGGGCCAAAGATATGGCTGTCTCCTGTCTCTGACCAATTTAGCGAGGTACGACATCTTCTCCCATATAGAGCTTCAAAGGGTGCCATTTGCAAGCTGGCTTGATAGCTGTTGTTGTATGCGAATTCTGCATATGGCAAACTTTCTTCCCAACTGTTCCCATAGGTGAGGACACAGGCTCTTAGCATGTCTTCTAAGATTTGGTTTACGCGTTCCGTTTGTCCATCAGTCTGGGGATGGTATGCGGTACTGAAGGCTAGATGGGTTCCCAGTGCCTGTTGTAGGTGATCCTAGAATGCAAAGACGAACTGTGTGCCTCTATCGGAGATAATAGTCTTAGGGACTCCATGTAGGCAGACGATACGGGCAAGATAAAGTCTGGCTAGTCTCTGAGTGGTGTAAGTTGTTTTTACCAGAATAAAATGGGCCACCTTTGTTAATCTGTCGGTTATGACCCATATGGCATTGTTTCCGTGTTGTGACCGAGGCAGTCCAACGATAAAGTCCATTCCAATCTCGTCCCATTTCCACTCGGGTATCTTATTTGGCTGTAACAGTCCGGCTGGTTTCTGGTGCTCGGCCTTGACACGTTGACAGGAGTCACAGCATGCAATGAACATGGCTATATCTCTCTTCATACCGTGCCACCAAAAATTTTCCTGAAGGTCTTTGTACATTTTTGTCCCTCTAGGATGGATTGAATACGGAGCTGTGTGACTTTCAGTTAATATCTGCTGTTTGAGGTCCTTGACATTTGGTACGCATAGCCTTTCTCCGTACCACAATATTCCTTGCTCATCTATGTTGAATTCTGAGGCTCTTCCCAAACTCACTTTTCTTTTTATGCCCTCAATGCTGGGGTGTCCGTGCTGGGCTTCCTTGATACTTTCCATTAGGGTAGGCTGTAGTTTTATATTCGACACACTGCCTTCGGTAACCATTATTAGATTGAGTCGGGCAAATTCTTGTTGAAATTCTGGCCTCATCTTTGGGATATTGTCATTGTCTGTGCTGGGATTTCGACTAAGTGCATCTGCCACAACATTTGCTTTTCTGGGATGATAGTGGATTCCAACATCATAATCCTTCACCAACTCTAACCAGCGTCGTTGCCGTAAATTTAACTCTGGCTGTGTGAAAATATACTTAAGATTCTTATGGTCTGTGTATATCTCGCAATGATTCCCAAGTAGGAAGTGTCTCCATTCCTTGAGTGCATGGATGACTGCTGCCAATTCCAAGTCATGAGTGGGATAATTTTCCTCATGCTTGCGTAGTTGTCTGGAGACATACGCAACTACCTTGCCTTCTTGCATCAATACGCATCCGAGGCCTTCCCGGGATGCGTCACAATATACCTCAAAGTTCTTGTGTATATCTGGCACAATTAGTACTGGTGCCGTTGTTAATTTACTTTTTAGCTCTTGGAAGCTTTTCTCACATGCTTCTGTCCATTCAAATCTCTTGCCTTTCTTGAGCAATTGTGTCATGGGTTTTGCTATAGTGGAGAATACTTCAATAAATCTCCGATAATAGCCTGCCATTCCCAAGAAACTCCGTATGTCCGTTAAGTTAGCTGGCGGTTTCCAGCCAAGTACGGCCTTGAATTTTTCCGGATCTACTGCAATACCTTCTTGGGTTAGCACGTGGCCCAGAAAACCCACTTGCCTTAGCCAAAATTCACATTTGCTGAATTTGGCGTACAGTTGATGTTTCCTGAGTTCTCCGAGTACAATCCTGAGATGTTCGGCGTGCTCTTCTGGTGTTTAGGAATATATCAGAATATCATCGATGAACACCACAACAAATTTGTCCATATACTTCATAAACACTTTGTTCATGAGGTGAACAAAATATGCGGGGGTGTTGGTTAGCCCAAATGGCATTATGGTGAACTCATACAGCCCATATCTGGAGGTAAATGCGGTCTTGGGAATATCTTCTGTTCGTACTTTTAACTGGTGGTATCCCGATCTCAAATCAATTTTTGAGAAGACTTTGGCCTGTGCGAGCTGATCGAATAAATCATTTATTTGGGGCATTGGGTATTTATTCTTGATTGTGACCATGTTGAGAGCTCGATAATCAATACACAACCTCATTGTTCCATCCTTCTTCTTGGCAAATAAAATTGGAGAACCCCAAGGTGAGGAGCTGGCTCGTATGTATCCTTTCTCCAATAATTCTTTTATTTGCTTCTTCAACTCTACCAATTCGGATGGTGCCATTCTGTAAGGTTTCTTGTAAATAGGAGTGGTTCCGGGTGCTAGCTCAATGCTGAATTCTATCTCTCGGTCTGGTGGCATGCCTGGTAGTTCTTCTGGAAATACATCTGGAAATTCACATACCACTGGAACCTTGTTCAACTCAGAAACGTCCACCTTGTTTAATCTAGGTTGCCGAGGTATTTGTCTCTCTTTGGCTGAAACTTTTATTTTCTTCCGTTGATGGTGGGTGAGAATCACGGTACGGTTGAAGCAGTCAATAAAACCTTTGTTGGTGGTCAACCAATCCATTCCTAGGATGACATCCAGTCCTTTGCTTTCCAGTACAATAAGGTTGGCATAAAATTTCAATCCTTCAAATTCAATAACCACACCTTGATAGTAATTCTGGGTCACTTGCTTAATCCCTGGGGACTTGACGATCATTGATTTTTCCAAGGGAAGCATCGAAAAATTATTTTGCAAAGCAAAACTTTTTGAAACGAATGAGTGAGAAGCTCCAGAATCAAACAAAACCATGGCAGGTATTGTGTTGACGGGGTACATACCGAGTACGATATCTGGGGCGTTCTGTGCTTCCTCTTGGGTCACGTGATTCAAGTGACCTTTCCGGTGGTTGTTGTTGGGGTTAAAATTGCTTCGCTTTGGTGCTGAATTATTTCCACCATTATTGAGCTTCGGGTTTGAGTTCCTTGGCTTGGGACACTGCTTGGCATAGTGCCCTTCTTCTCCACAAGCATAACAGGTAACGCCTGGGCGATAGGTGACTCTTTGTCTCTTGCATGGAAATTCTTGGTTGGACGTGAATTATTCACCGGGGTTTTGTGTGAATCCCCCTTCTGAAATTCCTTCTTGCTTCTGTGTTTGCGAGAGAAATTAGTCTGGTCCCTTTTTCATTTGCGGATATCTTCCAGGCTACGTCGCTCATTTTCCAGGGTAATGGCCTTATCCACCAGTGTTTTAAAATCAGGAAAGGTGTGCACAACTAGCTGTCACTTAAGGGCGGGTGCCAGGCCTTCCAAGAATTTTTCCATCTTCTTGCTCTCGGTCATGCGTTCTTCATTGGCGTAGCGAGACAGCAGTGTGAATTGGCTGTTGTATTCTGACACTGTCATAGCTCTTTGCTTGAGTTCATCAAATTCCTTCTTCTTGATTTTCATGACGCTCTTAGGAATATGTGCCCCACGAAAACCTTCTTTGAAATTTTCCCAGGTGATTTCATTTTTGTTGGGGTGCATGTGCAGAAAGTTTTCCCACCACGATGCAGCTGCACCTGTGAGATAATGTGGTGCATACAGTACTTTTTCACGGTCGGAACACTGTGCGATAATTAATTTTCTCTCCATGTCTCGAAGCCAGTCTTCGGCCTCAAGAGGCTTGTCAGTATGAGGAAATGTTGGAGGACGCGTCTTTTGTAACTCAGATAATTTGGATTGCGGTTGATATTGACCACGGTTACTTCCCATATTGATGAATTGGTTCATCATTTCCTGGTGTTGCTGCTGACTCTGTTCATACAAACGACAAACTTGTGTAAAAGTTGTTTCACTGTCCTGTTGACTTGTCTGACCCTGAGTGAAATTCTGGTTCTGCGGTGTGCCATAATTTTCTTCTGGCTGAGTTGGCATGGAGCGCGTCCAAGGACGAGACATCTTTTACTCTAGGGACATATTTTGTGAACTCGTAAGACAAGAAGGAGAGTCGCAAAAGTCAATAAAATCACACACAAGGAACATTTTTAAACTCCAAGGTAGTTTTTGGAAACACACGATTGCACGCGGAGAAGGACTAGTGCATATCTTACACGCGGGCATAATTATACATTACATCACTCAGGATATGCGTACATAATCCTGACATGTTATTTAAACTAGTGCACTCCTCCAGATCCTACATGATGCGAAAGCAGGCTACTTCTCACAACCTATGTACATAAAAACACACTACACAAGTTGATACATCGCATGGCGTCTATGCGTACTTAGTCGGAGACGGTGAGGATCTCCCTTGGCCTGCCGAGAGTGAGACGTAGAGATGCTGGGGAATCAACCTCCTCCTCGCTAATAGGTTCTAGACGAGAAATGTTGTGCTGAGCTGATGGAGCAGGTGCCTTAGGCGGAATAACACGAATACGAGTGGGTGGAATAGGTGGGGTAGCACGTATGGGAGTGGGTGCAACAAGTGGTGCAGAGTGGACGGAAGTGGGTGCAACAAGTGGTGCAGAGTGGACGGGAGTGGGTGCAATAGCCTGGTTAAATTCCTCTGTGGTAGGCAGACGACGAGCAGTGGCGAGTATGGTAGGTGAGAGAGGCTGTGGATGACACAAAAGTCAGTGGTGGAGCAGTGTGCAGGAGTTCCCTCCTGTTAGCAGCACAGCCATGAACTGAGTCCATGCGTGCAGCTACGAGGTCATCCACCATGCAGTCGAATGCTGCCACCAGGGCTCGGAGGTACTCGACAAGCATCTCAAAGGCTTCGTCTCGCTCTCCTCTGGGGCAAGAGAAGGAGTAGTGACAGGTGTAAGGCACATGGCATGGAAGGTAGCGGTAGCGACGGGTCTTCATTGCCGGAAGAACATCCCGAAGACGGGCTATCGTCTCGCGGGCAGCCATCTACATAGCATGCCTTTCTCTAGGCATGGCTCTCCCCACGAATCGGAGGCGGCGTACTTCAGCATGGCCTCCCCTGAATTGCACCGCGGCCTGGTGCATAGTCAGACTGTCGTTGATCTTGTGTGGATAAAGCGTGAAGACTGGGCGCACAGATGGCCCCATCGCGACCTGAACGATGAAGGAGAGGAGTTTGACGAACCCCTCAGGCACGTTGGCGAACATCTGAGACTCGCAGTCGTTGCCGGCCATCTACAAAAGTAGGCAAAAATTCTGAGTGGTCAGATCATAAATTTTATGCTAACTGTCAGAAAATGACTACATTTGTAAAAACATGAATAACTCTATCATGCTAATAACCAATTAGCGATCGCACCTAGTGGCTTCCTATAGTCAGCCTGGCTCTGGTTACCAAGTCTGTCACGACCGGTTTTTCAATAAAAATATTTATTGAGAAAACCAAATCTTTAAATCCCAGTATAGGAAAAGTCATCCTTTCTGGTAGACAAAAGCTTGATAAGCAGAGAACCAGTAGCATCAAATATATTACAGGGTTGAGCTGAGGTTGCTCAACAATTTATTACAGACTCGCCAATATTCTACATATGGGCGGATATGACACAAGGATGGGTGGCATGCTACTAGCTCAAGGGAAAAGTGGTGGTGGATAACTTGACGTCTACTGGCAATACATCGAGCGTCGAGGTGAGGCTCGATGAATTTATTCGGGGCTGAGGAAGCGGATAATACAATGATCAAGACAGGATCGCACGGGACTGACTGGGACTCCTCTAGGCGTCGGACTCGCTATCAAACTCTTCATCCATGAGACCGCCTTCATCAGCATCTGGCCAAATCAACAAGCCAGGTGAGTACTTGAAAGTACTCGCAAGACAGTTCGGACAAAAGATATAATCAAAGAATGCATGAATGCGTCATGAATAAAGGATGATGCTCATAACAATGGTAAGATTTGCAGGACTTGATAAATAAAATAAATAGCTGAAAAACCGATCGGGTGTCTGGAGCGACGCCTCGAAAGGTAAATAAATAAAATGCATGCCACAGTCGGGCGTCTAAGCGACACCACATAAAGGGCTTGATATAAATGCCACAGTCGGACGTCTGGGCGACATCGCATAAATGGCTTTAAAAGAAATGCCACAGTCGGACGTCTGGGCGACATCACATAAAGGGCTTAAAAAGAAATACCACAGTCGGACGTCTGGGCGACATCACAGACAGGGCTTTAAAAGAAATACCGCAGTCGGACGTCTGGGCGACATCACAGACAGGGCTTTAAAAGAAATACCGCAGTCGGACGTCTGGGCGACATCACAGACAGGGCTTTAAAAGAAATACCGCAGTCGGATGTCTGGGCGACATCACAGACAGGGCCTATAATAAGAGTAAACAACAGGTCCGCCACCGTCGGACATCTGAGCGACATCGCAGACAGGGCTTATAACAAAAGTACATAATAGGTCCGCCACCGTCGGACGTCTGAGCGACATCACAGACAGGGCTTGTGACAAAAGTAAATAACAGGTCCGCCACCATCGGACGTCTGAGCGAAATCACAGACAGGTCTTGTGATAAATGTAAACAACAAATCAGTCCATCCACAGGAATAATCTTTTAACCGGATTTATCACACATAAATCCCACCGGAGTTTTGTCACTGAGGCTGATACCTGACAAGATAAGATAATTATAGTACTCGAACAAAGTACAAGATAATTGAAAGATTGAGACTCTGCAGAGTTTGGAAGAACTGAACACAGCCAACGGATTTCCGTAGTCACGAAAGACTAGTTCCGTTTACGGTATTTCAGTAGAAACACATTTAACTAGTACACACCCATTTCACCTCACGTTGCCAGGAATCACCCTGGCCAACGTCCAAGAAAAACTTTGAAACGGGGAGGCCACAACCTCGAATAGCATGGGATCAAATTTCTATACGCGCGCTCTAAGGGGTGCCCCCCTCTCGGTCCCAACCGAAAACACCCATGCCCCCTGACCGGATGTGGGGTTTTAATCCAGGGCCATGGAACCCTCATCCCGGCCTCTCCACTTGGTGCGTACCAGGAAAACGATTTGCAACTTACTATGCCATATTCCTTTCGGAAAACATGTGACAGTATAGGATGGAATGAAGGGAAATGTGAATCGTGTCATGACGACACGGAAGTCAAATAATCTGGCATAAGACTGGCATGTCACAACACTGCCATCTTACCCATCCTCATACCAACACATGGCTTTGCAAATATGTATCCAACAACATAATGCTTTCCGAAACTTACTTTCCGATTATGTGCATGAGATATATCATGCAAAGTGATGTTCATAAACATGCCATGACTATACTAAAATGCAAACATGCAACAACACTCATCATATCAAGAGTTCAAACATGCTTGCCTGGTTTGGAGTAGTCGGAGTCTAACTGTGCGAAGTTTGCAGCTCCGTCACCTCCTCCGGTATCTACGGTATAAGAAAAATACGTACGCAATGTAAATACCGTGAGTGTACAGAAAAGTGTCCAAATATTTTTCAAATAAATATGACAAAAAACTAGACAAAAATCTAAGTGTTTTAACCCAAGGACTCATCTGTAATGAAACAGAAAACTTCCAGGGGGTTCTGTGGAAAAGTACAGATAACGTTTCGTTTAAAAGAATCGGCTGTGAGGCTGGCAGGCGGGCTCCACCTGTCGGGTTTGAAAGTTCAAACTAAGAAACAGAGCGCGACGGCGCCCAAGAGGTGCGGTGGTCGCCGGCGGCGATCCACGGCGAGGCAAGGTGATCGGGGTTTACCTCCGTGATCAGTGCATCGTTCCACGTCTATGGGTGGTGGTGGTGGTCGCCGGTGAGTACTGTGTCCACGGCGGCCCTAGCTCCGGCGGACAGCGGTTCGGCCAGTCGTGGATCTCGCCGGAGGGAGCTGCGGGGTCAAATAGGAGTGGGGGTTAGTCTCCTAGTTGCTCGAGAGGGTTACTGACGAAGTTAGAGCACCGGAGACGGCCTCACCGGAGCGAATCGAGGTGGAGGCCAAGGCGGAACGGGGTGGCCGGAGTCGGGGAAGAAGGGCCCCTCGGGGCTCTCCCAGTGGCTGGGCGAGGTCTAGTGGGGTAGAGGAGGTTTGCCGCGGGCGAGAGCAGGCTCGGGGTGCTATATATAGCCGCCCCGAGGCAGTTGCCGAGAACGGGGTTCTCCGGCCAGGTGATTACAGCGGCGCTGCGGTTGTACAGGGGGTGTCAGAGGCTGAACGTCGTCGTGGGTGCTCCATGGTTCCATTTTGGTGCTAACCGCGTCGGGATTTGGGGGTTTAGGGGGAGCTTGATGGAACGGGGTGGCGCGGGCCTGTCGGCGGCAGGGAGCATGCTCTGCATGTTCCGCGCCACGGCGACGGTGCTACATGCGTGCGCTAGCAAGGAGGTGGCCACGCGGAGCCACTAGGACGCTTGGGCGGCACCGAACGGCGTTGAGCCGCCGTTCTGCTTCTTGTCGGCCGCTACAGCACTACGGCCGCCGCAAGACGCGCCGGCGCAGGCGGGCCAGGGCGCCACCGATGCCAGGAAGGCGCCAAGCGCGCGTGTGAGGCTCCGGACAAGCAAGCCTGGCCGTGAGCTACGTGCCAAGCGCACTGTGAGCTCATGACTGAAGTCACTGACGAAGATCGACACTGAATGTCTGAATTTAACTGAATATGACTAGAACAGTGCATGCAAGGTGTTCGACAGAATGATCCAGGCATGTAGGGATTTTTCCTTGAGCTGGTTTTTGGTGGATGGGCCTCTCATTGCACCTAGAGGCTGCCTGAATATTTGTGGAATTTTTGGAGAGGTGTAGATATGAATTTCACCAAATTTGGCAAATCTGGTGCAAACTTGCAGTGAGTGCAATTTGAAATATTTGAATAGGAGAAGAGTGGATCAAGATGGTTCTAGGTTGTTGGTTCAATGGACTATCCAGGGGTGTTGAGTTGAGGTCAAAAATCAAAAGCATTAGGGCACTTGCTTTGTAATCCACCTAGGTTCAAAAGAAAAGACAGAATTATATTGGGAGGAGAAATAGTTGGAATAAAATCCAAAAATGGATTTTATTAGTTTGGAGAGAATGTTAGGGTTGAACTATAGTGGGAGGAAAAGTTTTGGGAAAATTTTACCATAGGAAGCATGGTGAAATTTTTGAAGGGATCAAAACCAAATAAAAGCCCAAAACTAGAAGGGTTTTTCATTTTAAATGAAACCAAAACCAAGAAAAGAATTTTTTGAGAGGGCAAACTTAGAAGATGGTTTTTAGGAAGGGTTTAAATGACCTCCTTTCAAACCAAGCAAGGCTCTTTTGAAAAAAAAACACCAAAATTTTGGAGTGTCACAATCATGCCTCGAGTCGCCGGTCGTGTTGATGTTGACAAAATTCTCACCGGCATATCGGAAGGTAGAGTCACTCGTAAACATTTGACAAACTTTTGTGATCACTTCTCGTTTGTGTCTAGTGTTGAGCCCCTCAAGGTACAATATGCATTGATGGACAAGGATTGTCTCGTTTCTATGCAAGAAGAGTTGAACAGTTTTGAACGCAACCAAGTGTGGTCATTAGTCAAGAGGCCACCTACCGAGCACAACGTCATTGGAACAAAATGGATTTTCAAGAACAAGCAATATGAGGATGGTGTAATCATCCGTAACAAGGCAAGGTTAGTGGCACAAGGGTACTCACAAGTTGAAGGTTTGGACTTTGATGAGACCTTTGCCCCCGTTGCCCGTCTTGAATCCATTCACATCTTACTTTCTTATGCCGCTTTCAATGGTTTTACATTACATCAAATGGATGTGAAGAGTTCTTTCCTTAATGGTCCTCTACAAGAAGAAGTATATGTGTCACAACCACCTGGGTTCTTTGATCCCGATCACAAAGACTATGTGTATAAACTTCATAAGGCTTTGTATGGCCTCAAACAAGCACCTCGTTCTTGGTATGATCATTTTAAGAAGTTTTTACTCGATGCTGGTTTTGTGAGAGGGGTAATCGATCCCACTCTTTTTGCTAAGAGGGACAAGGGTGATTTGACCTTATGCCAAATCTATGTAGATGATATCATTTTTGGTTCGCCTAACATTCATTTGTGCAAGAAGCTTGAGGCTTCAATGACCAAGAATTTTGAAATGTCACTCAATGCGGATTTCAAGTTCTTTCTCGGGTTTCAAATTCAACAATTTCAAGAAGGAATTTTCTTGTCTCAAGCTAAGTACCTCAAGGATATCCTAGAAAAGTTTGGCATGTCTGATGCTAGTCCATGCAAGACACCCATGCCAACCAAAATTGCACTCGCTGAAGACACAAATGGTATTCCTTTCGACGCATCTATTTACTGCTATATGATTGGTTCATTGCTTTATCTTTGTGCATCTAGAGCAGACATCATGTTCAGTGTATGCATATGTTCTAGATTTCAATCTTCCCCTAGGGAAAGTCATCATAAGGCGGTTAAGCATATTCTTAGATACCTTGTTCACACCCCAAAGTTGGGTCTATGGTACCCCAAGGATGCTAAGTTTGATCTCATTGGATACACGGATGCGGATGGGCTGGAGACAAAGTGGATCGTAAGTCCACCTCCGGTGCATGTCAGTTTCTTGGATGCTCCTTGGTAAGTTGGTCCTCGAAGAAACAAAATTGTATTGCTCTCTCTACCGCAAAAGCTGAATACATTGCAACCGCCAGTTGTGCAACTCAATTACTATGGATGAGGCAAACTCTGAAGGATTACGGTATCACCTATAGACATGTGCCTCTTCTATGTGGTAATGAAAGTGCCATCAATATTGCTGAGAACCCCAAGGATCATATCCGCACCAAGCACATTGATATTAGGTATCACTTCTTGAGAGATCATGTGGAAAAGGGTGATATTCACATTGATCATGTTGGTACAGATTTACAACTAGCAGATAGTTTCACCAAATCATTGGATGAAGCAAGGTTTTGTTGACTTAGGCATGAACTTGGTATCTTGGAGCTTGACAATATTATGTGAAATCTAGTACCCATTCATGCATGAAATTAATATCTTGTCTTGATGTAGGCATATATTTAGGAGGAGACACTCAACTCATGAGTATCCTCACCCTATGAAATGCATAAAAAGAACAAACACTCTCAAAGCTACCATGACATCTAACTATGGTGCTTTCCATGATGGAGTAGTGATTATGCACTCAAAGTTCCAATCTTTCCGTGCCATGTCAGGTATACTCATACATGGTGGCAGTAGCCACCACTCTTGTCATTAGAACAATATATGAGCGGTATATGTTTTATTATTGTTGGCATAGGATACTCGTTGCTTAACAGAAATTCTTACTACGTACGGTAATCATTATCTCCTCATCATGATTAGTAGCACAAATAATTGCACCCAACTCCTCTAAAAAATTCTTATATGCTTTCAGACGTCAGTTATGTACCGGACGTCTATAAAATACTCTCTGATATATTTTTCTAGCCCAGGCGCCAGACGTCCGTGGATTCCTGGTCGTCCGAACGATTCTCCGACACCTGACGTCCGTCGCACTCCGGTCCGCCATAAAAATCTTTCTGTTGACCTCAGCCCGATCGTCCGGCCTATCTGAACGTCCGTTCATTTTAGCCCTGGCCCAGGCACCGGACATCAGTAGATCTCCGGTCGTCCGGATGATTTCTCAGGCACCTATATATAGCGTGGGGTGGGTTTTAGGGTCAGTTACCCTAATCCATTCGCCCCCCTCCTCTGTTCCCCACCGCTGCCGCCCCTGTCTCACGGCTCCTCGCCACGGCCGCACGCCGCCCAAGCCCCTCGCCGTGGCCGCTCACCGCTCGGGGCCCTCATAGTTGCCACGCCACTCGCCGTGGCCACTCGGGTCGCCCCTGTCGCCGCTCGAGCTCCTTGCCGTCGTCACGCCACTCGCCGTGGCCACTCGGCCTGCTGACTGATTAGCTCTGGTCGCCATCTCCCTCCGTGTTCTTCACTCCAAGGTAGCACCTATCTCTTCTCCCCTCGTGCATCAATTCTTCGAACTATGGTGAGGTTGTTGATTTGGGTCTTCCTCCTCCCCTAGTTTGTGATGCCCAAGACCAAGCACTCCGCATGCAAGCAAGTCACCGGTGGGCCATCTCGCATGTCTCGTCGTGGTGGCTCCGATGACTCACAGGAGCGGGCTCATCCTCGGAAGCGTGTCGCCCGTCCTCCCAGCTCTTCTAGCAACTCCTCCTCAGAGGGATCCGACTATGAGGATGAACTGGATGATTTGGAGCAGCCCGCTGTCGGTGTCGAAACCGGCAGATCTCGGGTAGGTGGTCCCGAACTATGCGTCTAAGGGTAATGGTAACAGGAGGCTGGGGACATGATGTTTACCCAGGTTCGGGCCCTCTCGATGGAGGTAATACCCTACTTCCTGCTTGATTGATCTTGATGATATGAGTATTACAAAAGTTGATCTACCACAAGATCGTAGAGGCTAAACCATAGAAGCTAGCCTATGATTATGATTGTTGTTCTCCTACGGACTAAACCCTCCAGTTTATATAGACATCCAAGGGGCTAGGGTTACACAAAGTCAATTATAGAGAAGGAGATCTACATATCCGAATCGCCAAGCTTGCCTTCCACGCAAAGGAGAGTCCCATTCGGACACGGGACGAAGTCTTCAATCTTGTATGTTCATAGTCCAACAGTCCGGCCAAAGTATATAGTCCGGCTGTCCAGATACCCCCTAATCTAGGACTCCCTTAGTAGCCCATGAACCAGGCTTCAATGACGATGAGTCCAGCGCACAGATTGTCTTCGGCATTGCAAGGCGGGTTCCTTCTCCGAATACTTCATAGAAGATTTTGAACACGAGAATCATGTCCGGCTCTGCAAAACAAATTCCACATACCACCGTAGAGAGAACAGTGTTCCACAAATCTAATCTGCTGACAACTTTTTGGTAGAGTGACATCACGCTACGGCCCGGTCATTATTTGAACCATTTTTCACAACCAGCCACTACACATATTGCGAGGCGGTTTTATTGGCACGTCTTGTCGAAGCAGAGATCGTATCTCCTTATTGCGGGATTCTCATCAATACGGGCGTGGGTAACCCAACCGCGTTTCTTAATATGACTCTCTGATTTTAGGCAAGTTCCAAAAAGTCACGCGGGGGACGCTTGATATTCACCCCCTTTATTAAGGGGCCAAGGTCTTATCTTTTCGCACCCGCGCTCGATCCTCCCCTTCCCTCACCCCGAGTTCCAACACCCAAGGCTTAGGTACAAGCGCTTCAGACCTCTAATCATGTCCGGATCCAACCTTCAAGGCCGGTGGATGGCCTCCTCTGTCACAGAGGAGGACGTCAAGAAGCTTTGGGAGGCCAGGTACCTGACCGCCGACATCCTGCATAGGCTGCCTGCTCAAGGGCAGGTCATCCCCACTCCCAAACCCAAAGAGAGCGTCGTATTTGTTTCACACTTCCTCCTGCTAGGCTTTAGTCTGTATCCCTTTGTTAGAGGGCTCATGTTCTATTACGGGCTAGATTTCCATGATCTGGCTCCAGATTCCATCCTTCACATCTCGTTGTTTATCATCGTATGTGAAGCCTTCCTCCACGTCACCCCACACTTCGGCCTGTTGCTTAAGACCTTCAATGTGAAGCCGAAGATGATTGATGGACGACACACAGAGTGCGGAGGCGCTATAATAAGCAAAGGCATCGATGCCCCATGGCCCAAGGGTTCCTTCCCGGAGGTGTCCGATTTATGGCAACGGGAGTGCTTCTATATCACAGCTCCCAGATGCACAAAGTGGGCGGCTACCCCTGCCTTCCGCTCGGGCCCTCCGCCTCAACTGGTGTCATGGGTCAACAAGGGACTGGACTAGGGGCCTGCTAATTACGTACCGACATTGCAAAGCCATATTCGGGATCTTATTAAGAGGGATATCATCCTCGTCAAAATAATTCAAGTAATGCTAGTTCGTCGGATCCTGTCGTGCAAACGTCGACCTCTCTGGATGTGGGAGTTCAACCCAGAGGGATCGCGAACTATTCAGCACTTCTTCGGCGTGACGCTCGAAGGGATGTATAAGTTGTTCTTCGGATCACGAATAAAGTGTCCGGACACCATCGAGGATGTGGGCCTGAACTGTAATCGTCCGGATACCCAAGTAAGTAACTCCGCAACCAAAGACACTGTTTTGTGTTTATTATAGCATTATTCTGAAAACTACCCTTGGCCAGGACTGGCTAAGAAAGGCGGAGAGGATTAGGTGTTTGGCCCCTCTTCCTGAAGGCTCGCTGGATCCTTTATTAATCAGGATGCTTGAGCGCGCACCATATCAGGTACCATCAGGAGAGGAGGAGAGGGGTAGAGAAGCTGAAAGCGGGCTGCACGCATTGTACATCCAGACCGGGGGAATTGATGTCTCCAAGAAGGAGGATGATTGGGGAGGTGAAAATAACATCCCTTCCCCTGACGGGAAGAAAAGGGCTGCCTCCGAAAACTTGGAAGCGGAGGCTTCTAAACAAAGGAAGAAACCTTTGCCAGGGGGCCCTGCCCCGGAGGGCGTCCTTACCGTGTAGCGCCCACAAGAGTGCCAGCCCTCCAACGAGCCGTAAGTGAATCAAAAGCACTTTCGTAAACATGTGATGTTTTAACCCTGAGTACAATAATTGAGACTTATCTCTTGCAGTCCGGCTTGGAGCCCTTCTCAACAGATCTCGTCTTCGGGGGATCTTCTTCCGAAGATGATGGAGAGCGAAACGCCTCCCCTTGCCTCCCTGCCCCATCGGGCGGACGACCCCGAGGTGTCGTCTCGGAGGATTTCTCCCGATCCACCGAGGCCAGAAGTTAATACTTTGGCCGCCCGAAGCAATAGGAAGAGTCCAGGTGTGTCCGACACGCAGCCGGACACACTGATGGGTCTTCTGGAGCAAGCGGATATCCCAGAGGCGCATCGTACCTTAATGGGCACGGTGTTTTGAGAGGATTGCATCCACAAAAAGTGGACTGGATGAAGCTTTTACGAGCCTGCTCAAAGGCTTTGAGGTACATAAAATAATATGTATATTTTCAGTTGTGCCGCACATGCTAGGTGTGCTCTGTGTAGATAGTAGCCCCTGAGACTCTGGTTGCCATCCATAGGTGGCAAACAGAGGATCATAATCCCATGTAAATGACCGCACATCTTTTATGTACAGGCGGCTAAGGGTCCGGCGGCTGACCAGATTGCTGATTTTGCCGAACTAAAGCGGCAGCTTGACGTGGCGGATGCCGACATCGCGATTGTGAACAAGCGGCTTGACAAGGCCCAGGGTAAGTATTTTTGGCTTTGTCAGCAAATATTAAGAGGAGCATGATGCTAGTATCTATAATATGATGTGACTGCAAATGGAGCTGCTGCCGTGGAGACCCTTAGGGCGGAGCTTGCCCTAGCCAAGGAGCAAGCCAGGAGAAGTGATGCGGCTGCCCTACAGGCGACCGAGGAGTTGAGATCCGAACAGGCTACTCATCGCCAGAGCAAAGAGAAGATAGCCAAGATGGCTCTTGAACTTAAGGATGCCGCTGACCGTTATGAGCTCCTTGAAAAGGAAAATCAAGTGAAAGCAGCTAACCTGAATAAGGCCTTGGAAGCAGCTAAAGAGACTTGCTCTGAGATCAGAGCGGCAAAGGAGGAGCTTTGTCAAGCCGGAGATATCACGGCCGGGAAGCCCTTTCTGTTGTAGACGAAGTTCAGAGATCCGAAGTATGCCCCTCTGGATCAATTATGGAGTGCTGAGGACGCATACTTGGATTTGGCCAAGAGTGCTGTTGATGCGACTGAATATTTCAAGGTCAGAAAGATCAAGAGGCAGAACAATTGTCCTGGTCGCAGTTCAATGCTCCAAAGCGTCCGCTGCTGTTGAACGAACAAATGGCTGAGTGGGTCGAGCTCCATAGGTTATCCGGGCTTGCCATGAGATTTGTCGTGGATCATCTTTGGCTGAAGGGACCAAGTCCGGATAGTTATTTTGGTTTAGTGCAACAATTCCTTGGTACTGTTTCGCATATCAATGTTGTGAAGAGGTCGGCGTGCATAGAGGGTGCGCGGATGGCTCTGGCCCGTGTCAATACATGCTAGGCAGGGATGGAGGCCACTTCTATCGCGACCCGGGGTCCAGCGAGAGGCCAGGACCCCGCCGAGCACTATTTTGCCGAAGTCCTAGAAGGTACCCACGTAATAGAGGCGCAGTGCTCAAAGATTATCATGTTTGAGTGACATGTGTCTGAATTGTAAAAACAATGCGATATTGATTATAAAGGTTGTGTTTATACTTTTGCCTGGAAGTATTATAGTGCCTCCTACGCGGCCGTTTATGTATGTATGTATATAACCTGAAAGTTAGCAGTCTTCGGCTTCCGCCCCCACGCATATAATGCGGGGGTGTTCGAAAAAACACGTAATCACACTTGATCCAACATCTTGGTCCATTAAGGAGGTGATAGCGCAGCGAACCAGGCAATCGGACTATATAGCTTTAACACTTTCACTTAGCCATAGGAGTTTGATGGTGGGGCTACTATATAGCCCTTGGTACATTCGCGTTCATCCGAATACGGTGCGCGTACATACGTGACCGGGAAACTGGTCCTTCGTTAATGCGGAGGAATCGCGAAGATTCCACTGAGTCATCGAGTGGTTGAACAGTCTCTCACTTTATCATGACAGTCAGTTTTCGGCTTTCTCTATTGAGGTGCTCACCTAGATGAACCAGGGCACAACAACAGTAGTTCTCCCGGTGCCCCCTTAGCCGATAGGGCGGAACGTAAGGCAGCAAAACACGGGAGTCGGGCAAACCCAACATCTGACCAAAGACATGATTTGGAGCTAATGCATATAAGGCCAAAGTCGCGACGCCGAACACTCCCTAAGGTATTCGGACTTTATGACATATACTGGGATGAGTAACGCCCTCAATAATGGGCCTTGTATTTTCCAGATACATGCATTAATCTGGCGTAACGAAATGTCAAGAACGCCAGTATCCCCATCCGTTAAGTGTCCGGAGGGTATGAAGTAACAAGAGATAGTAAAAAGGTTTATGCAGGGTCTTAATCTAAAAAGAAACCTTTGAGCGGGGCCCTGCTGCACGTCTGCGCCTTTATCTCCGTTATGCCGTATTCTGGAAGGGTGTAGCACGATGATCATTTGTAAAAAGGAAAACCCTTGGTGAAAAAATTTGTGCAAAGAGGTGGTTAGTCTAAACAAACCATGATAATACAATATGTTATTATATTAATAGGGCTGAGCCGAACTATAGGCTTCTTCTTGTGAGGAGCCCCTAGCACCACCTATGGGGGTATATCTATCAACCCAAGCTCAGGTTCATCTGAGGTGTTACACCTGGTGCGGCGCCAGACTCATCTAACCGTGTCCGTGGTCCTGACATCCAATTCTGGTTGGAGGGGCCGCTTAGTGTTTGGCTGCTAGAGCCGCCACGTATTCTTCCGCATGTAGGGAGCGCTTGGTATTTCCGCTAACTGTAATGACGCCACGTGGACCGGGCATCTTAAGTTTGAGATAGGCGTAGTGTGGTACTGCGCTAAAACGAGGAAAGGCTGTTCTCCCAAGTAGTGCGTGATAGCCGCTTCGGAATGGAGCGACGTCGAAGATTAGTTCTTCGATTCTGAAGTTGTCGGGAGAACCAAATACAACCTCTAGTATTAGAGAGCCCGTGCAGCGGGCCTCGATGCCTGGTATTACTCCTTTAAAGATAGTATTACTTTGGTTGATTCTTGACGGGTCTATCCCCATTTTGCGGACAGTGTCCTGATATATCAGGTTAAGACTACTGCCGCCATCCATGAGGACTCTAGTGAGATGGTATCCATCAATGACTGGGTCGAGCACTAAGGCAACCGATCCTCCATGCTGGATACTAGTCGGATGATCCCTGTGATCAAAGGTGATCGAGCAGGCCGACCAGGGATTGTATTTGGGGGCAATGGGTTCTGCAGCATTTATGTCCCGGAGTGCGCGTTTGCACCTTCTCTTTGGAATGTGAGTTGCGTATATCATATTCACTGTTTTGACTACTTGTGGGAATGTTTTCTATCCCCCAGTATTCGGCTGGTGGGGCCCATCCTCGTCTTCACTTGGCGTATCCCTCCCCTTGTGTTCGGCATTTAGCTTGCCGGCCTGCTTGAAAACCCAGCACTCTCTGTGGGTGTGGTTTGCAGGTTTTTCGGGGGTGCCATGAATCTGACATAACTTGTCTAGAATCTTATTTAGGCTGGACGGTCCATCTCTAATGCCTTTAAATGGCTTCTTCCGTTGACCGGGTCGAGAGCCCCTGAATCCGGCGTTGACCGTCATATTATATGGGCTGTCTTCATTGTTTGACGCTTGTTTTTATTGCGTCGCGGCTTCCCGTTGCCACCCCTAACTTTGGATGTGCCTGGGTCGCTGGTGCTGCTACTAGCCAACCAGCTATCCTCGCCCGCGCAAAAGAGGGTCATAAGGCTTGTAAGGGCTGCCATTGTCCTCGGCTTTTCTTGGCTGAGGTGTCTAGCAAGCCATTCGTCTCGGATACTATGCTTGAAAGCCGCCAAGGCTTCGGCATCCGGACAATCGACTATTTGATTCTTCTTAGTAAGAAATCTGTCCAAAGTTTTCGGGCTGATTCTCCAGGCTGTTGAATTATGTGACTTAAGTCGTCTGCATCCGGAGGTCGGACATAGGTCCCTTGAAAATTGGCCCTGAAAGTATCCTCAAGTTCCTCCCAACTTCCAATGGAGTTTTTGGTGAGGCTTTTCAACCAATGCCGAGCTGGTCCTTTTAACTTGAGGGGCAGGTATTTAATGGCGTAGAGATCGTCTCCACGAGCCATGTGGATATGGAGGATAAAGTCCTCAATCCAGACCCCAGGGTCTATCGTTCCATCGTATTCCTCTATATTTACGGGCTTAAATCCCTCTAGGAATTCATGATCCAGCACCTCATCGGTGAAGCACAGAGGGTGCACGGCACCCCTATGTTTGGATGTGTCATGGCATGCTGTCGACGGTTGTTTTCTTTGGTGTTGATTCCGAGCTGGTATTCCATCGGTACGATCATTTTGGTGGCCATGATCCTGAGCCGGGGCACGTTTTCTAGATCCAAAGATGGACCTGGCTACACTAGCTTTGTTGTCCAGGAGCTCACATAAATCGTGTGCTGACTTGTGTGTGGAATCAGTAGCCGCTCTGTCGCGGCCGCGGGGTGGTTGGTCCAGCTGATCGGCCGTATTGTTTTTCGGCGGAATGGGTTCTATGGCCTCATCGTAGAATTCGGGCAGTAGCTTGCGCTTTGGGTAGCTCTTTGTGTGGCGGTTATTGCCATATTTGTCTTCATTGTCAAGAACTTTGTTACATCTGCGGTTGAGCGTATCCTGCGCGGCTTTAAGCCTTTGCTTCTGCTTCTTCAAGCTCCTCGCCGTGGCAATAAGCCTTCGATGGAGGTTCTCTTGTTCCAAGTGTTTTTCCGGGATGATGAATGCGTCATCGTACGGACTGTTCTCTTCTCTGGAGACAAGTTGCTAAATTTTACCATCGGGATCGGCGTTGTATAGCGTCGGCTCCAGACTATGTTCATCGTCCCCTGGCTCGTCCTGCTCCATCGCTGGGTCCATGGGGTCGTCGTTTCCATTGGAGTCGACCAGGGTGTTATTCTTTCTTGCATTGTTTTTACTCTGGCTAGATTTAGAGCGGTGCCTACGGCATCGCTTTGGTGGCTTATCGAGGGGTTTATCCTTTGTTGTGTCCTCACCATCACCTTCTTTTGGCGTGTCCACCATATATATGT
Organism: Triticum dicoccoides; assembly: GCF_002162155.2. Lineage (NCBI taxonomy): Eukaryota > Viridiplantae > Streptophyta > Magnoliopsida > Poales > Poaceae > Triticum > Triticum dicoccoides. The sequence goes on along the minus strand of NC_041381.1, from coordinate 371,994,020 downwards.
CATATGATGAGGTGGCAGTCCAGCGCCCTGTGGGCGGTGGTTCCTGTTCTTCTCATGCATCGCCGTAAGTACCATCGATGTCTTTGGAGTCAAAATCCAACGTGTCGGTTAAGTCATTGACACTGGCTATTAAGTGGGTGGTGGGTGGGGAACGAATTTCTTCCTTGTCCGCTTCCCACTCGAGTCGGGCATAGTTCTACCAAGAGTCTCCTGACAAAGAGAGAGACCTTAATGAGTTTAGCACATCGCCAAGTGCGAGTGCTGAAAGATATCTGCGGAGGTGAACTTCGTGACCGGTGCCCAATCAGATTCTATAGGCACGGGCATACATGGTTCGGATCCTGTAGCCGGAGACGAGTCCGAGGGTCCGATGGTACCGACCTCATAGAAGGTGGAATGAGTGTTCGGCTTCAAGGCCGATGAGTGTGCGGCCTCCGTGGCAGGGTCCATCCACCCGTCCTCGGATGGCACAGTCTGCTCCGGATTGTTTCCCGGGGAAGCCGCAGGCGCGATCACCCGAATACTATCCGATGGAAGATATAAGTCATGCTCGGCAGGACTGTCCGGCACACCTAACATGGGCTCGAATTCGTCGAAGATCAAGTCTCTGCGGATGTCGGCAGTGTAGTTTAGGTTTCCAAACCTGACCTGGTGGCCAGTGGCGTAACTGTCGATCTGCTCCAGATGGCCAAGCGAATTGGCCCGCAGTGCGAAGCCGCCGAATACGAAGATCTGTCTGGGAGGGAAAACCTCCCCTTGGACTGCATCGTTGAAGATGATTGAAGGATCCATCAAGCCTTATCGCGACGACACAGTGGAACTCTAAATGAAAGCACCAATGTCGGTGTCCAAACCGGCGGATCTCGGGTAGGGGGTCCCGAACTGTGCGTCTAAGGCTAATGGTAACAGGAGGCTGGGGACACGATGTTTACCCAGGTTCGGGCCCTCTCAATGGAGGTAATACCCTACTTCCTGCTTGATTGATCTTGATGATATGAGTATTACAAGAGTTGATCTACCACGAGATCGTAGAGGCTAAACCCTAGAAGCTAGCCTATGATTATGATTGTTGTTCTCCTACGGACTAAACCCTCCAATTTATATAGACACCAGAGGGGCTAGGGTTACACAGAGTTGGTTACAGAGAAGGAGATCTACATATCCGAATCGCCAAGCTTGCCTTCCACGCAAAGGAGAGTCCCATTCGGACACGGAACGAAGTCTTCAATCTTGTATCTTCATAGTCCAACAGTCCGGCCAAAGTATATAGTCTGGCTGTCCGGATACCCCCTAATCCAAGACTCCCTCACCCGTGTTTGTTGTTGTTCGCACCTCCACACCCAAGCCGGGAACTCGTAGGCCCACCTTCAAGCCTCCTCCTCCTCTGGTGCAACCTCATGGTGATGCTCGTCATATCTCTCTTGAACCCCCTTTACCACTCAGCTACCACGTTAAGCGGTTCAACGAGGTTCCCATCGCGTCCTATCTTAAGTTGCGTCGTGATGTTGATCAGTTTACGGTTGTTAGTGACTCTCTGGATACTCGTTTTCACACTAATGTCCAAGATGACATCTTTACCACTATCATCATTCCTAAAGGCTTATCTCTGCATGTATGCATTGACTTAGAGCATATTCGCACTCATCCGGATAAATATTCGGGGGCTATTGAGCTCATTGAGTCATCTAATCTTGCTGCTCCATTTGCATTTCAACATGACTTCAACCAAGCTGCCATTCATCAATTCTATGCCACATGTTATTTTGGTCCAAATAACACTGTCACTTGGATGACCTCCGACACCATGGTCACAACATCTTATTCTCAATTTGTTACTGCACTTGGGTTTCCTGACACCGGTTTGAAAATCCACAAGGATGACCCCAACCATAGGCCCAATGGCATTGATGTTTGTGCGGATCTTCCCAAACCAATAGAAACTTTGTCTAACACGGAGAAACAAAAGGGTTTCAACCAAGTCTCCATTTGGCGCTCCCCTTTCTACATCATCTATCAGTGCATCATCCGCACCATCTATCCCAAGATGGGTGACAAAGGGTCTTGCATTAGCTATTGCATTGATCTCATGCATCGCCTCTATGCATCTCCAAAGGGGAAGATAAATATTCCTCATTTTCTATGGCATGAGATCCGTCTCGCTAGTTTTTAGCACAAGCGGGCCTTTCCTCATGCCCCCATTCTCTAGGCTTTTATCGAGAGTGTCGCTTAATTTCCCATTGCCCACACTCACTTGCATGAGCGATGGGTCATTCCACCTTACATGGCGAATGATTGGGTTCGTCCTCCTACTGCGACTGCTCGTCGCGCCGTAGCTAGTGTTCCTGCTCATGCTGCTCGTTCTACTCCTTCCAGTTCTGCACCCTTTGGGCGCATTGCTTGTTTTCTTGGGAAGGCTCACTCTGCAATGATGAAGATGTTCACCTTTCATTGCTCCCAAAATCATGACGTTGTCACTCACATGGTCACATCCAAGAATGCTCTGAAGGCTTGTCTGAGAGACTCCAGAGTTTATGATGTGAGTGACGATGAACGTCTCCCTGACGAGCCACCTTCTGATTTTGGTTTCCCCTCGGGTTCTAAGTGGGCTGATTTCTTTGATGAGGCTGGTGGTAGTGGTGCACATGATGATGATGATGATGATGATGATGATGATGATGCTCTCTGATGCTGTTATGACCCCCCCCCCTTTTGGGTATTTGATGCCAAGGGGGGAGTAGGCACTATGCATACTATGACATTAGCTTGTTAGCTTGTAATCGAACTCATTTCTATGTTGTTGATTAGCTTGTATCGAACTCATGTTATGAGATTGTAGAAACTTATGCTCTATGCTATGAGTGATGAACCTATATGGAGCTTATTGTCTTGAATATCTTGTGTATGAGATTTGGTTGTGTTGGTATCATATTGAGGGGGGGTTCTCTTCATGTTTATTCTCTATGGTATCATATTGAAGGGGAGCTCTCTCCTGGCTTATTCTTTGTTTATTGAGCTCCACAACAAATCCTTTCGATTCTTATTTTTAAGTGTGTGCATATATGTTTTCATCAACTACCAAAAAGGGGGCGATTGAAAGTGCAATCATGCCCTTAATCATATTTTGATGTTGATGACAACATGTATGTTGGGACTAATCATGTTTATCAAGTATATCTCAGGATTATGTCTCAAAGGCCGTGTGTGGATCATGACTAGGGACAAATGCATATAACTCAAGATTGGGGATACAAGACATTAGCCTTGGCTTTGTTTACGGTTTGTTCTTGAGTATAGGGATCCTGCACTATTAAGAGGGGATCGTTGGATCTAGTGAAAGATTTGCTCAAACCCACAACTCTAGTTTTTCTCTCTGGTCGTCTGGTACTCTACGGACGTCCGATCCCTCTCAGCTGTCCGGACGTCCGGCTCTCTACGATCATCCGATGTTTCTCTTACATAACGTTATTCACGGATTTCTGAACCTCTCCGGGCACGTCTCGGACGTCCGGTATTTCCACCACAGAGCCATATTTACGGATTTCTGGGCCTCTCCGGACGTCCAGGCTCCGAACGACTGGCACATCTCGGACGTTCGTGTGTTGTGTACATATTCGTGGCTTAGGTGTTCCCAGCGGCCGGATGACCGATAACTGTCGGACATCCAAACATATTTGTGCCACCGGACGTCCGGTGTTGTCCGGACATCCGACCCCTGTTGTGTACTTAAGTTGCTCAACTGGTCACTTTTTCCACACCCACTATATATAGGCTTCTCCCTTCCACGGGATGAGGTTGACCATTGACTTTGAGCTTGCCAAGAACACTTTTCACTCTCTCTCTCTCTATCTCTCAATCCCCTACATCAAATCCTAGATCCCCAAGTGATTTAGGAACATTTGAGAGAAGTTCTCCAATCAAGTGATAGATCCACTCCTTCCCCTTCTTTGCACCAAAGGAATTTGTGATTTGAGCAAGCCTTGAGCTTTTCCCCTTCGTTCTTATTACTCTTGGAGGTTGGAGACTCCTAGGCGGTAGGAGTCTTTCAGGGAGGAATCAACCTTTGTGATTACCTCCGGAAAAGTTTGTGAGGGTTTGGAGACCACCCCAAGGTCTACCACTAGTGGTTGAGAAACGCCTCCGTGGTGTTGTCTCAAAGGGATAATAGGGTGAGCCTTCGTGGCGTTGGTGTGCCATCATGGTAACATCCACCTCTCTAACGGTGACTAGCTTCCCTCCAAGGAAGTGAACATCGACATACATCCTCGTCTTTCGGAGTTGTGGTTATTCTTAACCCTAACTTTCTACTTGTGGTTACTTGTCTCTTAGCACTTAGTTATATCATATTGTGCTTGCTTACTTACATGCTCATGTTACTTGCTTAGTACTTAGTACTCACTTGCAATTGTTAGGCTCACCTACATATTCCGCATTATTGCCTAAATTGCTAAGTATAATAATTAAAATTTGTAATTGTACCTATTCACCCCCCCCCCTCTAGGTCCATCTCGATCCTTTCATAAGTGATGATGTGGGCTAAAGAGATAAGTGAGGGGGCCCACGTGGGGACCACAACCCACCAGGGCACGCCTGGGGGTCCTGGCGCGCCCAGGTGGGTTGTGCCCACCTGGTGCGCCTCCCTCTGGTATTATTTGCACCAAAAATTCATAAATATTCAAAAAAAAATTGTATCAGGTTTTCAAAGCATTCTAAGAACTTTTATTTTTGGGTCATTTTTTTATTGCACGGGAAATTCAGAAAACAGACAAAACATGGCATTTTATTTTATTTAACTAATAAAAACAGGAAACAAAAAGTAGGGACAGAAGGTAGTGCTTACCAAATCCATTAACTTCATATCGTTCAAAAATGATTCATTAATAAGGTTGATCAGGTCTTATTAACAACCACTTTCGATTAGCATGAAACCGAAGATCTTTCGTAAATCACTAAGTTACCTCAATGGGGATATGCATTTCCCCAACAATAAGCATTTCATATTCTTTTTGGCAGTAGGTAGAGGTATTTGAAAACTTCCAATAGTGATTGTCGGAGATTTTTCAATAACATTAATACCATTCACTTGGAACTGTTTCTTCTGAAAGTGCACCATATGCTCATTACCATTAATATGAAAAGTGATCTTTCTTTTATCTCAATCAATAACAGCCCCTGCATTATTCAAGAAGGGTCTATCAAGGATAATCGACATGTTGTCATCCTCGGGCATCTCAAGTATAACAAAGTCAGTCAAAATAGTAACATTAGCAACAACAACGGGCACATCCTCATAGATACCGATAGGTGTGGCGGTTGATTTATCAGCCATTTGCAAAGATATTTTAGTAGGTGTGAGTTTATTCAACTCAAGTCTTTTATATAAAGAGAAAGGCATAACACTAACACCAGCTCCTAAATCACACAAAACAGTTTTCACATAATTCTTTTTGATAGAGCAAGGTATAGTTGGTATCCCCAAATCTCCAAGTTTTTTAGGTACTCCATCTTTGAAAGTATAATTAGCAAGCATAGTGGAGATTTCAGCTTTCGGTATTTTTCTCTTATTTTTGATGATATCTTTCATATACTTTGCATAAGGAGGCATTTTTTAGATGTCAGTCAAGCGAGTACGCAAAAAGTCTGGCCTTGGCATTTCAGCAAAGTGTTCAAATTCTTCATCATCTTTATTTTTAGTTGACTTGGGTGGAAAAGGCATAGGTTTTTGAACCCACGGTTCTCTTTCTTTACCGTGTTTTCTAGCAACAAAGTCTCTTTTATCATATCTTTTATTCTTAGGTTGTGGGTTATCAAGATCAACAGGTGGTTCTATCTAAACATCATTATCTGGTTCTTTATCTTTATTTGGTTGAGTGTCTTCATGAACCTCATCATTGTCTTTTTCAATATCACTAGGTGGATGTTCATTACCAGATTGAGTTTCATCATCAGAGATAGAAGTTTCATTTTCATTATCAGGAGGTTTGTCTATTTCAGGTTCACCAAAAGCATGCAAAGTCCTATCATTTTTCTTTTTCTTTTTCTTTTTCTTTTTAGAAGGACTAGGTGCACTAGTGTTATTTCTTTGCGAATCTTGTTCAATTCTTTTTGGGTGTTCCTCAGGATAAAGTGGTTCCTGAGTCATTTTACCTCCTCTAGTTGCAACTCTAAGAGCAAAGTCATGTATATTATGATTCATTTCATCAAGTAATTCTGTTTGTGATTTAGCAACTTATTCTAACTGGGTTTGAACCATAGAGGCATGTTTTCCAACACCTCTAACATCATTTGAGATTCTAAATAACAAGCCACTCAAGTGAGCAATCATATCAGAATTATATTTCAATTGTTTCATAACATTTGCATTGAAGTGATCTTTCTTTCTAATGTAATTTTCAAACTCATAAAGGCATTGGCTAGGATGCATATTGTGAGGATTATCATTATCATTGAACTTCATAAGAGAATTTACGTCTACCACCTTGGGTGGTGGTGGTGCTTCAAGCCCATGTATTTCTTTGATAGGTGGTAAAATTTTAACATCCTCAGCTTTAATACCCTTTTTCCTTCATAGATTTCTTTGCCTCTTGCATATCTTCAGGACTGAGATATAATATACCCCTCTTCTTCATAGTGGGTTTAGGCGGTGGTTCGGGAATAGTCCAATCATCATAATTTTTCAATATGTTATTCAATAATTCTTCAGCTTGAGCAATAGTTCGTTCCCTGAAAACACAACCAACACAACTATCTAGGAAGTCACTAGAAGCATCGGTTAGTCCATTATAGAAGGTATCAAGTATTTCATTTTTCTTAAGAGGAAAAGTATTAAGCAATTGGAGAATCCTCCCCCAAGCTTGTGGGTGGCTCTCTTCTTCAATTAGAACAAAGTTAAATATTTCCTGTAAGGCAGCTTGTTTCTTATGGGCAGGAAATATTTTTCAGAGAAGTAGTAAATCATATCCTGGGGACTACGCACACAAGTAGGAGCAAGAGTATTGTACCAAGCTTTAGCATCACCTTTTAATGAGAAAGAAATAATTTGAGAATAAAGTAGTATCGAGTTTTCTCATCATGAGTAAAAAGGGTGGCTATATCATTCAACTTAGTAAGATGTGCCACAACAGTTTCAGTTTCATAACCATGGAAAGGATCAGATTCATCCAAAGTAATTAACTCTGGGTCAAGAAAGAATTCCTAATCCTTATCAGTAGTAGAAATAGGTGAAGTAGAAAACTTAGGATCACATTCCATTCTAGCATTCAGAGATTTTTCTTTGTACCTGTGTAATAATTTCTCTAGATCATCTCTATCCTTACAAGCAAGAATATCTCTAGTTGCCTCTTCACTCATAACATAGCCTTCCGGTACCTTAGACAATTCATATCTAGGAGGGATAGGTCTAGCAAGTGTCTTAGGAGTTTCAGTTTCAAGCTCATCATCAGATTCAACAACATCATGTTGTATTACTCTAGCAATTTGTTCATCAAGAAATTCACCAAGTGGCACATCATCATTATCGAGCATGGTACTAGCATCATCATAAGCATCATTCATAGTAGAAATAGCATCATCTATAACTTGAGACATATCAAAATTAATAGCATGTGGTGGTGGTGTTCTCATAACAGAAGGTGAATCTAAAGCAGAACTAGATGGCAGTTCCTTACCTCCCCTTGTCTTTGAGGGAAATATCTTAGTCTTTTGAACCTTCAAATTCTTCTTAGTGATAAATTGATAATAATCCCAAGTGACTTAACAAATATAGCTATGCTCCCCGGCAACGGCGCCAGAAAAAGGTCTTGATAACCCACAAGTATAGGGGATCGCAACAATTTTCGAGGGTAAGTATTTAACCCAAATTTATAGATTCGACACAAGGGGGGCCAAAGAATATTTAAAGGTATTAGCAGCTGAGTTGTCAATTTAACCACACCTGGAGGTTAATTATCTGCAACAAAGTGATAAGTAGAATAGTAGTATGATAGTTTTGATGATAGCAGCAGTAGTAACGGTAACAGTAACAGTGGTAGCAGTGATATTGTAGCAGTAACGATAGCAGTAGCAATAGTAGTAACTTAGTAAGAACAATATGTGATAAATTCATAGGCATTGGATTGGTGACTTGTTGGATGATATTCATCACGAGACAGTTATAACCTAGGGCGATACCGTGCTAGCTCCAGTTCATCGACATAATGTAGGCATGTATTCCGTAAATAGTCATACGTGCTTTATTAAAAGAACTTGCATGACATCTTTTGTGCTACCCTCCCGCAGTAGCGGGGTCCATATTGGAAACTAAGGGATAGTAAGGCCTCCTTTTAATAGAGAACCGGAACAAAGCATTAACACATAGTGAATACATGAACTCCTCAAACTACGATCATCACCGAGAGTGGGCCCGGTTATTGTCACTTCGTGGTTGTCGGATCATAACCGTAGTAGGTGACTAACTTGCAAGATCGGATCTAAAACATGGATGTAATGATGAATTCATAAACGGTTCAGATCTGAGTTCATGGCACCCGAGCCCAAAGTGACAAGCATTAAGCATAGCAAAGTCATAGCAACATCAATCTAAGAACATAGTGGATACTAGGGATCAGGCCTAACAAAACTAACTTGATTACATGATGAATCTCATCCAACTCCTCACCGACCAGCGAGCATACGAAGGAATTACTCACTCCCGGTGGGGAGCATCATGGAATTGGCGATGGAGATGGGTTGGTGATGACGAAGAACGAAGACCCCCCCCCCTCTCCGGAGCCCCAAACGGACTCCAGATCTACCCTCCCGAGGAAGGACAGGGCTTGGCGGCGGCTCCGTCTCGTGGATCGTGATAATTCTTTCTCCCTGATTTTTTTCTAGAAATATGTGATTTATAGTATCAGCGGGTCGTCTGCGGGGCCACCAGGTGGGGAAAACACACATGGGCTTGCCAGGAGAGGGGGGCGTGCCCTGGTGGGTTGTGCCCAGCCAGGTGCCCCTCTCCTGCAGGTCTTTGCTCCAGAAATTCTTATTATTGATATAAAAAATCCTCGCAAAGTTTCGTTCCATTCCGAGAACTTTTATTTCTGCACAAAAACAACACCATGGTAGTTCTGCTAAAAACAGCGTCATTCCGGGGTTTGTTTCATTCAAATCATGCAAACTAGAGTTCAAAACAAGAGGAAAAGCGTGAAAAAAAGTCGATACGTTGGAGACGTATCATTGGGTTGCGAGGTTTTGTTCTTTGTGTGCAGGTACCATTTACATAGTGTTGCTTGGTTCTCCTACTGGTTCGATAACCTTGGTTTCATAACCGCGGGAAATACCTACCGTAGTTGTACTACATCATCCCTTCCTCTTTGGGGAAATACCTACGCGGGTACACGCAATCAAAAGGAATTTTTAGCACCATTACCGTGGAGACATCATCAATATATATCAGGTTCCTAATCAAAAATCTAATCTCCTTGCAATTTACATTATTTGCCATTTGCCTCTCATTTTCATCTTCCCCACTTCTAAAATGTTTTTGCAAAAGTACAAAAATATTTGCCTTTTATTTTCCTTCTTTCAGTTTGCTTTTTCTCGTCACATCTTTCGTGTGCTTGAACTTGCCATCATGAGTGACTTTGGTATGGTAGAAACCGATCATGGTCGAACTCCTAAAATTGGATGATCTGGCAATATGGATGCAAAAACTTTTGTTTTGGGGTAGGGGAACATTATAGGAAAAGAAACTATCCAAGAATTTTTCAGTTGTGTTGGAACTTTGACTTGTGATGATGCTCCTATACTAAAAAGAACTAAAAATTGTGCGGAAGCTATTTCAGCTCTAGTTCTGAAACTTACAAATAGATTTATCCGTACTGATCCTACCTTGCAAAGATTGTTTTATGAGCTTCCAGTTATAAAGTATCCAAAAGCTAAAAAGTTAGCCACCCTTGTTCTTATGAATGAATTTGATCACATAGTAAGGGGAGCTAGGGAAATTTTTGATTTTTATGGCATAAACCGTGAAAAACCGGTGATAGATGAGATCCTTAATAATAGTGATTATATGTTAAGACATATACTTGGCAATAACCAAATTTTTGATGAGAATCTTAAAAGGGAAATCCCTGTTTTGGATGTGACCCAACAAGTTTTTAACGATGTTAAGCAACAATATTCTTGGATTGTAGCCGGGAATCTAAGGGGGTATAAAGAAGGACAACTTGATAATGCTAAAATTTCTATGGACAATGTGTTTCAAGTTAGATTTGAGAAACCTCCAGACAAACCACACCTATGGAGGACAAGAAGAAATATGACAATACTTGAATCTATGTATTATGCCTAGCTACAGGCATAAAACGATAGCGCTGGTTGGGAGGCAACCCAATGAATAGAATTTATTTTTGCCTTTTTCTTTCTATTCTTGAGTGTTTGCACAATTACTCTACTAGTATTATTGTGTTTTTATGTTTTAATTAGTATTTGTGCCAAGTAAATCCTTTGGGATCATATTGGGTGATAGTTGATTCGATCTTGTTGGAAAATAGAAACTTTTGTGTCGAGTAGCAGAATTTTGAAAATTCATAGAAGCGACGAAAACTTCTGAATTTTTACTAAAGATTGATATAGAAATTTCCTATGTTTTCCTAATTCTTTAGAAATTTTGAGTTAAAGAAGTATGGTAAATTGTCAGATTACTACAGACAGTTCTGTTTTTGACAGATTCTGTTTTCGTTGCATTGTGTGCTTATTTTGATGAACCTATGCACTACTGCACGATGCTGCTAATGCAACACTATGATGAGAGACCCTTCAAGGAAACTGTGTGCGATGCAATAATTGCAAACGGTGGTGTAAAAAACCCATAAAAAAGGTGAAAAACATTTGCGATGACGGATGCATCAAACACGGTTCAGATTTTAGTTGCGTGTGCGATGCACGACATATGGTTTAGTTCAATGAACTGTTTGCGATGAGGAAAAAGAATGGAGACAGGCAGCCAGGTGAAGGCGTGCGTGATATACGACATACAGTTCAATTGGATTAACTATTTGTGACGAGGCGGAACAACAAAAATAGACAGCTAGATAAAGGTGTGTGTGGTTGAGGGCATACGCTTCAGAAGGATTAACTGTTTGCGATTAGGCAACATAACAGAAATGGTCAGCCAGATCAAAGGTGTGTGCAATTGATGGCATACACTTCACACGGATGAACTGTTTGCAATTAGCCACAACAAACAGAAACATTTAGCCAGATCAACGTGTGTGCACTAGAAGGGCACACATTCTAATTAAAATAAGCGTGTGCGATGGTAATAACGAGCGCGCACGATTCTTGGAACAAGACGTGTGCTAACATTGCCTATTGCGGTGCACCAAACGCCACGTACGCGGCCGAGAAAGCGTGCCCATGTTACGCCGTCCTGGAATAGTGCTGCACTTAGAAATAATAGAACCGTCAATAAATTTTGAGTCTGCGTCCCGTCACCTTCCAAATTGCAAACCTATTCACACCGATCAAAACCTAAACACTTTCCCACTTAGGAGCGTATTAGTACTCAGTTATAAATACTACTACTCCAAGATGACTGCACATTCCTCCTCAACTCCTCATCCACAAGAAACAAACAAGTCATTCATCATCGTTCCATTCCGTCTGCCATGGCTAGCGTGAGTTCTGGGTCGAGAGATTGCCACCAGGGAGAGGCGAGCATGGAAGCGAAAGCACGAGAGATGTCCCGCCTCGCTGTGAAGTAGCCGACATGTCCCGCCGCACAGCCCTAGCAGCACAGATGCCCCACCGCGCCGCCGAAGCAGCATAGAGGTCCCGCTGCACCGTCGATGCAGTAGACTGGTGAGGCCGCGCCGCGGAAGCAGTAGAGATGTCCTCCCGTGCCGCGGTGGCCTGGGAAAATGTCTCGTGGGAAGGCGAGGACTCTTACAGGTGCATGCATGCGATCGTCCATAGCAAGATGGATCAGATCTCTGGCTGGCTGAGGTTGAAGGACAACATGAAAGCCTCGTTTGAACAGGCTACCTGTGTCATCCAGCAACTAAGGGAGAGCAATGAGAAGCTCCAGGCTGAGCACGGCCTACTGAGGGCGAAGATCGTCGGAAGTGCGGAGCAGCAGGAGGAGACCAGTGCCTTGTTGAAGAGGACCAGCGTCCTCGTCGATAGACTTATGGACGAGAATGTTGTGCTATGCATGAAGCGCAAAAGGCTGGTGGAGGAATCCGTGGATGCTCTGAAGCAGCATATTGAGGACAAGAAAGAGCTCATCGCCGCTCGCCGTGGACACTAGTTCCCGCAGCCTGCAGCAACGCATTAAGAAAGTAGAGATCAGCGAGCCAGATCGTTGTCTTCCTTCTTCTTTTGCCCTTGTGTATTTCGGGCGTTGCCGCATGTGGCTTTTTTAAATTATGTTCATAAATATGTAAGACAATTATTATCCACTGTCATCATCCTATATTCATCATGCTTGCTATAAGTCGCAGTCGATGATATATAGGTTCGTCGGATCTTACATCAAGATCTGTGCAAAACTTTCTTTTCAGTTTTTTATTTTTTTCTCTTAATTCTCAGTCCAGTGAGACATAGCCACATCGTGAAACAGGGGCGCGGGCGCCATGAATGGAGATGTTGGGAGGGAGGTGCGCGGCGGATAGAGGTCAAAGGGCTCTCCTCCCGATGAGCAGGCGCAGGGGTCTCATCACACGCCTCCCGTACTAAAATAGCTACCCCGCACGACACCTCCTAGCCAATAAAAAAGGGACGTGTGGCGGCACGTAATTGGTAAGTAGAACGCTCACGGTTTGAATAATAGTTGTGTTTCCGATTTGTAATGTGACAACACTTATTCCAAAATGACTTTGTTGATTTTAATGTGTGCACCTTCGCAAATCAGACAGAAAAATTACCACAGCATGTTGGTGCCATGTCATGACACCATGCCAAGTTTCATGATTTTCAGGCGTGTTTTGGATTTACAAGAATTAAAAAAAAAGTTTCTCAATAATTCCGGCCGAGCCACGACGCCCAGATGCTTGAATTTCATTCTCATTTCTTGCATGGGACCTAGAAATTCACCCAAGGACACACATGTGATTTTTCAACCAACTTTGGTGCACTGGAGCATGGGCTTGTAGCTCAAATTTGAATTATGCACATTAAATGCCCAGAAATTCAATTAAAGTATAAAAATGGCCAAACGAACCCGGAATAATTCCAAAATTTAGCATGATACTTCTATTTGGTCTAATCTGCCTGTGTAAAAAAATTAAAGCGGGAGAAGGTAGTGTACGTATGTCGTTTCGCACATGGAGGTGGCATGTTCCCTCTCGGAACCACAAGCCTTCTTGAGAGAAGCTCATGTTTGCAAGAATCTTATACCAAAGCTTGTCCCAATTCGGCCAAAAAAAATACCGCGACATGTTGGTGCTATGTCATGACACCATGCCAAGTTTCATGATTTTCAGGTGTGTTTTGGATTTACATGAATTAAAAAACCAAGTTTCTCAATCTTCCGTCCGGCCCACGATGCCCAGATGTTTGAATTTCATTCCCATTTCTTGCATGGGACCTAGAAATTCACCCAAGGACACACATGTGATTTTTCAACCAACCTTGGTGCATTGGAGCATGTGCTTGTAGTTCAAATTTGAATTATGCACATTAAATTCCCGGAAATTCAATTAATGTATTAAAAAGTCCAAACGAACCCAGAATATTTCCAAAATGTAGCATGATACTTCTATTTGGTCTAATCTGCTCGTGTAAAAAAATTAAGGCGGGAGAAGGAAGTGTATGTCGTTTTGCACACGGAGGTGACACGCTCCCTCTCGGAACCACGAGCCTTCTTGAGAGAAGCTCCGGTTTGCAAGAAGCTTATACCAAAGCTTGTCCCAATTCGGCCAAAACAATTACCGCAACATGTTGGCGCCATGTCATGACACCATGCCATGTTTCATGATTTTCAGGTGTGTTTGGGATTTACATGAATTAAAAAACCAAGTTTCTCAATCTTTCCGGCCGAGCCACGACGCCCAGATGTTTGAATTTCATTCCCATTTCTTGCATGGGACCTAGAAATTCACCCAAGGACACACATGTGATTTTTCAACCAACTTTGGTGCACTAGAGCATGTGCTTGTAGTTCAAATTTGAATTATGCACATTAAATGACCAGAAAATCAATTAATGTATAAAAAGGCCAAACGAACCCGGAATAATTTCAAATTTTAGCACAGTACTTCTATTTGGTATAATCTGCCTGTGTAAAAAATTAAGGCGGAAGAAGGCAGTGTACGTATGTCGTTTCGCACACGGAGGTGACACGTTCCTCTCGGAACCACAAGCCTTTTGAGAGAAGCTCTGGTTTGCAAGAAGCTTATACCAAAGCTTGTCCCAATTCAGCCAAAAAAATTACCGTGGCATGTTGGTACCATGTCATGACACCATGCCAAGTTTCATGATTTTCAGGCGTGTTTTGGATTTACATCAATTACAAAACGAAGTTTCTCAATCTTTCCGGCCAAGCCACGACGCCCAGATGTTTGAATTTCATTCCCATTTCTTGCATGGGACCTAGAAATTCACCCCAAGGACACACATGTGATTTTTCAACCAACTTTGGTGCATTGGAGCATGTACTTGTAGTTCAAATTTGAATTATACTAATTAAATGACCAGAAATTCAATTAATGTATAAGAAAGTCCAAATGAACCCGGAATAATTCCAAATTTTATCTCGGCACTCATCTAGTTCTATGTTGCCTCTATAAAAAAATAATGGGGGGGGAGGAGGTAGCAAAGATCGTTTCAAACACAAAGGTGACACGCCCCCCCTCGGGAACCACGAGTCTTCTCGAGAGAAGCTTCGGTTCGCAAGAAGCTTATACCAAAAACTTGTCCAAATGTGGCCAAGTTTTTTACCACAACATGTTCGTGCCATGAAATGAAACCATGCCAAGTTTCATGATTTTTTAGGCGAGTTTTGAATTTCCAGGAATTTAAAAACCAAGTTTCTCAATGTTCCCTACCGAGCCACGGCGCCCAGATGTTTGAATTTCATTCCCATTTCTTGCATGGGACCTATAAATTCACCCAAAGACACACATGTGATTTTTCAACAAACTTTGGGGAACTGGAGCATGTGCTTGTAGTTCAAATTTGAATTATACACATGAAATGCCGAGAAACTCAATTAATCCATAAAAATGCCAAACGAACCCGGAATAATTCCAAATTTAAACACGACACTCATGCAGTTGCATGTTCACTATACATAATTGTTCTAGCAATTCAAACACCACTGAGGGAGTCCTGGACTAGGGGGTGTCCTTATAGCCGAACTATCATCATCGACCGGACTCCAAGACTATGAAGATACAAGATTGAAGACTTCGTCCCGTGTCCGGATGGGACTTTCCTTGGCGTGGAAGGCAAGCTTGGCGATACGGATATGTAGATCTCCTACCATTTTAACCAACTCTGTGTAACCCTAGCCCTCTCAGGTGTCTATATAAACCGGAGGCTTTAGTCCATAGGACGAACAACAATCATACCATAGGCTAGCTTCTAGGGTTTAGCCTCCTTGATCTCGTGGTAGATCTACTCTTGTAATACCCACATCATCAATATCAATCAAGCAGGACGTAGGGTTTTACCTCCATCAAGAGGGCCCGAACATGGGTAAAATATCGTGTCCCTTGTCTCCTGTTACCATCCGCCTAGACGCACAGTTCGGGACCCCCTACCCGAGATCCGCCGGTTTTGACACCGACATTGGTGCTTCCATTGAGAGTTCCTCTGTGTTGTCACCGATAGGCTCGATGGCTCCTTCGATCGTCAACAACGACGCAGTCTAGGGTGAGACTTTTTCTCCCCGGACAGATCTTCGAATTCGGCGGCTTTGCTCTGCGGGCCAATTCGCTTGGCCATCTGGAGCAGATCGAAAGCTAGCCCCTGGCCGTCAGGTCAGATTTGAAAGTTTTAACTTCACGGCGGACGTCCACGGAGACTTGATCTTCGATGGATTCGAGCCACAGCCGAGCACGCCGCACTGTCACGATGGGCATGACTTAGCTCTACAGCCGGACAGTGCCCTGGAGGCCGCACACGAGTCCGCTTCGACCCTCAATTCGGAGCCGGCTGCGCAGATCGAGGACGGGTGGCTAGACACCGCCTCGGGGCTGCAACCTCTACGGTGAAGCTCGTGACTCCGAGGTGCCGGACTCCTCGCCGGACTCCAAACCTCCCGCGCCCCCTCCAATCGAATCCGATTGGGTGCCGATCATGGAGTTCACCACTGCGGACATCTTTCAACACTCACCTTTCGGCGACATCCTAAGTTCGCTAAAGTATCTCTCATTATCAGGAGAGACCTGGCCGGACTGCGGCCAGGACGGTTGGAATGCGGACGACAAAGAAATTCAAGGCCCACCCACCACCCACTTAGTAGATTCATAGTCAGGAAGCAAAAGCGGAAGCTCAAAACAGCGGAGGACGCACTCAGAATGAGATGGAGCAAAGTACTCAATACCGCAGATAAATACGGCGATAGTCACCAGGCAAAGAGCTACCCGAAACGCAAGCTGTTGCCCGAATTTGACGAGGAGGTCGTAGAGCCCCCACAGTCAAAAAAGAAAGAGGCCGCTTGGCCGGATAGACGACCAGATGACAGGCTAAGAGCGGCAAGCGGCGCCGCACACAATCCGGCACACGATCCACATAAGAATCCTCGCAAAAAGGATGGCCCAGTCAGGTCCATCTATGGGCCAAAAAAGAAGACTCCCGGGAGCAACAAAACCCGCCAAGTGTTTGAAGACAACGGCACACCTAAATACACGGGCGCCGCACACCCACTATGTTTCACCGATGAGGTACTGGATCATGAATTTCCAGTGGGATTCAAACCCGTAAACATAGAGGCATATGACGGAACAACAGACCCCGGAGTCTGGATTGAGGATTATATCCTACACATACATATGGCCAGAGGAGACGATCTCCACGCCATAAAATAGCTACCCCTCAAGCTCAAAGGGCCATCTCGGCATTGGCTCAAAAGCCTCCCAGAAAATACCATTGGAAGTTGGGAAGAACTCGAGGACGTTTCGAGCAAATTTTCAGGGGACTTATGTCCGCCCTCCGGATGCAGACGATTTAAGTCACATAACTCAACAGCCCAGAGAGTCAGCACGCAAATTCTGGAACAGGTTCCTCACCAAAAAGAACCAAATAGTCGACTGTCCGGACGCCGAAGCCTTAGCAGCCTTTAAGCATAACGTCCAAGACGAATGGCTCGCCAGACACCTCGGCCAGGAAAAACCAAGAACAATGGCCGCGCTAACAATCCTCATTACCCGCTTTTGTGCGGGGGAAGATAGTTGGCTGGCAAGATGCAGCACCAGCGACCCGAGTACATCCGAGGTCAGGGATGGAAATGGAAAATCACGACCCAGAAAAGATCAGTGCCGGAATAAGGAAAATGGCCCAAATAGCACGGCGGTCAACGCTGGGTTCAAAAGCTCTCGGCCGAATAATAAAACACTGCCTCTTAAGGACAACAGTGATGAGCTATCCAACCTAAACAAAATCTTGGATAGGATATGTCAAATCCATAGTACCCCCGGGAAGCCTGCAAACCATACCCACAGAGATTGTTGGGTCTTCAAGTAGTCCGGCCGACTTAACGCCGAACACAAGGGGCTCGACGCACCAAGCGAAGACGACGACGAACCCTACAAGCAGTACGCCGGAAAACAGAAGACTTTCCCACTAGAAGTCAAAACAGTGAACTCACTTCATGTGATAACAAGGAAAAATAGTGCGGCACCTGCTAAAACACGCGCCGCACGGTCCACCCCAGCAGAGTCCCGAAATTGGATGTTTAAACCAATTACTTTCGACCATCTGGATTACTCCAGAAGTGTTCGAAACACAGGAGGGACTGCTTTGGTATTGGATCCCATAATCGACGGACTACAATTTACACAAAGTCCTAATGGATGGCGGCAGCGATATAAACCTGCTATACCAGGACACCATCCGCAGAATGGGGATAGACCCTAGCAAAATTCGCCGTAGTAGCACTTCCTCAAAGGAGTGACGCCAGGCCTTTACGCCAATTGTACAGGCTCTGTACTACTAGAGGTCGTGTTCGGTTCATCCGACAACCTCCGTTGCGAAAAGCTCATTTTCCATATCGCCCCATTCAAAAGTAGCCATCAAGCACTACTGGGACGCGAAGCTTTCACCCGCTTTAACGCAATACCGCATTACGTGTCTCTTATGCTTAAAATGCCCGGTCCATGCGGCATAATCTCATTAAAGGGTAACTCCGAGTGTTCCTCGAACCGCGGAAAACGTGAGACTGCTTTGATAGCCACACACTAATCCGACCTCGCTGCCCAAAGCCCCTAAAAATAGGTCATTCAGACCTCGGACATGGTTAGGCGAGTCCGGCATAAATAAACAAGGGGCTTCCCAGCCGCATACCTCTTTACAAGGGGCTGCACGTATAAACAATGAGAGCCAATAAAGCTCAACTTCATTCATCTTCCAAATCATACTTTATTTTAAATACATCTTTTGCACAATATTTTTTCCAAACTAAGTTCTTCTCTTTTATAGATGAAGCATGTGCTACACCCGTCCAGGATACAGCATAACAGAGACACAGGCGCAGACGTGCAGCAGGGACCCGTTGCAAGGATTCTCTTCAGATTAAGACCCTGCGTAAACCTTTCTTACTGTCTCTTGTTGATACACATCCCCCGGTTTCCTACCATAACCGAGGAGGAGGCTGGCGTTTTGGCATCGGCCGCGTCAGAAGTTCTCGCCCGTACCTGGACACTAGGGGCTTCGGGCATTGTTCTGCTCGGTATCATAAAGACCGAATACCTCAGGGAGTGTTTGGCGTCTCGAGTTAGGCCTTATATGCATTAGCTCCGAATCATGTCTTTGGTCAAATGTTGGGTTTGCCTGGCTCCTGTGTTTTGCTGCCTTATGTTCCACTCCATCGGCTAACGCGGCACCAGGAGAACTACTGCGATTGTGCCCCGGTTCGGCCGGGCGAGCACCTCAGTAGAGAAAGCCGAAAACTGACTGTCATGATATAGCGAGAGACTGGTCAACCACTCGATCGACTACTGGAATGTTTAGAATTCCTCCGCTTTGACGAAGGACCGCTTTCTGGTCAGGCACATACGCGCCCTGAGTTCGGAGAGCGCGGTGCCTCTAGGGGCTATATAGTAGCCCCACCATTGAGCTCCTATGGCTAAGTGAAAGTGATAAAACATTATAGTCCGGTTGCCTAGTTTGCTATGCTATCACCTCCTTCAAAGGACCAAGACGTTGGATTAAGTGTGAAAAAGCGTTTTTTTGCAAACACCCCCGCACCATGTGCGTGGGGGCTGAAGCCAAAGACTGCCATCTTTCAGGTTATACATACGTATACGGCCGCATAGGAGATAGTTCAATACTTGAACGCACAAGTATAAAAAGCCATTACATTATAAACATGATCTCACAAATCATACATGTCATTTGAACATAACATCTTTCGAGCACTGCGCCTCTATTAAACGAGCGCCCTGCAGGACTTCCTCAAAATAGTGCTCGGCGGGTAATCGGCTTTTGTTTGAACCCCGGGATGCAACATCAGTGGCATCCATCTCCACCCAGTATGTCTTAACACGGGCGAGAGCCATCCGTGCACCCTCTATGCATGCCGACCGCTTCATCGCCTTGATATGCGGCACCGCCCCAAGGAATCGCTGCAACAAGCCAAAATAACTCTCTGGCTTGGGCCTCTCTCGCCACAGATGAGCCACCACATTCGCCATGGCAAGTCCGGACAATCTATTCAGCTCAGCCCACTCAGACCGATCGGTCAACGGAAGTGGACGCTCCGGACTATGGAATTGAGACCAGAAAAGCTCTTCCATTTCGTGATCCTTCTGGCTTCGGAAGTGCACCACTGCGTCCACTGCACTCGCCGCCAAATCCAGATAAGGATCCTCCGCACCACACAATTGGCCCAACTGAGCATAATTCGGATCCGTGAACTTCCTACGCAGCAGAAAGGGATTTCCCGCCGCAATGTCTCTGGCCTGACGCAGTTCCTCCTTCATAGCCCACATCGCACTACGGGCATCCTTGGCTTCGGCGGCGGCCTTCTTCAGGTCCTCTTCCTCTGCTCGGCGTTCTCTTTCAAGAACCTCATAGCGGTCGGTAGCATCTTGTAATTTCACGGCCATTCCGGCCATCTCCTCCCTGCTTTGGCAGTGAGCAGCCTTTTCGGCTTTTAGCTCTTCCACTGCCTTCGAGGCAGCCGCATCACTTTTCCTGGCTTGCTCCTTGGCTCGAGAAACCTCTGCTCGAAGGTCTTCCACAGCAGCGGCACCATCTGCATCAAGCATACAAATTGTAAGGAACGGGCATCAGCTCCCTTACTAGGTGACCGCGGAGCAACCACCTACCTTGTGACTCGTCATGTCGTTTATTGACCAGCGCGATGTCCGCATCCGCAACGTCGAGTTGCCGCTTCAGCTTGGCAACTCCATCAGTCCGGCTGGCCACCGAACGTTCCGCCACCTGCATAGGAAAGGCGACATTCTATAACTGGGATTATGATCCTCGGCACGGTGTCGCTTTCGACAGCATACCAAGTCTCAGGGGCTACTATCTATACAGGGCGCGCTCCATGTGCAAAATTGTCAAAAGGTATATCATTTTTTGCGTACCTCAAACCCCGTCAGCAAACTTCCGACGGCCTCATACAACCCGCTCTCGGCGGATGAGATCCTTTCAATCACCATACTCATTAATGTGCGGTGATCTTCTGAGATGGACGCCCTCTCGAGCAAATCCTGCAGCTCCACCAGCCGTACTCCAGTGGGTGCCAAACTCCCCGGCCCCGCCGGACTCAGGGAGACCCTCCGTGACGACACCTCAGGGTCGTCTGCCCCGCCCAACGGGGCGGCAGATGGAGGCGTTTCGCTCTCCATCATCTCCGGACGAAGGTCCCCGGAAGATGAGCTCTGCTAAGAAGGGCTGAGATCCGAACTACAAGGTGAAAACTTCGGTTAACCTTAGAAACAAAGTAGGGATCTCCCCTATTACGAAACCCCCCTTTTTACTTACGGCTTGCTGGAGGGCTGATTCCTTTGGGGAGACTGTGCGGCCGGGGCTCTTCCCGGCACAGGACCTTCCGGTGATTTCTTTCCCCGCTTTGAGGCCTTGGCCTCCGGGTCTTCGGAAGCGGTCCTCTTCTCCCCCTGGAGGGAGGGACTCTCGATTCCCCCCTTACTGAAAGCCTCCTTGGCAAAGGTGGTAGTTTCCCTGTGCCCCACTTCGCCCTCCTCCGAAGGTGCAACCTCCAGCATTTTGATTAACACGGGATCCAGTGTGGTCTCAGGGAGGGGGGCCGGACACCGTATCAGTTTTGCTTGCGCTATCGACTCCTGTCCAAGGGATAGCTGGTTAAAAGGCAAACCCATGATAAATAAATGGACAATGTGTCCGGACACATGGCTACTTACTTGAGTATCCGGGCGATTGCATCTTAGGCCAGCGTCCTCGGTCAAGTCCGGACGCATCTCTTGTGATCCGAAGAAAAGTTTGTACATCTCCACGGGTGTCAAACCCATGAAGTGCTAGAGAGCTCGTGGTCCCTCCGGGTTAAATTCCCACAGGAGGACGGGCCGACGTTTGCTGTGCAGAAGGCGCCGAATCAGCATAACCTATGCCACTACGACCAGATTGATCTCCCTTTCTTGGAGGTCTCGAATCCGGCCCTGCAACAGGGGTACGTCTTTGGACGGCCCCCAGTCAAGCCCTTTGTTGACCCATGACATCAGCCGTTGTGGAGGGCCCGGGTGAAAGGCGGGTGGCGGCCCCTGCCTGCTGCCCCTGGGAGCGGTGATATAGAACCACTCATGTTGCCACAAGCTGAGCTCCTCCTGAAAAGAGCCCTCAGGCCATGGAGCATCGGCCCTCTTGCTTATAACCGCCCCGCCGAACTCTGCCTGACGCCCCTCAATCATTTTCGGCTCCACGTCGGGTTTTGAGCCACAAGCCGAAGTGAGTGGTAGTGCGGAGGAAGGCTTCGCAGACGATAATGAATGATGAGATGTGGAGGATGGACTCCGGAGCCAAATCATGGAATTCCAGCCCATAGTAAAACATGAGCCCCCTCACGAAGGGATCCATCGGGAAGCCTAAACCCCGACGGAGGTGAGACACGAACACGACACTCTCGCCGGGCTCGGGAGTAGGAATAACTTGCCCTTGGGCAGGCAACCTGTGAGAAGTCTCGTAGGTTAAGTACCTGGCGTCTCTCAGCTTTAGCACGTCCTCTTCCGTGATGGAAGAGGGCATCCACCGGCCTCGTAGGTCGGAGCCGGACATTGTCGAAGGACGGAAGTACCCGAATCTGTATCCCTGGGAGTTCGAACTTGGGGCGAGGGGCGGATTCGATTGAGGATTGAAGAAAAAGAATGGGCCTTGGTCTCATTATAAAGAGGGAGAATACCAAGAGCCGTCCCCGTGACCGTTTGGAACCCGCCTTCGATGGAGGGGGCGTGGCAACGGGCGCGGCTGGGTTACCCACGTCCGTATTGATGAGAATCCCGGAATAAGGGGAACACGATCTCTGGTTCGACAAGACGTGCCAAGGAAACCGCTTTGCTAAACGCGCAGAGGTGGTATAATAAAAACGATTCGAGTAAAGGCTTGGTTGTGGTGTGACATCACGCCACAAAATACGTTAGCAGATTGAACTTGTGTAAATATTATTCTCTCTACGGTGGTATGTGGAATTTATTTTGTAGAGCCGGACACTATCCTGGTGTTCACAATCTTCTATAAATTATTCGGAGGAGGAACCCACCTTGCAATGACGAAGACAATATGCGCGCCGGACTCATTTTCATTGAAGCCTGGTTCAGGGGCTACTGAGGGAGTCCTGGACTAGGGGTTGTCCGGATAGCTGAACTATCATCATCGACTGGACTCCAAGACTATGAAGATACAAGATTGAAGACTTCGTCCCGTGTCCGGATGGGACTTTCCTTGGCGTGGAAGGCAAGCTTGGCGATACGGATATGTAGATCTCCTACCATTGTAACCGACTCTGTGTAACCCTAGCCCTCTCCGGTGTCTATATAAACCGGATGGCTTTAGTCCATAGGACGAACAACAATCATACCATAGGCTAGCTTCTAGGGTTTAGCCTCCTTGATCTCGTGGTAGATCTACTCTTGTAATACCCACATCATCAATATCAATCAAGCAGGACATAGGGTTTTACCTCCATCAAGAGGGCCCGAACCTGGGTAAAACATCGTGTCCCTTGTCTCCTGTTACCATCCGCCTAGACGCACAGTTTGGGACCCCCTACCCGAGATCCGCCGGTTTTGACACCGACAACCATCCTTTCCCTCCATAACACCATTTTGTCTTTCAAAACATAATGAAAAAATCAGGTAAACCACAAATAGTTTACTAGAAAGAATCGTGGGGGATGCGATATAAAATATCTTCGCGCACCATCTTGTCTTGCTTATGCAGGAAGCTTCGTCGTCTACAGTCCACCGCCCCCGCTTGAACTACACTTGCGTGCCAGTACCTCATGGCACCGATCAAAATGTTTTTGCCACCGCAGAAATATCTATCTCCCCGCCCCCTCCCTCCCACCAAAAGCCACATTTCCACTGTTCCTCCTTGCTTTCCAAGTTCAAAACTTCGCTACTTCTTACTAGCATCTCAGCCTCCTCGCGGGCGACCCTTCTTCTTGTAGCACCGCCTCCTTGCTGGCTACCCTTCTTCTTGTAGCGTCGCCTCCTCGCCGGTGACCCTTCTTCTTGTAGCGTTGCCTCCTCGCCGGTGACCCTTCTTCTTGCTGCGCGGCCTCCTCGTTGCTGGCCCTTCTTCTTGTTGTGCAGCCTCGTCGATATGGTTAGGTAATCCACACCCCACCCACACCATCCTCCTCCTTTCCCATCCCACATCCCCCGGCTGATGGCGCGACACCTTCCGCCGAAATCACTGTCCCCCTCCTCCAATTAAGCGCCGCCCACAGCCATTTTGCACCCAGTATAATGTGGAGCTCAGTAGCATCTGGCAGCGGAGAAGCAAATCACAGCCGCACACGCACATGAGGTCGCTATTGCTGCCATGCGTGCCGTCCGCGAGATATTGGAGGAGCACCTCGTCTTCGAGGCCACCGCGAACACCGCCACGCGGTTGTCTACTTTAAAATACAGTTCGTGCTGTTTTCTTGAGGCCACCGCCAACGCCTTCTAGTGATTTGTCCTCTGTAATGTTAATATGCAATCTGATGTTCAGTTTACAGTTTGGTCCTATGAAATGTAATGTTCACTTAACACTTTGGTCCTCTGAAATGTAATGTTTAGTTAACAGTTTGGTCCAACAATTGCTACATTTCGTAGTAGTGTTCTCAAGCATTCTTTGTTTTGTTAACTGTCCTATCTTCTAGTACATGTTTCTATTCTGCAATGTCATGCTTAGTTAACTATTTTGGTTCATTTGGTCTGCTGTCCATTTAACTGTTTGGTTTAGTTCTGCAATTTGATTTTCATTTGTTGTGGGCACAATTTGGTATTGTTATGCATGTGAAATAAATTTAATTTGGATGTACTCAATACATATTCTACTGATAGGATGACAACTCTCAGTTAACCTGATCAAGATCTTCCTTATGTGTGTTGCAGGGAAACAATGGGAGACACTACGGTATACCATCGAGGTTTGTTCAAGCATGGTCCTTTGGCTAATAGCACATTATTGTGCAGTTGCAGGAATCATTTTAATATTTAGGTTTCTTATAATTTGGTCTTGCACATGTAGGTCCTACTATCAAAGGCTTAGACCCACTGTTCGACCCATTTTGCATATAGGGAAATGAGATGTCCATGAATATCAGTCAAGTTAAGAAACTCAGAAAGATTGTTAGGATGAAGAAACTTGCGAAGAATAACAGCAAGATCTTTGTTTGCACAATGAAGAAACATCAGTCAACTATAGGATGGTACTAACTCTTTTACCTTGTTTTTACCCCTTGCGCCATCAGTCAACTATAGGATGGTACTAGGTCTTTTACCTTGTTTGCATATCTTTGTTTTTCAGTACTTTTCAAATCAGTTCACTGATGATTACCTCTCAAACCACCTGCATGGTCAAGAGGCGAGGAAGGTATTCATTCAACACCCACGGTACAATATTGAAGTCTTGCTAAAGAGTACGAAGGTTGGGCGGGCAATTATCCATAGCCACTAGCCTAAAGTTGCAAGGACATTCAACATCACTAAAGGCTCAACATTTGCCTTCCGCTTCTGCAGTTTCCCAGGTGAGATTCATCTATCTATTTACCGTGTATGTTTCTACTTTCCAAAAAAAATTGATGTTGCATGTGAAACTTGGTGCTGTTGTGTAATGGCGGAACTGAGTGCCGAAGCTATATGATGTAATTTGATTATGAAATCATGGTTGCTGTTATACAGATATGAAATAGCTGGTGTGTTTTTATAAGAAATATCAATTTGATTAGTACATGGATTATCAATAATAGGCTAATTCCCTGCTTATTGGGGTTTTCTATTGTAGATGGTTACTCAGACATCACCATGGGCGATGAACTCAAACAACCCACACGGTTTCTAGAAAGTAGATGTGTTCGATCAACTAACAATCACACATGCCTTCCGGTAGAGAACTGTTTGCATTAGGCTGCCTTGCACAAACGTTTCCACACAAAAACTGTGTGTGATATACATACGAGCAGAATTTTTTTTCTGGGATTCACCGTGTGGGATGTACATATGAACGAAAACAATTGGGTTTCGATGCCCTGCCAGATCGCACACGAACTCATTTTTCCCCAGCCAGTGTTCCGGGAGGGCCTATCCCCGACGGTTTCTGGTTCCAAACACCATCGCGGAAAGGGGTTAAAAACCGTTTTTATAGCACGTCGCTATAGATGGTTTGTATTGGAGGGTATAAGCCATGGTAAAGTTAGAATACGGTAGATATAATGAAATGAGAAAATATGAATGGGTTTGCAACAATACTTAAAGTGGTAATTTACTTTATTATACTAACGGATCTCAAGAATGTTTTATTAAGTTTTGTGTGATTGAAATTTTCAAGTTTTGGGTAAGATCACGATGGATGAAGGAATAAGGAGTATCAAGAGCCTAAGCTTGGGGATGCCCCATGGCACTCCAAGATAATAATCAAGGAGAACCAATCAACTAAGCTTGGGGATGCCCCAGATGGCATCCCCTCTTTCTTCTAACGACCATCTGTAATTTTACTTGGATCTATATTTTTATTCGTCACATATCATAAGTTTTCCTTGGAGCATCTTGTATTATATGAATCTTTTCTTGGTTTGCTTTTTATTTGTCACAAGTATCCTTGCTGGACACACCTATTTGAGATAGCCAAAATTATGCTATGATTTGATAGAATTTCTCTATGTGCTTCACTTAAAATTTTTGAGCTATGGAATTGCTCTAGTGCTTCACTTATATATTTTTGAGCACGGTGTCCTTTATATTTTTTGAAGAAATACTCTCATGATTCACATAGATTAATTTGGTAGTTAGTAAATTTTGGAAGAAATTCTCTCATGCTTCACTTATATTATTTTGAGACAAAGAAAATTTTTATGCTCATGTTCTTCACTTAAATGTATTTGAGCTTGTCAAAAGCAATTGCAACATATGGAAGTAGTCCCAAAGTGATAGATGTTCAAGAAGGATATAATATTTTTTTCATGAAGATCATTGCACAAAATAAACTTGATTCCTTGTAATAGTTTTGAGATATGTTGATAGTAATATGTGAGTCATGTTGGTGAGTAATCATGCTTTAGTAAGAATATTGGTGTTAAGATTTGTGATTCCCTATGCAAGCACGAAAGTCAATAGTTATGTAATGAAATTACATCCTACTTGTGGTGCATTATTCGGTGTTAGTTATGCTTAATGCCCGTTTATGAGAATTTTGGTTTCTTGGTTGGTTGCTTCTCAATCTATTTGCTAGCCTCCTCTTGTACTTAGTAGAAATACTACTTGTGCA
The DNA here is from genome assembly GCF_002162155.2 of Triticum dicoccoides. Lineage (NCBI taxonomy): Eukaryota > Viridiplantae > Streptophyta > Magnoliopsida > Poales > Poaceae > Triticum > Triticum dicoccoides. Next base: position 371,966,927 of record NC_041381.1, on the reverse strand, counting down.
TCCAAAATCCTTAAACCCAGTTCTGCCATATGAGTCCACCATACCTACCTATATGTGGTATTTCCGTGCCGTTCTAAGCAAATTTGTATGTGCCAACTCTAATTTTCAAAATGAATTTCCTTTTTGTGTGCCCGTACCGCTCATGAAGCGACAGGGGTTGGCCAATATTTTCCATGCTAGATGTGTTATTCTCAAGATGAGTGTTTGTTCACTTGTCATTGCAAAAGAGTACGATGGTAATTGGGATTTCCACTCCCGAAATGAAAAATGAATTTACTTCATGTTGTCAAATAATAAATTCCTTGGAAAGTGTTGGTATGGAAGGCACTCGTGGATACGGCTAGCCATGGATTGTGAAAGAATGGTGAAAAAAGGAATAAGCTTTATTTTATGTTTGGCAACCGCCTATAATATATCTAGCATGGAAAGTGTTGGGAATTACTTGGTCGTTTTTGTTGACGGGAAAATAACGCCTCTCAAAATATTTTATCTCTCAATTTAAGCTTTGAGCTATGGCACCTCTACAAATCCCTACTTCCCACTGCAAGGGGCCTATCTATTTACTTTATGCAATTTTATTTTTATTTGATCCTCCATCTTCTCCTATGAAGCACCAACTAAGGGGCCCTATGATCTTACTTGAGCAGTGGATGTAGCTAATATTCGAGTGTGTTTCATGAATGGATCAATGATTGAGCATGATGGGCTAGGGATAACTTTCTTTAGTGTCAATATTTTGAAAGACATGGTTGCTTGTTTATATGCTTTAGTATTGAAGTCTTCATATCAAATATAGACCATTGCTTTGAACCATCTAAAAGTCCAAATGTTCATGCTACAAAAGAAAAGAATATGTGATGAAAATGTTAGGCAACATTCCACATCAAAAAATTTGTTTTTTATCATTTACCTACTTGAGGACGAACAGGAATTAAGCTTGGTGATGCTGATACATCTCCAACGTATATGTAATTTTTGATTGTTCCACGCTGTTATATTATCATTCTTGGATGTTTTACAATAATTTTGTAGCAACTTTATATCATTTTTGGGACTAACCTATTGACATAGTGCCCAGTGCCAGTTCCTGTTTTTTTACTTTGCAAAATATCAGTACCAAACGAAGTCCAAATGCCACAAAACTCTTTGGAGATTTTTTGGATTAGAAGACAACATGGGAGCCAAGGAAGCACCGGGGGGAGGCCCGTGTGGCCCATGATACACCTGAGCACGCCAGAGGCCCCTGGCGTGTCTTGATGTATCGTGGGGCCCACTGAGGTCCTCTCCACCGCCTCTTCACTCTATAAATACCCAAATATTCTAGAAACCCTGGAGGCACAGATAAAACACAATTCCAGCCACTACAAGTTCCAGAACCATGAGATCCAATCTACACCATCATGGAGGGGTTCATCATCCTCATGGGTGCCTCTCCGATGATGCATGGGTATTTCACATAGACCTATGGGTTCGTAGGCTGTAACTAGATGGCTTTCTCTCTCTTTTTGATTCTCAATACAATGGTCTCTTGGAGATCTATTTGATGTAATGACTTTTTGTGGTGTGTTTGTTGGGATCCGATGAAGTTCTAGTGTATGATCATATCTCTATCCGTGAATATTATTTGAGTCTTCTTTGATCTCTTATATGCATGATTACTTATAGCCTCGTATTTCTTCTTCGAATATTTGGTTTAGTTAGGCCGACTAGATCGATTTTTTTTGCCATGGGAAGAGGTGCTTTGTGATGGGTTCGATCTTACGGTGTCCTCACCCAGTGACAGAAGGGGTAGCGAGGCACGTATGTATCGTTGCTATTAAGTATAACAAGATGGGTTCTATTCCTACATGAATAGATCTTATCTACATCATGCCACCATTCGTATTGCATTACTCCGTTTCTCCATGAACTTACTACACTAGATGCATGCTAGATAGCGGTCTTGTGGAGTAATAGTAGCAGATGTAGAATCATTTCGGTCTACTAATCTTGTATGTGATGCCTATATAATGATCATTGCCTTGGATATCATCATAATTATTTGATCTTCTATCAATTGCCCAACAGTAATTTGTTTACCCACCGTATGCTATTGTCTCGAGAGAAGCCACTAGTGAAATCTACTGCCCCGGGTCTATCTTTTATCATATTGCCTTCCGATCTATTTTTCATCACTTTTGTTTTCTGATATATTATTCCAAAAACCCAAAAATACCTTGCTACACTTTTTATTTGCATCTTTTATTTCGTGTTTTATTCAGATATATATATACAAACTCATACTATTTAATCTATCTTTTTACCGAGGAGGGATTGACAACCCCTCTTATGCTTTGGGTTGCGAGGTTTTGTTCTTTGTGTGCAGGTACCGTTTACATAGTGTTGCTTGGTTCTCCTACTGGTTCGATAACCTAGGTTTCATAACTGGGGGAGATACCTACCGTAGTTGTACTTCCTCTTTCGGGAAATACCGATGCGGATACAAGCAATCAGGCCAATGGCTATCTTTACAAGGGTCGACACACTGCCCATTTGTAGTAGCTAAGAAGCACCTCCCGAGCTCCTTGCCGGAAAGGTTGCACTCTCTGTACACCGGGCATTTCCATGCATAATTCTACCAAAGCAGGAGTAGGGTTTTACGCTTCACAGCGGCCCGAACCTATGTAAAAATGCTCGAGTGCTCTTGGTTGTTGCTGCTCTTTGTGTGTTGCGGGCCCTCGCCAAATGTAAAAGGGCCTCATGGCCCATAGATTGTCGTACACTGACATCTTTGGTGCGCCTGGTAGGGGTGAGGGAGTCCTGGATTAGGGGGTCCTCGGACAGCCGGACTATATACTTTGGTCGGACTGTTGGACTATGAAGATACAAGATTGAAGACTTCATCCCATGTCCGGGTGGGACTTTACTTTGCGTAGAAGGTAAGCTTGGCAATCCGGATATGTAGATCTGCTTCTCTGTAACCGACTCTGTGTAACCCTAGCCCCTTCTGGTGTCTATATAAACCGGAGGGTTTCGTCCGTAGGACAACAACAATCGTACCATAGGCTAGCTTCTAGGGTTTAGCCTCTATGATCTCATGGTAGATCAACTCTTGTAATACTCATATCATCAAGATTAATCAAGCAGGAAGTAGGGTATTACCTCCATCGAGAGGGCCCGAACCTGGGTAAACATTGTGTCCCCCGCCTCCTGTTACCATTAGCCTTAGACGCATAGTTCGGGACCCCCTAACCGAGATCCTCCGGTTTTGACATCGACAAGGGGCACTGCACACATGAATCTGCATTAGCTGCATCAGTAGCATCGTCTTTATGATCGTCATCATCACGCATGGCTCCCAAGAAGGCCAAGGGCGCTGTTGCTCCTTCCACCTCCAAGGCGTTGTCTCACGCGCGCATGGGGGATGGAGGCAAAGGCGGACAAGCTTCACACTCCCGCGCTGGCGATAATGGAAGCCAACTTCCTTGTCACTCTAGCGACCCTAGTCACCAGGCCGATGGTGAGAAGAGCACCACAAGCCTCAACAGCAAGGCAATGCCAAAGGGCGGAGTCATGAAGAACGTGCCGAAGCCACCGCAGAACGAGGAAGACCTTCCTCGTCCCGGCAGCGAGCGTGACCCACCATATCATCACTCTCAAGACCCAAGACCCAAGTCACAATAACGAGCGCCACTCCAAGGTGCGCTCCAAGGACGGTCATGGCCAACAAGCATGTCATGCTTCTGGTGATCCACAAGCTCCACCACATGACAAGAATGGATCTCCTCTTGGTTCAACCAGGAGTCGAGACCCATGCCACACCCCTGGTGGTCATCCAGTGCCGTCGCAGGCGTGAGATAGAGTTCCTCCTAGCCCAGCCAAGAGTCGCGAGCCGTCTCACGCCCCGGCGTCATAGATGCCATGCACTACAAAGGAAGGTATGGCGCAAGCACAGTTGCTGCTCAAGTTCCCTCTGGCAGATCCTCAAATGGATTAGTGGTGTACCACGATCTAGAGCTTGATCGCCTTCGCCGGCAGCAAAAACACCTGTCAAGGAGAGCCTTCACGGCGGTTGCACATGGAGCCAACAAGGGCGATCGAAGAGCGCATTGGAGGACCAACTTAGACGGGGCAACCAACAATGCAGTCCCTATAGCACACTCTGCACCAATATCGGTGCAATGATGTTCGTGATTATATATCTATGGCCTCGACCGATCCACGAAGCCAGCGCCAAGTCTTGCAGAACCGGCAAGGATAGGATGCACATGAGCGGATTGAGCAGCGCCGAGAGGCTCGCCAGCAATCTGATGCACACACCGGACTGGAAGCAAGTAAGCCTGTGCCAGAGTATCCTAGAGCCTTGCCATATGATACTGGCTGCCCAACATTTACTCATGAGCTGCGCCAAGTTTGTTGGACCTCTTCCCAGAGTTTCAATCCAGACTTGTCAGAAGAATATGACGACAAGATCAACCCATCTGAGTTCCTCGATATCTACACCGTAGCTGCTCAAGCTATCGGAGGTAGAGACGAGAAGGTTCTAGACAATCACTTTCCATTGGTCTCAAGCCCAACATGAGATCTTGGTTGATGAAATTGCCGGAGGGCTCAATTTCATCATAGGTGGATTTATGCCATCAGTTTTTTGGTGCATACCAAGGTGAACACAAGCTCCCTGGGAAGCCCATCGACCTGCATGTGCTTCCACAAAAGCCCGATGAGCCCCTCCTCAAATACATCCAGAGATTTAGTCGTGTGCACCACAACATCCCTAATGTACATCCTGGCGCTGTTATTGCTGCATTCCACAATAACGCAAGCACTCGCAGAATGCGAGAGAAGATGGACATCAAGAAAGTCAAAGATATCGCAGAGCTGTATGCTCTTGCCGACAAGTGTGCACATGCTAAAGAAGGGAGGCAACTCCCTGGTACTTGCGAGTTGTGTTGGGATTTCCTAGAAGAGGAGAGGATGATGCAGTACTGTAGAGATAAGTATTTCCTTAGTTAAGAACCAAGGTTATCAATCCAATAGGAGAACCACACGAAACCTCATTACCAGCACCTGCACACACAAAAGCAAATACGTGCACCCAATGCAAACAAGGGGGTTGTCAATCCCCTCGACGGTTAATTGTAAATCAGATCTCATAGTGATAAATAGATAGATTAAAACACAAATAAGACAATGGTAAATAAATTGCAGAAAGGTATTTTTGGATTATATATATGATCTCCACCCATCGACTGCTATCCAACATGCATCTAGAGTTTAAGTTAATAAAAACGGAGTAACGCCTTAAGCAAGATGACATGATGTAGACAAAGTAAATCCAACCAATATGAATAAACCATGTTGTTTTCCCCTTAATGAAAACAATACAAATACGTGTCTTGTCCCCTTATGTCACTGGGATACAGATCACCACAATATTGAACCCATTACAAAGCACCTCTTCCATTGCAAGATAACTCAATCTAGTTGGCCAAACCAAACAGATAGATCTGAGAGAAATACAAAGCTATAATAATCATGCACATAAGAATTCAGAAAAGTCTGGAATATTTATCATGAACAATCTGATCATAAACCCACAATTCAACGGATCCCAACAAGCACACCGCAAAAGAATATTGCATTGGATAGAACTCAAAGAACATCGAGGAGAACATTGTATTGAAGATCAAAGAGAGCATAGAAACCATCTAGCTACTAGCTATGGACCAGTAGGTCAGTGGTAAAATACTCACACATCATCGGAAGGGCAACAAAGTTGATTTAGAAGCCCTCCATGATCTATTCCCCCTTCAGCAGAGTGCCAGAAAAGGCCTCCAGATGAGATCATGGAAGAACAGAAACTTGCGGCGGAGAAAAAAGTATTTTGGGTGGCTCTCCGTTGGTTTCCCGATTTTAGAGAATTATAGAGGTGGAATTAGGTTAGACGGAGCCCCAAGGGACCCAGAAGGTACTAGGGCACCCCCAGGGCGCGCCATAGTGCCTTGACATCTACTCCTTTGCCTTGTGGCTTCCCCTCGAAGCTTCTAAGGTCTCTATTGTCTGGAAAAAATGTCAAAAAGTTTCATAGCGTCTGGACTCCATTTGGTACTGATTTCTTGGAAAACCAAAAATGAAAAAAAAACAACTAACACTTGGCACTGGGTTAATAGGTTAGTCCCAGAAAAGGAACTATATATCAAACATCCAAGATTGATACTATAATAGCATGGAACAATAAAAAATTATAGATATGTTGGAGACATGTAAACATCAAACAGAATTTTTGATGTCACTACAAAAAAAATACACTTCCGTGATGATACGTGTTTGTCACAGTAGGTCGCATTTTTTGTCATGCATGTACATCCATGACGATTTTATGAGAGAATCAAGATAGTCATACATGTGCTGTTGTAGAAGTGTTCCATGACATTACCAAAATTATCATCACGGAAGTGTCCACTTCCATGATGATAAATCACGCGTCACCGAAGTGCTTTCGTCAAGGGTGACAAACACATGGCATCCACCGTAACGGAACACCGTTAAGCTATCAGGTCGGGTTTTGGATCCAATAACCCGTTAACAGCCATGACCAATGGGGATTTTCCATGTGTAAAATCATCATTGGCTGGAGGAAACACGTGTCGGCTCATCGTTGGGACATATGTCATCCACTCATTGGACAGAAGGCGCCTATGATACGTCGACCCGTGGCAGGGCCCAACGGAGGCCCATTCCTGTGAAAAGGCCGGCCGGTTTGACTTGGTCAAAAGGTGGCGGGCCAGCCCATGGAAAGCCTGTTAACGGCCTGTTCACTTATAGCCCATTTACAGCCCGCTAACCCAAGGCCCGTTACGCCCTATCCGAATTAGGCCCAGTAACGTCATCTGGGCCATCCAATATGATTCCAGCCCATTTTCACTTCTGGACCATGTATGGCCCATGACGTCGTTTTGGCCCATATGAGGCCCTTTGTAACTCTTGGCCCATTAACAGCCCATGGTGAAACTGGCCCATAATGAACAGTGTATCACTTTACACCCATTAACGGCTCATGGTGAAACTAGCCCGTAATGAACAGTGTATCACTTTATACCCATTAACGGCCTGTTATTCCGTTGGGCTGTTTCTAGCCCATGTTATTTTTTGGCCTTCTCAGAGCCCATTAATTCTTGGGCTCATTTCCAGCATTTGTTTCCTTACGATCCGTTACTATCATTTTTTGCTTGTGGGCCCAAATTCAGCCCGTGGTTACAGTCGGCCCGTTTGTGGTCCGTTAATTTGTTGGGCCGTTTTCATAGCGTCATCAAATACGGCCTATTAACGATGGCCCGTTATGGTCGACCCATGAACGGACGATTCCAACTCTAGCCTGTTTACGGCCATAATGCGGTCTGTTATTGGCCCATGTTTGGCTAATCGATCATACAGCCCGTATAAGGCCCATTGATGATATGTCACATAGAAGGCCCATTGTTTCTACGGCCCATAGAAGGCCCACTGTTTCTATGGCCCGTAGAAGGCCCACTGTTTCTACGGCCCGTAGAAGGCCCACTATTTCTATGGCCCGTAGAAGGCCCACTGTTTCTACGACCCGTAGAAGGCCCGCTGTTTCTATGGCCCGTAGGAGGCCTAGTCTCGCTACAGTAAATATTAGCCCATGGTTATTGTGGCCTAGTTTTAAAAAATAGGTTATTGCAGCCACTAGCAAACCGCGGAAAAAGAACTGCACTAACTACAAGCAAACAAATAAACAAGACAACAAGGAAATAAATAAGCAAGCAACTTATGCTAGGCTATCACATCTATTACACATATTACATCCACTGGGCATCAAAGTTCGCCACCAGTGCAAATATAGGGAACAAAGCAGCATATAAACGCCGCAGCAAAACAAGTCCAGAACTGAAACCACTTCAAAGGAGTTCAAGAAACAATATCCTGGGTACCCATAATGCTGGCAAGATGCTTAGCAAGCTTATTAACTTTCTCTTGTTTGGTGCTTAAATCCTCCAGCGCTTGTTGTTGCACAAGAAAATACGCATCTGAATTCTGCAGGGACTTCCTCAGTCCTTCGGTTTCTTGCCGCAGCACAGCTGACTGATGCCTTTTAGCTTGTAGCTGAGACTGAAGAAGTCGAAGTGATTCAGGCAGCGAGTTCGAAGAGCTTGTGCCAGCGGTACTGGCTAGTAACTCGAACACTACATCAACGCAGGACTGTGGGGTTTTCTCACTGTCTACAAGATTCTACAAGATCATTTTTATCACCTTTCTTGATGACCAACAGGGTTGTCTCACTATCTTGAACCTTATCTGCATTACTTTCTCTACCATTGCATAGTGGGGTCTCTTCTCCAATATTCTGTTTGCATACTACAAGAGAAACAAGCAGACACATCATAGGTTTAGCTTGTAGTATATGAAATTCATTTTGGTAAACCGATTCGGTAGTAAGGTGGACAGGATAAGAGCATGAAACAAACATATATCTCTGTACTATGGTCACTGTATTGTCCATATCATTCTCGTTTATGTTCCCTAATCAGGATAGAGACATAGTTCAACTCATATATTTTTAAGACACAACAACATAGACAGAATATAAGTGTGAGAAACTACACGGCATTGGCAGCACTTGTAATGTGCATCACATGAGAACATAACTGTTTATACAACTTAAACTGAAATCAACATAGAGAAAGAAGTTAGAATAGCAATCCAGTTAAAGAAATAGGTTTAAAACATACCTGTTGGGCCATTGGAGTTTCAGTTGGATCCTTAAAATTCGAAAGTAGTTGGTATGAGTAAATACAGTGATGCAACACCAAAGGAGTATGGACCATAGCTACAGAATCTGAGCTGAGAACAGTTGCTCTTCTGCTTTAAACATGGAGTTTGGGTTAGTTGTGGTGGTCTTCGTGCTTTGGGCACTGCAGTAGATTTACAAACTGCTCGTGTGGGGGTACTCTGTGGTGGACATGGTGCTTTGTCAACTAGAAGTGGGTTACTATCTGCTGGGGTTGTGGTTAGATGGGTTGTAGTTGGTTCTCTGCCCAACGGTGTAAGTGTGCAATCTGGAAGAGTCTCAATTATGTGTGGTGGGGCTAATTTGTGGGCCAGTACAACCATGGTTCTATCTGCATCGACGGGTAGCACCGTCTTTTGTGAAGAACGGGTTTTTGCTCCCTTGGATACTACCATCACCCCCTCCAATTCAAATGACTGATAAAGAAGAAAAGAAATTGAACGTGCAGACATTGTATGATAGACAGATGTGGTAATTCACATATATGTTGTCTAACCAAACAGGATAGCATGACACAATTTCACATATATGATGCCTAACTAAACAGGATAGTATGACAGAGTTTCAGATATATGATGGATAACTTAACAGGATATAATGGCATAATTCAACATATGATGAGTACCTAAATAGGATGACATGACAAAACTATATGATGTCTTTCTAAAATAGGTTGGGATGAAATAATTTACATAGATGTTGTCTAAGTATACAAGATGGCATAACATAATTGACATAATTGATTCATATACTAAGTTGCTGGCACTCGCATGTATGATCTCTAAACTAAGCAGATGGAATTCAATATTGTGCATATGATGTGTAAACTAAGCAATACAAGACACCATATGCATCATATGAGAAATATAAACATTGCAACTTAGAGCATACACCTCAGGTGGGATATAGGACTGGTCATCTGTCTCTGAATCCTCCTCTGAGGAGCTCCCTGTAACCATCGAGATATATGCTTCAACAGGTACCATTGCCTGCTCTGAAGACCTTGTTTTCACTCCAGATTTTTCCATAAACGGCTGAAATGGCTGATACACATGAAGAGTAGTTCAATATACACAGATTGTCGACAAATGGAATACATAATGAAAAAAACATGGCATGAGATAATTCACATATATGATGCCTGGCTCCATGGCGGTGCATAATTCACATATATGATAACTGGCTGAAAAACATGGCATTGCATAATTCACATATCTGATATAGAAAGCAAACAGGAGGCATTCACACAAAGCATTTCTAATCTAAGCAGATGGCATGGCAATGCAAGACACCATATGCATGATATGAGCAATATAACCCAGCCAAGTTAGAGCATGCAGCTCGAGGGGGGGGGATACGACTGGTCATCTATCTCTGAATCCTCCTCTGAGGAGCTATCTGTAACCAGCAAGAAATCTGCATCGACAGGTAGCACTGACTGCTCAGAAGACCTTATTTTCACTCCAGATTTTCCCATGACCGACTCAAATGGCTGATGCACAGGAAGAGTAGATGAATGTATAAACATTATTGACAAATGGAATACATTATGGAAAAAAATATGGCACGATACAATTCACATATACGATGACTGGCTAAACAGGATGACATTGCATGATTCACGTATATGATGGCCGGCTAAAGAAGATAGCATTGCATAATTCCCATATACTCCCTCTGTTCCTAAGTATTTGTCTTTTTAGAGATTTCAAATGGACTACCACGTACAGATGTATATAGACATATTTTAGAATGTAGATTCAGTCATTTTGTTCCGTATGTAGTCACTTGTTGAAATCTCTAAAAAGACAAATATTTAGGAATGGTGGGAGTATGATATAGAAACCAAACTGGTGGCATTCACACAAAGCAAATCTAAACTAAGCTGATGACATATAAGATGTATAATGTAAGCAGTGCAAGGCGCCATATGCATCATATGACCAACATCAGCATGCCAGCTTAGAGCAAACACCTCAGGTGGTAAACAGGCATGGTCGGCTCCTTCTGAATCCCCATATGAACAGTTATCTTCCTCTGGAATACGATCTGGAATGCAGGAGGGGGGCCCACTTCGCCCACCATGGAGCGGCGTCTGCATGACATTATATTCCCATGCAACGGTCTTCTCTTTTTCTCTACATGTTCAGTACGATTGTGTACAATATCTGACATGCATAATAAAAAAAAGTTAGATTTTGTAAGGCCTAAGGGGTGCATGCAAAAATCAAGACTAATGGTAGCAAACGAGAGGATGGATCCAAAACTAATGATAGCAGGTAGATTATAGCTTCAGTTAAAAAGATAGACAATGGATCAACTACTGTTTGTTGCCCACCCAACTTGAACCACATAGAAGACCCAAATGAACCAGATAGTAGACAGATACTATTTGTTGCTGGCTCGATATGAGACCCATGGGAATTTCAAAACTCAAGTTTGAACGATAAAGTAGCAGGTAATAATAACCGATGTATAACGTAAGCAAACACGAAAGACTGCGACCTCTCTTCTGGAACTGTGTAGTCCTCAGGTTCATCTGCTCAGTCAATGATGGTAATGCAGTTGGCGTGGCTGCTGGCAATGGGGTAGATGATCTGAGGCAGCAAAAGAAAGTCTGAAGGGGGATCTCTACTGAAGTGAACGCTTCTGTCGATGGTGCACCTCAGGTGGGGTGGATGACGGCATGGCAGGAGCAGGACATAACACACAGAGTTTTCTTTGACGCCTATCTGAAAATGAAGTAAATCTATAAGGGCTCCTTAGAATTGGAGGATTCTATAAATGCAGGGACAGGAAAAACACAAGAATAGGATAGGAATGCACGTGCAAAATAGAGCATTTGGAAACATAGGATTTCAGTCAACCTGGGTGTTTGGTTCACATGAATTGGAAGAACACACGAATGGAGAAACGTGGTCAAATTAAAGTCAAACCACGTGAAAATGAAAAAAATAAGAATCTTATTATGCCAGTAATGCAATTAGTTCTGTTCTTCATGCATATTAATTTGAAAAGGACGTCCAAGTGAATAAAATTCCTACGTTTTTTCTTCGAAAGAGACACCAAAGGAAAAAATCCTCTAGTTTTGCTTTGCTCCACTCCTTCTAACAGATTTGCATGAATAGTAGTTCCATAGCAAAGGATCCCTGAGGGATCGACATGAATGCAGAGTAACAAAGTGATGCGACGAGCATACAACCTCTTTGGCATAGCCTTGTGGACCTCAGCATCATTGGGTTGGACGTGGAGGATGGTGATGATGTTGGTGTGACTGTCGGAGGCGGGGTAGAAGATCCGAGGCCTCTGGAAACAACGCCGAGGATACTGCTCTGCTGTGATGGACGGTTCCGTTGTTGGAACAGCTCCGGTAAGGTGTACGGCGATGTTGCTGAAGCAGGACAAGAGAGACAACGTTAATCTGAAGTGGGACCCTAATATCATCTACTATAGATGATGTAAAATACATCACCAAAAAGTGCTAGATGTAAAACACATCAGCCGCGCCACGGCCGCTCCGATAGATGTTGTAAGCACTATTCACTCTGAACTTAACTGAAGAAAATGAACTTTACAGTCGAAACTGAATTTTACTGTCGAAACTGATTGAACTAGTAGCAGAGCATTGCAATAGATGTTTAGGGCGTTAGAGCACTAGTAGCAGAGAAGCAGTGATCTAAATTAGCAGACGCTCGAGCATGGAATGCACTAGCAGAGAGCAAGTTGTGCAGTAGCATCGCGAGCGAGTGCTAAAGCAGCAACTCCTGTAGCTGCCGGAGGTCGTGCAGCAGCAGCAACAGCGCAAGCGAGAGCAAGAGCAGAGCAGCAGCATGAACGAAAGCAAGAGCAGTGCAACAGCATGACTGACAGCAAGAACAGAGCCGTAGCACGAGCGAGAGCCGGAGCAGCTGCATCTAGTGCCGTTGTGGAAGTCGCCGCCGAGGAAGCAACAACATGGGGGAGAGACGCCATGGATGATGTGGCCGGCGACAGCGCCGTCGATGGAGACCCGCCATGTCTGCTCGGTATCGAGCACGGGTAGCCCCATGAGATATAATAAAAGATAAAATGCAGCGGTGAGTGCAGAACCTCCTTGGTGGCGCCAAGTTGGCGTCGGCTTCATTGGAGCAATTGGTGAGGGTGCTGCAGTTCCCATGGGGCAGGTCAAGACGGTGTTGTGGGGATTGAGGTGGCACAATAGACGAGGCGAACATCCGGGCAGCTCCTTGGAGGTGGAGGACGGGGCAGCTGATCCAGCGGGACGATGAGATCGAGAATGGATCCTCATCCAGTGTGGTGGATGATGGACGACGAGCTGTTGCGGTGGACGACATAGTCGGGGAAGAGTCACCGGCTGGGCGGCGGTCGGGAGGCCGACGAAGGTTTTGGCGGCCTCAGTGTATGAATGGGGGGGCGAAGGGGGAGGGGGGAGCCAAGCTTAGGGACGCGCTTGTCCAAAATGTAGGGTAAGTTACCAACGTACCCCCACCGGTTTTGACACCGTGACGTGGAGCTTCATTTCCGGCTGAGGAGTAGAAGGGGGATTTCGCGTGTCTGGGCTGCAGGACCGATTTAGGATGAGGAGGGAGTTCTCGCGTGCGTCAAAATTTCGGGATAGCAAGGCATGGCGCGGGTTGAAGAGGCGGGAGTTTCAAAGCAGGTGAGAGAAAAGATACTCGAGCTTGAAAATTTCGGGATAACAAGGTGTGGATTCCTTGTTCGGCAGAACAAACTTAACGTGTAAAAAAACAATTCATACAATACACAAGAGAGTCATGTCCCTTTTACTATATTGCTATAGATGCCATTGAAAAAACTACAAGAAAAATGTACAATCGGGAGAACAAGATTACCCTGCACAGTACCAAATCGAGTCGCACTTCCCTCAACAACAACAAAAAACAAATCAATTCCCACCAAAAGAATGAGTAATGTCCCTTTTTATATGATTACAAATGCCAGGATCTCGAATTTGAATTTTTGAATCCACATTATGTTGAATTCGAATATATCGTTAGGTGACCGTGCGGTTTATAATTGATGTAGTCGTACATTTTGATCTTCCATCATATATGGACATTTTACTCCACCATGTGAACATATATATTTTCGTCTACCATATGGACTAAATTTGAATCAGTTTTCCTTATTTGAATATGATTGTTGTCAAGTTATACAATAATTTAAATATTTTCTTGATAACAAAAAACATGCATATAGCAGTAATCATATTTCACTATGAACTACATGTACCATACGCTCTCCAATTCAAATATTTGTATCCATTTTATGTTGAATTCAAATCATAGTACATTATTGGTCTAGGTAGCGAGATGTTCGGGATAATCTAAACCCTGTTTTCATATGTATAATTTTCGGCTGAATTGGGACAAGTTTTGGTATAAGCTTCTTGAAAAACCGGAGATTCTCTCAACAAGCCACGTGGTTCCGAGAGTGAATGTGTCACCTTTGTGTGTGAAACGATATACGCTGCCTCCCCCCTGATTTTCTTTATAGAGGCAATATAGAACTATATGAGTGCCCTGTTAAATTTTGGAATTATTTCGGGTTCGTTTGGCCTTTTTATACATTAATTGAGTTTCTAGACTTTTAATGTGCATAATCTAAATATGAACTGCATGCACATGCTCCGGTGCACCAAAGTTGGTTGAAAAATCACATTTGTGTCCTTGGTTGAATTCTAGGTCCCATGGAAGAAATGAGAATGAAATTCAAACATCTGGGCGTCGTGACTCGGCCGAGAACATCGAGAAACTTAGATTTTAAATTCATGTAAATCCAAAACTCGCCTGGAAATCATGAAACTTGGCATGGTGTCATGTCATGGCACTAACATGTTGTGGTAAAAAAATGGGCCGATTTGGAAGCTCGTGGTTCTAAGAGGGAACGTGCCACCTTTGAGTGTGAAACGATATACGCTGCCCCCCCCCCTTGAGTTTCTTAACAAAGGCAACATAGAACTACATGAGTGCCCTGTTAAATTTTGGAATTATACCGGGTTCGTTTGTCGTTTTTTATACATAATTGAGTCTCTGGTCATTTAATGTGCATAAGTCAAATTTGAACTACAAGCACATGCTCTCGTGCACCAAAGTTAGTTGAAAAATCATATTTGTGTCCTGGGGTGAATTTCTAGGTCCCATGCAAGAAATGAGAATAAAATTCAAACATCTGGGCATCGTGTCTCGGCCGAGAACATTGAGAAACTTGGTTTTAAAATTCTTGTAAATCCAAAACACATATGAAAATCATGAAACTTGGCATGGGTGTCATGTCATGGTACTACCATGCTGTGGTAAAAAAATTGGCCAAATAGGAACATATTTTGGTATAAGCTTCTTGCAAACCGAAGCTTCTCTCAAGAAGGCTCGTGGTTCTGAGAGGGAACGTGCCACCTTTGAGTGCGAAATGATATACATTGTCCCCCTTGAGTTTATTTACAAAGGCAACATAGAACTACATGAGTGCCCTGTTAATTTTTGGAATTATTCCGGCTTCGTTTGGCCTTATTTACACATTAATTGAGTTT
Organism: Triticum dicoccoides; assembly: GCF_002162155.2. Lineage (NCBI taxonomy): Eukaryota > Viridiplantae > Streptophyta > Magnoliopsida > Poales > Poaceae > Triticum > Triticum dicoccoides. The sequence goes on along the minus strand of NC_041381.1, from coordinate 371,951,589 downwards.
TTGGTCATTTAATGTGCATAATTCAAATTTGAACTACAAGCACATGCTCCCGTGTACCAAAGTTGGTTGAAAAATCACATTTGTGTCCTCGGGTGAATTTCTAGGTCCCATGCAAAAAATGAGAATAAAATTCAAACATCTGGGCATCGTGGCTCGGTCGAGAACATTGAGAAACTTGGTTTTAAAATCATGAAACTTGGCATGGTGTCATGTCATGGTAGTACTATGCCGTGGTAAAAAAATTTGGCCAAATAGGAACAAATTTTGGTATAAGCTTCTTGCAAATTGGAGCTTCTCTCAAGAAGGCTCGTGGTTCTGGGAGGGAACGTGTCACCTTTGTGTGCATAATTCAAATTTGAAATACAAGCGCATGTTCCAGTGCACCAAAGTTGGTTGAAAAATCACATGTGTGTCCTCGGGTAAATTTCTAGGTTCCATGCAAGAAAGGAATGAAATTCAAAATTCTGGGCGTCGTGGCTGGGCTAGAAATGTTGAGAAACTTTGTTTTTTAATTCCTATAAATCTAAAACACGCATGAAAATAATGAAACTTGGCTTGGTACCATGACATGGCACCAACATGTTGTCGTAATTTTGCAGTCCAATTTGCGAAGGCGCACACATTAACAATCATCAAAGTCATTTTGGAACAAGTGCTGTCACATTACAATCGGAAAGACAACTATTACTGAAACCGTGGGCGTTCTATTTACTACCATTTACGTGCCGCCACACGTCCCCATTTTTTATTAGCTAGGAGGCGTCGTGCAGGGTAGCTATTTGAGTATGAGAGGCGTGCAATCAGACCCCTGCGCGTGCTTATCGGGAGGAGAGCCCTTTGACCTCCTTCTGCCGTCCACCTCTCTCCCAAGGTCTCCATTAATGGCGCCTGAGCCTCTGTTTAATGGCATGGCTATGTCTCACTCGACTGAGATTTAAGAGAGAAAAAAGAAAATCTGAAAGCACGGATCTTGATGTAAGATCCGACGGGCCTATATAGCATCTATTACGACTTATATCAAGACTGATGAATATATAAGGATGATTAATTGTCTTACATAATTAGAAAGATAATTAAAAAATCCACATGCGGCTACTCCCGAAATACACAAGGGCAAAAGAAGAAGGAAGACAAGGATCTGGCTCGCTAACCTCTACTTTCTTGATGTGTTGATGCAGGCCGTGGGAACTAGTCTCTGCAACAAGCGGCGATGAGCTCTTACGTGTCCTCAAGATGCTGCTTGAGAACATCCACGGATTCCTCCAGCAGCCTTTGGCGCTTGTTGCGGAGCATGTCATTCTCGTCCATAAGTTTCTTGACGATGACGTCGGTCCTCTTCAACAAGGCACTGGTCTCCTCTTGCTGGTCTGCACTTCGGACGATCTTCGCCCTCAGCAGATCATGCTCGGCCCAGAGCCTCTCATTGCCCTCCCTTAGTTGTCGGATGACGCCGGTAGCCTGTTTAGACGAGACTTTCATGTCGTCCTGCAACCTCGCCCAGCCGGAGATCTGATCCATCTGGCTATGGCCGATCGCATGCATGCGCCTGTAACAGTTGTTGCCTGCCCGTGAGAAATTTTCCCAGGCCACCGCGGCGCCGCGGGATATCTCTGCTGCTTCCGCGGCGCGGCCGGAGCAGTCTGCTGCATCGATGGTGCGGTGGGACCTCCGTGCTGCTTCAGCGGCACGGCGGGACCTCTGTGCTGCAACTTCCGCGTGGCGGGACATGTCGGCTGCTTTCGCAGTGAGGTAGGACATCTCTCGTGTTTCCGCTTCCATGCTCGCCTCTCCCTGGTGGCAATCTCTCGACCCAAAACTCACGCTGGCCATGGCAGACGCAAGGGAAGGATGCTGAATGACTTGTTTGTTTTTGTGGATGAGGAGTTGAGGAGGAATGTGCAGTCATCTTGGCATACTAGTATTTATAACCGAGTACTAATACATTCCTAAGTGGGAAACTGTTTAGGTTGTGATTGGTGTGAACAGGTTTGTAATTCAATATAGCATGGTACTAATACGCTCCTAAGTGGGAAACCGTTTAGGTTGTGATCAATGTGAACAGGTTTGCAATTCAATATAGCATGGAGTAATTTGAAATGTGATGAGACGCAAGCTCAAAATTTATTGACTGTTCTAGTTTCGAAGTGCCGCACTATTCCCGGATGGAGTAGTTCTTTTCTAATGCTGTGTACGTGCAACAACTGGCACCGTCGTATACATATCTTACAGTTAATGGGGCGTTCAACAGGAATAGCCGCGTGGAAAGCTATAGGCTAGTCTTTTTTTCGAACGCATTAAACCTATCTCTCGTGACTTCTCGCATGCACCATCGTGCCACCCACAAAAACTTGTACTCTGAGTTTAGTATGTTATACAGGAAGAGAAGAGGTGCACGCACGCACTCGTCCTCTCACACACGCGTCTGTTTTTCCTCGAAAAGGAGGATGATGACCCCCAGCCTCTGCATCTGGGAGTCACACACGCATCTATAGCTACGAATTGTAGTGTTCTCAACCATCCGATTGGCTCTATCATGGATGTACCTATATACTAAAACATGTCTAGATACATCTATATTTTGACAAATGGAAGGCATGTATTGTGGAATGGAGGGAGTGCTTGTAATCAAAATGGATAAAAAGGGACGTATCAAGAACTAAAATACGTCTACATACATCTCCTTTTATCCATTTTGATGACAAGTAGTACTTCTTACCCAAAGGAACTTTATATCCAACAGACACAAAGTATCCGTTTGACTGTTGGAAATTACTGATCTGATGTCGAAGTAATTGCTGCATCGCCACCAAAACCCACCATTTCTTAAGCAAAAGTAGATCGAGGTAATCCCTATATTAGCATATTAAAAATATAAACAGAAGGCACTATAGAAACATTTAGGACGTGAGCTTGTCAATCTGAATGTGGAGGGACACCAGCATAGCCCCGGCCTGCAGCTTGGGCAGAACTATGTAGAAGGTCAGCTCCTGCACGTCGACATTGCTGAGATCCTTGCTGCTTGTCACCTCCATTTCCACCTTGATGGCGTCGGTCGTGCCTTTGGGCTCCCCCGGCGGGCCGTTCGCCCACAGCTTGGCCACATAGTGCGGCAGTGGGGACGCCACCGCTCTGATGCAGACGACTGACACGGCAATAGGCGCGCCGATGTCGAGCACACCGCCGACCAAGAAAAATGCACGGCCGTCCTCCTCCGCGAACAACAAGAGCCGTGGCTCCGACAGTGGCACTTGCAGCTGGAGCACCTTGCCGTAATGGATCCTGTGCACGGGCATGGGATGCGCGATGCTGATGTGGTGGTAGAGCGCTGGCAGCGGGCCTTCGTAGCCGCAGACGGGCACGGGGCATTTGCAGGGCGCGAGCGGACACACACTCTGGTGATCAGCGAGCTTGTGGTAAGTGACGTAGAGCCCACAACCTTCGTGCGGGCACTCCACCCTCACCAACGAAAGGATGGAGTCCACCGCCGTGTTCCGCACGTCGAAGCCACCGCCACGCTCGCACTTCTGGCACTGCTGCCGCTGGTTCCTGGGGCGCTCGACGCGGCAGTCCGTGCAGGCCAGGTGCCCTCCCTTGCACTGCAGAAATCAATCGAACAGCGCATCAATCAAGAAACCTACACCTTGCTCAATCAGCCGAATGGACGAGGTGTATTCGAACCTCATAAACTGGAGGCGTCAAGGGGCGGAGGCACAAGGGGCAGTGGAGCACGGTGAGGTCCATCGAGACCTTAGAGAGCTCCATCGTTCGGTCCTGTTTGGTCTGCATGATCTCGCCCTCCTCGTGCACAACCATCTCTCGACTTGGGCCGGGGCATTAAAAAGCTTTACTGTCACATATTTTATACTACTTCAAGGTGCATTAAATCAACACATGCAAGTATCAAAAGGAGATTCATGGCATGCATGCATGCGTTGTAATTAATGCATCAGTAAAAGCAAATTATAGAAATATATCAAGTGCAGTGCTTTGATGTGTCGCGTCAACTCGTACTTCAACGAGAAGTTTGATTATCCTCTCCCTCGCGGACTTAACTGCACCTGCCTTTGGCTGTATGATAGGTTGGCCACCCACCTGTCGGGCCCACCTGTCATACACGCAAAGCCAGGAGCGTCCCTCCCTCTCCCATGAGCGCGCTAGCTGGCAAGACTAGGAGAAGCTTTCGCTATACGCTCTCCCTCCCGCACGCGGTGGACATGCAGCTATTCAGTCGGTGTCAGATGGCCAGAAGCGTACTGTAGTACTCCTCCAGTGCAGTAGTACTCCATCATTGTTCGACTTCCCGAAGAGGCGAAGAGCCAAGCGCAGCCCGAACGCTCGTGTGGCAGTTTCATGTGTAGAGTAGTCTAGGATAGCGTGTACCGTGCCTGTAAGCTTAAAATCGTTGGGGTCGGCTCCATGCTATGTGGCCGTCTCGAAGTTTTTTTAAAAAATAGTCTTCTGGCCCTACCTGTCACGCTGGTGATTGTAGTTTGCACGCTCATCTGGTCAAGACAGGAATATATATTTTAATTTTTTTTCGAAAAGGGGGGACTCCCCGGCCTCTGCGTCAGAATGATGCATACGGCCACATATATTTTAATTTGTGGTGGGTAAATGTTAGAGGTTGTAGCAAATATATTGTACACTGCGGGTCTTTCAGCCAAGTTTAGAGGCAAGCATGTGGGGCCAGTGCTATGATGTGTCGCGTTAACTCGTACAACGAGGAGAAGCTTGATTTTACTACTACACGCCTTCTCCCTCGCCCATGCGTTCGGTTGCTCACAAACGAGGACATGCTTTTGCTTAGTAGTACTTCTACAACAAGCTATCCCTCCTACTCGCGGTGGACGGGCATGCAACAGTGGATTCAACATTGTAGAAGTAGTAGTAGTAACATCATTGTTCGTCTTCTCGAAGAGGCGAAGAGCCAAGCGCAAACCGAACGTGGTAGTTGCGAACATTGGAGCATGCATATAGCCAGGCTCTTGCATGAGACAAAATTGTTATGTGAGCCCACTATTGTACTAGTACGTACAACTACTTGCTAGTATAGCCCTGTAAACCAGAAAGGAGTATTTGCCCTTTAGAGATTTCAACAAGTGACTAGACTACACCGAGACGAAGTACATATGGAGCAAAATGAGTGAATCTGCACCATAAATAAATACTTGCTCCCTCCGTCTCATAATGTAAGACATTTTTTTAACACTACACTAGTGTGAAAAAATGTCTTACATTATGGGACCGAGGGAGTAGTTCTATCCTTTTCCTCTCTGAGGTGCACAATATTGAGTATACTAACTAGTCTCTTTTTGACACGCATTTACGTTTTTTTGACACAATACAGACGCAAGCGCTCATATACATGTGCATACACTTACTCCTATGAACGCACACACGCACGACACTATCATCTTGAAATTTACGAAGTCACCATAGGCACCTCGTCATCGACGGGTCCATAGGCGCTTGAATGCCAAGGAGGGAGAGGGTAGCGGTTCCCGAGACGTTGAATGGTCAATGATGCATCCTCAATTACATGCAGAGGGAATTAATTGGAGAAGTATGAATAGAGCCAGCACGATGTGAATGCAACAGAGTTTGGACTCTCATATAATAAAGGCGCCCCACCACTCCAATCCATCTACTCCCAAGTCTCCGTGCAACACTGCTCACTCGAATCCAAGACCAAGTGACCAGAAGCCACAAGCACCTATGGAGGCGATGGACGTGAGCGGCAGTCAGCTGTGCCAAATCATCCAAGGCGCCAGCCTGCGGCCCCGCACCGCGTAGCCTTTCCAGACGGTGCTTGCGACCGCTAGCATCATAGCCCTCGCCGACACCGGCTTCGCCTCTCGCATGGATGACATGATGGTAAACTCCATCCGCAAGTTCACCACCGTTAAGAAGCACGCGAACGACCTTGCCGTACTACTCCAGCCCGCCCAGGCTCCTCATTGCCTGCCACCCTCATCGGCCTCCATGGTGACAAACTCTTTCAAGCCCTGGTGGCCCTGCAGGTGCTGGAGGTCGCGACGAAGAATGTGCACCTTGAGGCCGCGCTCGCTGCGCAGCGCCTCGCCATGCAATAAACCATCGACCAGCACATCCACGTCTACGAGGAAATCGTCTACATAGGCCACTACAAGGCAAGCAAGGACAGGAAGACATTGGCCTTCTTCCAGCGGCTGGAATCTTTGGACGCCATTGTTCAGAAGCACGTCGACCTGGCCACGAAAGCCGCTGCTACTTAGGCGCCATTCGGTGGGCCGCCGCCCTGAGTCAAGGAGGTGGACATCGTCGATGGATGCATCTCTTCTTCTTGCCTCCTGTAACCAGCACTGCATCGCCTCATGGCCTTAATGTTTTATGAGTATAGTACTCCCTCCGTTCCCAAATATAAGTCTTTCTAAAGATTCCAGCAAGTGACTACTACATACGGAGCAAAATTAGTGAATCTATACTCTAAACTATGTCTAAATACATCTGTATGTTGTATTCCATTTGAAATAGTATCTAAAAAGGCTTATATTTAGGAACGGAGGGAGTATATGGCATTTTTATTCCAGTCATAACGTTTTCACTGTGGGGTGGGTCTGCAGTTGAGCAAACCCACCACGCCCACCGGCCGTCGGCCGAGTTTAGAATTAGAAGAGAGAAACAAGGGAGGAGAGCTAGTTGTAGCACGGATGTTGTTGTCAGATGGGACTCGTGTTTATAGAATAGGAGTACTAAGCACTCGTGCATCTCTTTTTTTTGAGAGAAAAATAGTCGTATGTCTAGTACCACTAGTTGGGTGCGTGCGACCTATAGCTATCATCACTTTAGGTCTCCTTTTCGAACCGCAGCTACGCTTCACAGTACATATGTTTTCACGCATTTATCCTCCTATATGTACTCCTAGGATATTTCCACGTGCTCCCATTCGCCGACATGTGGGACATAGAGCATCTGGGTCGTAGTGCATGCACGACTCAGAGCATATGTCAGGGTAGTTTACATTTTAGACCTCCCAAATTACATGCAAACCCCCTGCAGAAGAATAAATAAATGAATGAATTATAACATGAAACCGGATTATTTTCATAGAAACCGGAGCACGTTCATTAAATTTTGGAAATAACACGTTTATAAAAAATGGCTGGACCTAAACCAGTCTAAGGGCCTCTTTGATTTTTCCTGCAAAAAAGGGCCTCTTTGATTCGCAGGATACTGAAAAACATAGGAATGGGGAAAGTATGATGGCGATGAACCGAGACGAGGAGAACTCTAACTAAGTTAGAGGTTAGAGTTAGATTCTAACCCTGAACTAACTCTAAACCAAAGAGGTGTATGGATGGCAGGGTTAGATTGACAATAAATGCTCTTTCTCAATCATTTGACTACTTTGGACCCTATTTCCTGCCGGATTTGGTGTGGCCGGCTCTTCTGTGGCCTCCTCCCGCTCACAATTGACATAAACGAACCATCTTTACAAATCAAGCATGCAAGACATGATAATTTTTCCTTTGTCCATACAAATGAGATATCCCACTTAAACATACAACTCGTCAATGAGGCTTCACAAAAAAAACACTCCATGAAACAAAGCATGAGCTAACTCATCATGGAAGTCATTTGCGATAGTGAGGGAGCCCGGAGCCCCTCACGCACCGAGGGAGGAGCTCGCCATCGTCGCTCTGGAGGAAAGTTCTCTAGAGCCCAAGCCCTAGGAACCCCTCCAACGCCGGCCCTTTACGAGTTGAGGTCGACACCGGCATGGGTAGGAGGGCCGCTTGCCACCGACTGGGAACTTAATCTTTGGGCCTCTAGAAATAATGCAAGCATGTAACTAAAATACCTAGAAAGGTGAACTGAATCTTTGGGCTTCTAGAAATAATGCAAGCCTAGAACTGAAATACCTAGAAAGGTGAACTGAATCTTTGAGCCTCTAGAAATAATGCAAGCCTGAAACTGAAATACCTAGAAAGGTGAATTGAATCTTTGGGCCTCTAGAAAGATTTATTACCTCCTCAAGCAGCATCAAACAATTCCATGCGTGCACCACAAATCTATACCAAGTTTGATCAGGATCTACTTTTCCAAATCAGAATTAGCGCTAGAGCGAGCAAGATAAATGTTATGGCCGTGAGACAGAGAAGGAACAAACAAACTCACCCCTCTCACGACCTCCCTGGTAGATGCGCCGCCGCCGTGCACGTCAGTGGGAGAAAAACGACTGGTGAAGGGGGAGCGGGGCGACCTTCGAAGGCCGGAGGGAGAGGGCGACTGGAGTAGAGCGGCAGAGGCCGGAAGGAGAGGGTGGCCATAGGAGAGAGAGGGTGAGCGGCGTTTGGGCGGGCGGCCCTATGGGGAACAGAGAGGAGTCATGCGAGAGGGGGGGAGCGATCTGGTGCGGGTAGGGGAGATTTTTTTAGTTCTCTTTTAGTGGGCCCGAGGATAACTAACCCAATTAGAACCTCTCCACCGGGCTAGTTTTTTTAGTTGGGTTAGAGCAAACTAGCTCAAACTAACCCCTCTTGTTTCGATAATTTGAGGCTATTTCAACCTAAACTAGCTCTAACTCAAGGATCCAAACAAAGAGGAGTGTTATTGTACATGCTACAGTGTGGGCCGTAGCACATTGTTTTTATGGCCATATCACCACATTGTTTTCTACTGCTGGTTCACTGGGCTATCATGGTTCGCACTGCTGGTTCACTGGGCTGTTGTGGTTCGCACTGCTGGTTCACTGGGCTGCCGTGGTTCGCACTCCTATGACCTGAGTAGTAGTAGTACTAGTATATACCACATCATTCTTTGCTCCTTCTTACTACTCCGACATGTGGGAGAGCCAACATCTGGGTCGACGTGTCATGCAGCGGCGGAAGGGGGGCATCACCCCAGTCGGAGCGCCAGTAATTCATGACTGTAGTGAGTGGTCATATCACAAGTCTTTCCAGCAGTATCACACCGTCAAATCGCACAGCCCAACCTTTCTAGAAGTATGTTTGAGAATCCGCCACTCGCTCACCCTCCTCGCTCTCTGTCAAACCGCCTACCCGAAAACTGCCGCACGTACTGCCCAGGAAAAGCCCCGCCCTCAACTTTTAACTACAAGAAAATAGTTCGAGCTTGTTCGTTCTATATAAATACAATACTTACTGTATGTTTATTCACCCGTGGGGTTGTTCAATGAATGGAGGGGTGGGGAGCACAAGTGAACAATACTAGTACTACTAGTAGTAAGTAGGAGTCATACAGTAGTCACCAATAGAGAGTTTCTTTTCTTTAATGCCACGTACACAAATTGAAACGCTTGTTGTGGAGAGAAAAAAGATAGTCACTCCACTATATATGTACACAGGGGCCTGAGAACTTGCTTTACTAGGGTTGCTCTCTTCATTCTCTCATCCTCTCTAGATATAACAAGACAGCGGTAGCGACATTTTCTCTCTACTCACCGCTGGTCACAGATCCGGCCGGATCCCTTCGGCCAGTGTGTGTAGAGGACTAAAAGGTGCATTGTTCACGCGGTCATCACCGCCAAGGGAGGAAACCTGCAGCTGCCAGAGGGGCCCGATCCTCTGCTCGTGCCGTCCTCTCCTACACAGCGCCGGCTCGGGAGGTCCTCCGACCCTTCTTCCTCCCTGCCGTATTGTCTACAGATCCGACCTGCCATCACCAACATCACGACAACCCTCAGGTATAAGTTCTTCGAAAGCGGCCTTGCTCTACTGCCCCAGCTCCCCACGTGTTTGCATGTGCATCTTTTTCTACTCCCATCATCTCTTCCAAAGCCAGCTAATTTTTTAGTATTATTAGAGGTAAAGCTACTTCATGCATTCGAATCTAGGGCTTTGTTCAAACAACGAAGAAAGGGGGGAAAGTTGTAGCATGAATCTAGGACTTGACTCAAAGAGGAAATAATATGGTGAAAGTAGTAGAGACCGGATACCCAACCAGTCTCTTGGTTGAAAAGGGAAATAATGGGAAAATGCAGTACAAACTGGATAAGGAACATATCTATTATTGGTTAAAAAAGGATAGAAAGTGGTGGTTGGTGGACAAGTGAACAAAGTATGTCCAGGATTAGATTTGCTGCCCTCACATAGTAAAAGGTCTCTAGGATTAGATTTGCTGCCCTCACATAGTAAAAGGTCTCAGGATTAGATTTGCTGCCCTCACATAGTAAAAGGTCTCTAGGATTAGATTTGCTGCCCTCACATAGTAAAAGGTCCCAGGATTAGATTTGCTGCCCTCACATAGTAAAAGGTCTTCAGGATTAGATTTGCTGCCCTCACATAGTAAAAGGTCTCCAGAATTTGATTTGCTGCCCTCAGATAGTAAAGGGTCTCCAGGATTAGATTTGCTGCCCTCACATAGTACAAGGTCTCCAGGATTAGGTTTGTTGCCCTCACATAGCATGAACAAACTCGGCATCACCACTTTATGCCTCCTTGTAGGTACATTGTGCTGATGCGTCCATTGCCTCATGTCCTTACCAACCTTTTGATGTTGTTAATGTAAGGGAACATGTAAAATGAAGCGATCACACTGTTACCTTAGGGACATGTCTAACCAGTGTTATTGTTAATCTAATGCCTCAAGCGATGAGATGCAATTAAACTGTGTTACAAATGGCACTCCTGTTGTTTTCCTCAGTATGATAAGTAAGTTGCTCCTTTATGTTGCTGAGTGTCCTGGTGTCCCCACGGTCACATGCCCTTAAACCAACTCTTTAGCTATTGTTGATTTACTGTGTCTGGTAAACAAGTAATGTCACCATTAAAGTAATCCCATATTTGAGGAATCTCATTGTTGATCGTAATGCTTCTGGTAACATGAAGCATTGCTGACGTTTTAAAATTTCTACTGTCCTTGCGTGATTGCCATGAACATAATTAAGATGATTCTTTTCATTTTGTATATGTTTCATATATTCTTATTGACCAGCAACTGTTTACTTTCTATCTTTTTGTGCAGATAGGGATATCTATTTCACCTTGTTGCTATTGTGACCTTTTGGTGAACTGCACAAAACACTTTTTGTTGGAATGAGTGTCTTGTGCAGTTCAACTAAAATGTCACGTGGGCAACATCTCTCAATTTTTGTGGAATTGCACAAAATGGTGATTGGAGTTTCCAAAATCTCTGTCAAGTTCTGCTGGTAATCTCGTGCAACATTTTATTAGCCTTTGCAAGATGAGCCATCACTGTCACCACAATGACACTTTATTTTAGTGGAACTGCACAAAAGGATAAGAAAATTATAGTTGCACCTTACATGAGCTGGACAGCCAACTTAATGTTCCTCAATTTTAGTGCAACTACTAATGAAGAACATGCCAGCTCACGAGAGCAAGTACTTTCTTGCTAGCTGAATGATGCAATCTTTGCTTCATTTCAGGTGAACTGCAGAAAAAGGCGCATGAATTGAATCATGGAGTTGCAGGTTGAGTTCAACGAGGCCCCTATTAACGTGAAGTCATGCTCTTCTTGTTTGTATTGTGCAAACAGGAATACTCAACTATAGATGTTGTGACGGTCAAGAGCATTCGCCAAGTTCTTCGATTGTATGACATGGCTAGCCAAGATGGATTTCATCCCGATATTCACTTTATCAAAAGGCTCTAATGGGTTGGTTCTGAATCTTGCAAGCCGGGAGTCAATGAGATGTGTAGGCATCTTTGTTGTACTTATTATTTGAATCTTATTTGTTGGTTCTGAATCTTGCAAGCTGGGAATCAATGAGATGTGTAGGCATCTTTGTTGTACTTATTATTTGGATCTTATTTGTTGGTTCAGAATCTTGCAAGTTGGGAATCAATGAGATGTGTAGGCATCTTTGTTGTACTTATTATTTGGATCTTATTTGTTGGTTCTGAATCTTGCAAGCTGGGAAACACGGCATGATGATGTAGAGGACAACAACCATAACAAACAGTTCAAACTTGGTAGTATTATCTTTGTGAACGTGCGACAAATGTGCTGGTCATGTGCGTCCTGAGAATAATAATTCTAATTGTTGTGCATGTTGATCCTGTGGCACTGATAGAACGAGCCAATGCATTGCTTGTTTTAAGTATAAATTTCTATTAAAGCTAATTAAATTTAAATAAAGTGACCACTAACTCCTGTTATTACAGTACCAATAAAGACCCGCTCGTGAACCGATGTGTGGCCGTAGTAGGTTTCTAAATGGAGGCATTTGAATGCACCGAGGGTGCATCTTCTGCCGGGCATGCAGCGGATGAGGGAGGGGTAGTAACTATTGTCGCCTGTACACACTCAGTTTACTGTTGAATCCAGTTCCCCAACAGCTGAAAAACGAACTGCTGCCGCCACCTACACACTCGTTCACTCGAAGAGACTCCAATGGCGATCCGAGGGGTGAGCCTGTTGGATATGGACTTCAGCAAGGAGTCCCCCTTTGATTTCGCCATTCAGTCCTATGGCTGCACCAAGTTGAATGTGATGTACACCAAAGATCCAGACTCGGTGAAGCTCTGCCTCACTGAGTTCAAGCAGTACCTACAGGATGAGAAAGCACAAGGTTGCAGGTCTAGACCTTGTGCCCATCTGTCGGTGTCAAAACCGGCGGATCTCGGGTAGGGGGTCCCGAACTGTGCATCTAGGCGGATGGTAACATGAGACAAGGGACACAATGTTTTACCCAGGTTCGGGCCCTCTTGATGGAGGTAAAACCCTACGTCCTTCTTGATCAATATTGATGATGTGTGTTACAAGAGTAGATCTACCACGAGATCAAGGAGGCTAAACCCTAGAAGCTAGCCTATGGTATGATTGTTGTTCGTCCTACGGACTAAAGCCATCCGGTTTATATAGACACCGGAGAGGGCTAGGGTTACACAGAGTCGGTTACAATGGTAGGAGATCTACATATCCGTATCGTCAAGCTTGCCTTCCACGCCAAGGAAAGTCCCATCCGGACACGGGACGAAGTCTTCAATCTTGTATCTTCATAGTCTTGGAGTCCGGCCGATGATGATAGTTCGGCTATCCAGACACCCCCTAATCCAGGACTCCCTCACCATCCATTCGTCTCCTGACAGGGACCAGCGGATCACCGTCACCCAGGTATGTGTGCGGGATGAGGTTCTCATCTACCACTTCTGTAGGGCCATCAGAGGTTCTGGAGCATTCGCCCATTTCATTGGCAGCGTCGACTGCACCTTCGCTACGGTGGAGAGAAGGAAGAACGCGATGATTCGGCCATCTGGTGCAACAAGCTTGTCGACATCCAGAAGCAATACAAGATCATCAGCAACGGGCAGGAGAAGGACTCCATGGTTGACCTCGCCGAGACCATCATCGACCCCTGATACACCAACATGAAAGAAGACAACGATAAAGGACCTGAACATGTGGGAGGTACCTCTGAATCTAGCCTACATAACCTATGCGGCCAAGGACGCAAACGCATGCTACGACATGTACAGGCAGATCTTGGACATGAGGGCGTGTCTACTTCCCGTAACCGACGAGTACATGGACAGCCACAACGTCATGATGAAGCGTGCCAGGAAGGTCTAGATGTTGTACTTTATCTGTTTATAAGCACCTTTATCATCTGAGTGTTTCATGCATTAGCCTATGTGTCGTAATTATCTATTTTTTCCGAAATATTTCTTTTAAGAACCGATTAACCTAATTGCTTTTTAGTGGCTATTTGCTTATGTATGTAACTAGTTCACTTGTTCGTTAAAAAAACTTGTTCACTCGGCTGCCGTGCTTTGAATCTCCTTCCTCCCAACATATTCCCCTCCTCAAGTGGACCCAATAGGTCTCTGAATTTTCTCCTACTTTCTTTTTTGATGTAAACTGAGTTTTCTCCTAGTACTTTTCCCTAGAACCAACTCAACTGTACCACGTCTAGCCTAAAAAATAATAATACCCCACGTACTAATAACTCATCAAATTTAAATGATATTTTATTTCGTAAGTTGAAAGTTCTTACAAAATAATAATAATAATAATTGTTTATATATAACTTGGCAAGTTAACTCCTAGTGATTGCGTACATAAGCTTGCAAAGATTTTACTAACCAATGCAGTAATAGACGTGCAATCATGTGTTTATGTTTTTATAACATTTCTCCGTCTAGCCCAACATGATATTTTCACCCAGCCCAGCAAGTCCACGGATTTCGAGAAAAATGCAAATGGGATTTAAACGGGTTGCATAGATGCTACATCATTGTTTCATCCAGCCCACCAAATGGACTAAAATAACAAATGGATTGGCTGACATGTGGGCCAGTAGGTCGAAGCCTAAGAAGGCGTTGGATTTACATCCAACGGCCGGCATTCTTCTTAAATCTCTCATCTTCTTCCCCAGCGCTGCCAGGACCGCCTGCTCCAGCCTTTGGCGTCCAGCGGCGTTGTTTTGCGCTCCTCAGCGAAACGCTACCCCACCGACGACCAAGCCATCCCTCCACTCCGCACCTCCTATTATTCTCTGCCGAGTGTAGGCCCACCCTGCACCCGAACCAGTCAAGTTTCCCACTCCTCTCCGTCTGCGACTCCACTATCGTGTCTTACCCATCTCCGGGACGTTCCAGTCTGGGGCCTCGCCGTCGTCCACCGCCTCGGTGCGCTCGGCGCGGTGTGGTCAACATACGAGAGTCATCAAAAGAGGACTGTATGTGGAGAGCCTGACGGCTGGGACCCACGAGGTCAATGGTCGCACGCAAGGAAAGTTCCTCCTTATTACGCACTGTACATGGACTGTACATGGGAAGGGCTTCTGTATTTCGCGAAAAAACGTTCCCCCCGCTGGCAGGTTGGACCCACCAACTATATCTTCGCACGCAAGGAAGTGCCTCCTTATTACGCACAAAAAAATGAATACCCCCTGCTAGCTGGGACCCACCATAGTGGGTGGCTGACTTGTGGGCCTACTAAGTTGCCGGGGACGGAGGGCTTTGTCAACTTAGTCAATATGAATGATTCTAGCTCAAGTGACCATACGATGTCCATCCAACGGCCATAGTGCTTCTCCAACCTCTGGTCTTCTTGCTCCAGCCGCCCAAAGCAGCGCCGGTCGTGCCGCGTGCTCCTGCATCTCGTGGCCAGCTGTGATGCTGCGAAGGCCTCACATACCCCTACTACTCCCACCGCTGGCCCAGGGCATCCCTCTAGTCACTCACACCCCCTGTTATTCTGCGGCGACGGCAGCCTCTTGCCGCAGCCGAACCAGTGAACCCTTGTACTCCTCTCTGCGTGGGCATCCACTGCCGCGTCTTCCCCGGCTCCGCGTCATCCCCTTCCTAGGCCTCGCCGTCGTCCACCGCCTTGGTGCTCTCGATGCGGCGTGGTCAATGTGGTCAACGACCGACTTCCATCGGAAGAGTACTGTACGTGGAGAGGCTGACAGCTGGGTCCACGACCGCAGCTGGGTCCATGGCCACAGCCCAGTTTTTTTGTGATTTGCCAAGTAAGTCGCTTTGTCAGGCCTGTTGGGCTGCAAATCTTTCAAGACGAGGAGAGCTTCATTCGGCTGGCCGAGAAAATGGCCTATCAGTAATGAGAAATGGGTTGTACATTTTTAAAACACATCAAACCGGCAATTAGTTTGAAATTTATTTTTTTCATTTCGAGAATTTAAATTCTATTTATTTTTATGCGTTGACAATTTGTTGGATTTTATATTGATATACATTTATTTTTAAAATCATTTTGAATGTGATTCGAAATTTCGCGATTAAAAATAGTTCGGACCGCACCGAAATATGCAAAATTTTCGTATATTTTTTTAACCGTGGCCACAATATGGGCTGTAATGCTAACAAAAAGAATATGGGCTCCAAAAAAATCCTTAAGAATTAGCAAATGGGTTGTAAATTATTAGAAATAATGGTAGATGGGTTTTATGTTGTTTTCCACAGATTTGAGGCTTTCCTAAAAAAAGGTTGACGCACAAGCAGTGACTGTTGGATTTCCATCCAACGGCCGTCGTGCTTCTTCAATCTCTGCTCTTCCTGCTCCAGCCGCTCAAACAAGCGCCAGTGGGACTGCCTGCTCCTTCCTCCCCGCGGCCGGCTATGATGCCGCGCAGGCCTCACCGCCCCACCGTACTCTCGCTGGCCTAGCCATCCCTCTGCTCACCCACACCTGTTGTTATTCTCCGGTGACGGCAAACGAACTAGTAAACCCTCGTATAGTCATACTCCCCTCCGTGTGGGAAACAACTACTGAGTCTTTCCTGCCTCCATGTCATTCCCTTCCTAGGCCTCATCGTCGTCCACCGCCCTGGTGCTCTCGGCGAGGCCTGGTCAACATGGTCAATGACCGACATACATCTGAAGTGGACTGTACGTGGAGAGGCTGACAGCTGGGTCCACGGCCGCACACAAGGAAATGCCTCCTTATTACGCGCAAAATAATGATTCCTCCACCTGACATCTAGGACCCACCGAAAGGGCCTCTATATTTCACGAAAAAACGTTACCACCGCTGACAGCTAGGACCCACCAGCTATATCTTTGCACGCAAGGAAGTGCCTCCTTATTACGCACAAAAAAATGAATACTCCCCCTGCTAGCTGGGACCCAGTATAGGGGCAGCCTGGCAAGCTGACTTGTGGGCCTACTAAGTTGACAGGGATGGAGGGCTTTGTCAACTTAGTCAATATGCACGATTCTAGCTCTAGTGACCGTACGATGTCCATCCAACGGCTGTAGTGATTCTTCAACCTCTGGTCTTCTTGCTCCAGCCGCCCAAACCAACGCCGGTCGTGCCTCGTGCTCCTGCCTCCCGTGGCCGGCTGCGATGCGGCGGAGGCCTCACCGCCCCCTACTACTCCCACCGCTGGCCAGGCCATCCCTCTAGTCACCCACACCCCATATTATTCTGTGGTGATGGCAGCCTCACACCGCAGCAAACCAGTGAACCCTCATACTCCTCTACGTGTGGGCATCCACTGTCGCGTCTTCCTCAGATCCGCGTCGTCCCCTTCCTAGGCCTCGCCGTCGTCCACTGCCCTGGTGCTCTCGGCGCGGCTTGTCAACGTGGTCAAGGAACGACTTCCATCGGACGTGGACTGTACGTGGAGAGGCTGATAGCTGGGTCCACGACCGCAGCAAGGAAGTGCCTCCTTATTATGCACAAAATAATTATTCCTCCACCTGACAGCGGGGACCCACCGAATGGCCCACCGTATTTCATGAAAAAACATTTCCTCCTGACTGCTGGGACCCACCAGCAACATCTTCTCACGCAAGGAAATGCGTCCGGGCAAAAAAATGAATCGCCCCCCTGACTGCTGGGACCCACCAGCTACATCTTCGCACGCAAGGAAGTGCCTGACAGTCGGACCCACCTGGTCGAAGCATACATAGCATTGTCATTCTGGTCGCGGACGTGTACATATGTACTGGTGGATATAGAGGCGCGCATGTATCGTAGTAGAGGCGCGCACATAGCATGTACACGTACGTACAGCGGCCAGTGTGCAAGAAAGAAAATACGGCCACATACGTACATATGGGCGGGGTCTTGAACGCCTACTCGTGCATACGTACGGCCAGGGCTCGTGTACATGGATGGGTCGGAACGGAGAAACCTCGTCGTCGTCGTGTTCATGTGGAGGCAACAGAATGCGTCGTGTTCATGGGGTGGCAACGGAATGCGTCGTGTTCATCGGGAGCCAATAGAATGCGTGGGAGCCAACCGGCTTGGATGGAACAGGCGATGGAAACGAGGCATGGCGTACCGCAGAACGGAGGAAACGGCCTTGTGTTCGACAGGCCACGTTCAAAACGGGATCCTGTTCATTGGGAGGGGTCTGGCGTACCGCAAAATGGAGGAAACAAACCTCCTACGGTCGAAACAGGGGTCCTGTTGATCGGGAGGGGTGTGGCGTACCGCAAAACGGACGAAACGGACTTGTGTTGGAGCGCTACGGTCGAAATGGGGGTCCTGTTCATCGGGAGGGGTGTGGCGTACCGCAAAACGGGACTCCACGGGATACTGTTCATCTCCACCGTCGACCTCCTCCAGCCTCCATGGGCTAGTGCTACATCTTGAGCACTGCGTTGGATTTCCCCGAAGAGGAGAGGATGATGCAGTAAAGTAGCGTAAGTATTTCCGTCAGTTTTTGAGAACCAAGGTATTAATCCAGTAGGAGATCACGCACGAGTCCCTCGTACCTACACAAAACGATAGCTACTCGCAACCAACGCGATTAGGGGTTGTCAATCCCTTCACGGTCACTTACGAGGGTGAGATCTGATAGAGATGATAAATAATATTTTTGGTATTTTTGATATAGAGATGCAAAGTGAAAAGTAAAAGGCAAAGTAAAAAACAGAGCAAGTAATAAAGTAATGGAGATTGATATGATGAGAATAGACCCGGGGGCCATAGGTTTCACTAGTGGCTTCTCTCAAGAACATAAGTATTCTATGGTGGGTGAACAAATTACTATTGAGCAATTGATAGAAAAGCGAATAATTATAATGTTATCTAGGTATGATCATGTCTATAGGCATCACGTCGAAGACAAGTAGATCGAAACGATTCTGCATCTACTACTATTACTCCACTCATCGGCCGCTATCGAGCATGCATCTAGAGTATTAAGTTAAAAACAGAGTAACGCCTTAAGCAAGATGACATGATGTAGAGGGATAAATTCATGCAATATGATAAAAAAACATCTTTTTATCCTCGATGGCAACAATACAATATGTGCCTTGCTGCCCCTGCTGTCACTGGGAAAGGACACCGCAAGATTGGACCCAAAGCTAAACACTTCTCCCATTCCAAGAACTACCAATCTTGTTGGCCAAACCAAACGGATAATGCGAAGAGACTTGCAAAGATAACTCAATCATACATAAAAGAATTCAGAGAAGATTCAAATATTATTCATAGATAAGCTGGATCATAAACCCACAATTCATCGGTCTCAACAAACACACCGTAAAAAGAAGATTACATTGAATAGATCTCCACAAGAGAGGGGGAGAACATTGTATTGAGATCCAAAAAGAGAGAAGAAGCCATCTAGCTACTAGCTATGGACCCAAAGGTCTGAAGTAAACTACTCACACTTCATCGGAGAGGCTATGGTGTTGATGTAGAAGCCCTTCATGGTAGATGCCCTCTCCGGCGGAGCTCCGGAACAGGCCCCAAGATGGGATCTCGTGGATACAGAAAGTTGCGGCGGTAGAATTAGGTTTTTGGCTTCGTATTTGATCTGACGGGGGTACGTAGGTATATATAGGAGGAAGGAGTACGTCGGTGGAGCAACAGGGGGCCCACGAGGCAGGGGGCGCGCCCTAGGGGGGGCCTCCCACCCTCGTGACCGCCTCTTTTGTTCCTTGGAGCAGGGTCCAAGTCTCCTGGATCACGTTCAGTGAGAAAATCACGTTCCCGAAGGTTTCATTCCGTTTGGACTCCATTTGATATTCTGTTTCTTCGAAATACTGAAATAGGCAAAAAACAGCAATTCTGGGCGGGGCCTCCGGTTAATAGGTTGGTCCCAAGAATAATAAAAAAGTGGAAAATAAAGCCCAATATAGTCCAAAACAGTAGATAAAGTAGCATGGAGTAATCAAAAATTATATATGCGTTGGAGACGTATCAAGCATCCCCAAGCTTAATTCCTCCTCGTCCTCGAGTAGGTAAATGGTAAAAAAGAATTTTTGATGTGGAGTGATACTTTGGCATAATTTCAATGTAAATCTTCTTAATTGTGGCATGAATATTCAGATTCGAAAGATTCAAGACAAAAGTACATATTAACATAAAAGTAATAATACTTCAAGCATACAAATCAAAGCAATCATGTCTTCTCAAAATAACTTGGCCAAAAGAAAGTTATCCCTACAAAATCATATAGTCTGGCTAAGCTCTATCTTCATCACACAAAGTATTTAATCATGCACAACCCCGATGACGAGCCAAGCAATTGTTTCATACTTTAATAATCTCAAACTTTTTCAACTTTCACGCAATACATGAGCGTGAGCCATGGACATAGCACTATAGGTGGAATAGAATGGTGGTAGTGGAGAATACAAAAAGGGGAAGATAGTCTCACATCAACTAGGCATATCAACGGGCTATGGAGATGCCCATCAATAGATATCGATGTGAGTGAGTAGGGATTGCCATGCAACGGATGCACTAGAGCTATAAGTATATGAAATCTCAACAAAAGAAACTAAGTGGGTGTGCATCCAACTTGCTTGCTCACGAAGACCTAGGGCACTTTTGAGGAGGCCCATCATTGGAATATACAAGCCAAGTTCTATAATGAAAAATTCCCACTAGTATATGAAAGTGACAACATATGAGACTCTCTATCATGAAGATCATGGTGCTACTTTGAAGCACAAGTGTGGTAAAAGGATAGTAGCATTGTTCCTTCTCTCTTTTTCTCTCATTTTTTTATTTGGGCCTTTTCTTTCTTTTTTATGGCCACTCTTTTTTTTCGTCCGGAGTCTCATCCTGACTTATGGGGGAATCATAGTCTCCATCATCCTTTCCTCACTGGGACAATGCTCTAATAATGATGATCATCACACTTTTATTTTTCTTACAACTCAACAATTACAACTCAATACTTAGTACAAAATATGACTCTATACGAATGCCTCCGGCGATGTACCGGGATATGCAATGAATCAAGAGCGACATGTATGAAAATTATGAAGGTGGCCTTCCCACAAATACAATGTTAACTACATGTTCATGCACAAAGAAATATGACAAAAGTAATGTATGTCAAATGAACGGAATGGTGGAAAGTTGCAGGGAAATATATCTCGGAATGGCTATGGAAATGCCATGATAGGTAGGGATGGTGGCTGTTTTGAGGAAGGTATATGGTGGGTGTATGATACCGGCGAAAAGTGCGCGGTATTGGAGAGGCTAGCAATGGTGGAAGGGTGAGAGTGCGTATAATCCATGGACTCAACATTAATCAAAAGGACTCATGCACTTGTTGCAAAAATTTAGAAGTCATCAAAAACCAAAGCATTACACGCATACTCCTAGGGGGATAGATTGTGTCACGCCCAATATGCGATACTATCCTAAAGAGACCCGAAGGTCCCACCAAGGATAGAATCGCATATTGAAACGCTTTGCAAGGTGGATATCATTACATCAACATTACATAATAGATAGGGATACATACACAAGGCATACAATGCCACATGAATACAACATCACAATACATAAAAGCATCATCCGACTACGGATGAAACACAAATAGAAACTCAAACGACATCCACCCTACTAGCCCAGGCTGCCGCTCTGGAACCTATCCCCTGATCGAAGAAGAAGCAGAAGAATAACTCCAAAACAAGCAACCTCGCTCTCGCGTCATGATCATTGCATAACCTGTACCTGCAACTGTTGTTGTAGTAATCTGTGAGCCACGAGGACTCAGCAATCCCATTACCATGGGTATCAAGACTACCAAAGCTTAAAGGGAAAGGAAGGGGTAAAGTGGTGAGGTTGCAGCAGCGACTAAGCTTATATGGTGGCTAACATACGCAAATAAGAGCGAGAAGAGAGCAAACAGAACAGTCGTGAAGCTAGCAATGATCAAGAAGTGATCCTAAACTCCTACTTACGTCAAAAAAACCCAAAACCGTGTTCACTTTCCGGACTCCGCCGAAAAGAGACCATCACGGCTACACACGCGGTTGATGCGTTTTAATTCGGATCTGGTGTCAAGTTATCTACAACCGGACATTAACAAATTCCCATCTGCCACATAACCGCGGGCATGGCTTTCGAAAGTTTATACCGTGTAGGGGTGTCCCAACTTAGCCCATGATAAGCTATCGCGATCAACAAAGGATATACCTTCTCCCAGGAAGACCCGATCAGACTCAGAATCCCGGTTTACAGGACATTTCGACAATGGTAAAACAAGTCCAGCAAGACCGCCCAATGTGCCGACAATCCCGATAGGAGCTGCACATATCTCGTTCTCAGGGCAACACCGGATGAACACTACGTACAACTAAAACCAGCCCTCAAGTTTCCCCGAGGTGGCGCTGCAAGTGGCTCTGGTTCGGACCAACACTTAGACAAGCATTGGCCCGGGGGGCTAAAATAAAGATGACCCTTGGGTTAATTACTCCCAAGGGAAAAGTAGGTGGTGGTGAGGCAAATGGTAGAACCAATGTTGGGCCTTGCTGGAGGGGTTTTATTCAAAGCGAACTGTCAAGGGGGTCCCGTAAATCACCCAACCGCATAAGGAACGCAAAATCCGGGAACATAACACCGGTATGACGGAAACTAGGGCGGCAAGAGTGGAACAAAAAACCAGGCATAAGGCCGAGCCTTCCACCCTTTACCAAGTATATAGATGCATTAATTAAATAAGAGATATTGTGATATCCCAACATAAACCTGTTCACCATGAAGCAATCTTCAACTTCACCTGCAACTAGCAACGCTATAAGATGGGCTGAGCAAAAGCGGTAACATAGCCAAGCAACGGTTTGCTAGGAAGGGTGAAAAGTTTAGAGGCTGACATGGCAATTAGGGAGGCTTGAAGAACAAGTGATAGGTAGCGCAGCAAAAAGATAGAACGAAGCAACTAGCATAGCAATGATAGTAGTGAGATCCAGGGTAGCGGTCATCTTGCCTGAAATCCCGCAAGGAAGAAGAACGAGTCCATGAAGAAGATGAAGCCACGAAGACGAACCAAGCGTAGACGAACGAATCCTCACGATCGCAATGAAATGGGAACTATCGAGAAGAAGCACACCACATGGTAAACACACCACACATATACAAGACATGATGCACAACCAAGCATGATGCATGACAAGGCTACATGAAGCTACTCATGGCAAGAGATGATGCAAACAAGAGCAACACATCAAGGCAAGTTTAAATGAGGCCGGAAACAACATATAACAATTCCGGTAAGTCCTCATATGGAAATTTAGAAATTGGTCCAGATCTGAATAAACCTTATGTTCAAGTTATTAACCAGCAAGTTAAGATGCACAAAGATGATCTACACGAAATTCTATCAGGGTACATATAAAGTTCATTTAGTTCGGAGCTACGGCCTAGAAGATATGAGCAAAACAAGTCAAGCATGGCATTGATGCAAAATGCATTCAAACATCAAGCAAACACCTAAAAACAAGGATGAAACATGATAATATTAAACTATATGCAAAATCAAGCAAGTTTCATATAGAGCACACTCAAAACGGAGCAACGGTTCAACACACACACATGAAACAAGTTATAGCAACAATCTGTCCAAAACATCAACTAGGCATATTGCAAGCATCAAAACAACATGCTACAGAACCTCAACATGAGAACAAAAGGCATGTACATGATGTACAGGTAAAGCATAACAAAACATGAACACTGAGCTATCTCCAGAAATCACTAGAACATGCTCAAAAAGACATGGCAAGATTGCAAATGATAACAGTTTCAGACTTTGCAGAAATAACATCAGGTTGCAATGTTTAGAGCTATCAAAGAACATGCTACAGGAACTTATCATGGCAAACAAAGGCATGGAATGAATGTACTAATTGCATAGAACAAAAGTCCCTTACTGACCATGAGCCAAAAAGGATCAGAAGAAATGATGGCACCCATGTAAACATAGCAAGTTATATGACAGATTTAAACATGGCAGGAACAACGATAAGTAGGCATGTTGGTGAGCTTGTACCACTCACCACAGAGCAATTCATGGCATGAAAAGGCAACCAACATTAATAATACATGTTTTTGAAGCTAAGAATGGCAATAGAAAGTTCATAGGGTTCATGGATCACTAGCAATGCAACATTGAACTTAATGTTAACAGGCTGACAGCAACATTATTTAGCAATTTGAGAGAAAGATTACAACAAGCTACAGCAAGCTATAAATGCAACCAAGGGCATGGATGGATAGAGCGTGACATGTATAAAAATTCGTCCTTAGTGAACATCTCCAGATTATGCATAGAATAACTTGTAGCAGCAGGTTTACATAGCATCACAAAATAACAGATTCAGCCTAGCAAAATAGTAACAGGAAGTACCCTACTTAACAAGCTTCATTCACTCACCACAAATCATTGCATGACAAGATAAGCATAGCATCAGCAAGAAGACATGTTTATCAAACTAACCAAGGCAAGAACAAGTTCATAGCATGCAAGAACCAACTACAACAACCTTGGCAAAATTGAATAACATGTAAACAATCTGCCAGGAAACATTTTATAGCAAAAGTAGAACAATAAAAAGACATGCTGGACTACACCATAATTTCAAACAGGGGCATGACAGGATAGCGAATAACCATATGTTCAAAACATCCTTACTAAAGTATCTTAAAATATGCTTGGATCTCACTGTAGCATCAAGTTTACATGGCATAAAAAATAACAGCAGAACAGGGACTGAAATCAGCAACATCACGAAGCCTAGTTTGCATGCTTGTTCTAGTCACCACTTTGATCACGATAATACATGGCATACACCCCTGTAAAATATGGCATGATGTAGCACAAAACACATGTAGACATCAACCTCATAGGATGCACACATCAAACATGGCAAAAATGACAAATGAACATGTTCTGTTAACAGACACCAGACAACATTATATAGCACTCTTGCAACGATGATTCAGGCATCAAGATGGACTCAAATGAACATGGTGCAATGGAATGAAATGTAGAGAATCTCACAGCGAACATTTTGATATATTACACGCACGAAATAGAGCAGTATGCATAGAGATATGGCATGATGAACAGGGCATGAAAATGCTGAAATCTACGGGGACTTAGAGGAATTTTCGGGGTCAACCTTGCAGATCCAGATCGGGCATGGGAACCGAGGTGGATCCGGAGCTCGCCGGAGACGGGCGACGCGGCGGCCGGAGCTGGAGGCCGCGGAGGCAGGGCGACGCCGGCGAGGGGCTGCGGCGAGGGGCCTCCGGAGATGGCGCCGGTGGAGGGCGACGAGCGGAGGCCGAGGCCGGGAGGCAGCGGCGGGCGGCGGCCGGGAGGCGGCGCCGGCGGAGCGGTTGGACGGCGGAGGGAGGCGAGGTCGGGGGAGCCACGGGC